>NC_136408.1:124640288-125225288 GCF_051521515.1 Lactuca serriola | reverse complement strand
AACATTATTAGTGTTCCGCGATTAACCTTCTACGTCGAATCTAAAATAGGTTGACATAGGTCGTTTAGATAATACAATTTATCAATTTCTTTATTATTTGCAACACCGGTTAGTGAAATAACATGTAAAAACAAAATTAAAATTAAACTTGTAAAAACGAATTATGAAAAAGTATACAAATGAAATAAATAGAAAGAAGTAAAAAACATGTAAGGACCTTAAATGCTTAAAAAAATGTGAAGTGGTTTTAAATAGCCAAAAAGAAAGTAAGAGTAGCTAAAAAAATTCAATGATCTTAGAACCTCGATAGAAGACTTTTTCATTAAACATCTTAAAACGAAAAAGTATTTGTATCTTTGACAATACGAGAGATTTTCCCATTTTAATTTTTTTTTGATTTTTTGATATTTTTTGTCGTCGTTGTTTATTTGTTATTGGTTAAAAAAACATATGACCCCTTAGATTATTGAAAAAGCTCAAAGAGAAAAACTTTCTGATTAATAAGTTTTCAAAAAACTATTACATCCCGTTCTCGAGTTCACTTAACTAGAGAAAAAAAAAACAAATTGGTGAAAATGAGATGAAAGGAAAAAAAATTGATGCTTCCGAATTTTATTACAAAAAGAAAATTAAAAGAAATGAAAATACCGTTTTCCCTTCTATTTTTCCATCCGAATTGGAATAATTTCAAGAGAAAGATCAAAAATTTTAATTTTACTTTCACTTCTCTTCAATGAAGGAATACAAAAACAAATTTATTTTTCTTTATTTTCTCTTCTTTTCTTTCATTACTTTCTTTTTTCTGCATTCCTTTTTTTTTGATAAACCTCGGGAACTAGACCTTAGGAAAGCTATTAAAAACCTCAATGGTATTAAATAATTAAAAAGACGTTGGAAACCTAATTTCTCATGTTAAAAGGGCCAAATTAAATTTAAAAAACAAGTTGAATGACATTTTAAATATTAAACAAAATTTGTGATTAAAAAAAGCATAAATACTTATTTCAGTCTTCACCCGTATGTAAAGTATATAAATACAATCGCTCAATGCCTAATTTCAGTCTTCACCCGTATGTAAAATATAATTATGATTCACCACAATTCGTTTATGATTTGTTAAATTAACATGTGTAATTTTGAGTTCAAATAATTTAGTTTTACTTATTTTAATAAAACACTGCATTTTTTTTATTAAAACGAATGCAAGTTGTTTGTTGAAAACAATAATAGTTTGTGAACTATTTTTTCGTTCAACAACAAATGTTTTTTTTTTTGTTAAATGTAGTATTTGTTTGTGTAAAATCGGTGCAGTCTACTTAAAAAAATCTATTAATTGGATTTTAATTTTTTATAGTATTACTGAATCAGTCGTATGTCGTAGCTGGAACATGAATGGCTCATGCATTCCAAAAATTATTCGGTAATGCAAGTCATCTCAGTGGTACAAACTTATATATTATGTAAAACTCACATTCAATAATTTTACTAAATTATTAACGAATCATTTATAGCAATAATTGTTGTGTAACAGAAATTATATATTAACAATGTTCTGGTAAAATAACCATAAACCTATTGTTCAGTTTTTATGTAAAAACATATACTCATTGGTGATACTAAATCACTGATATATAATTATCGACACATTAATATATTGTTATTAAACCATATTACTAATCTATTGTTACTAGATGGTGTTAGTGAATCACTGTTTTAAAATTGAAATGTTAAATAAAAAAATTATTAATAAAAAAGAAATCTCTGTAAAATACCAATATCTTAGCCATGTTTATGGAAAAGTGTCAAAATAAATTTTATTTACAGAAAAATACACAATAAAGGCTAAAGCTTCGAGAAAACCCTTTCTTGATAGGTTTTTTAGATTTAACCGGTATCCTATATTTTTTTTTTCGTAAATTTGGTCAAAATATTTAAACTTTTCTGAGAATTACCTAATTTTAACAAATAACCAAAATATTATGACATTTCTGAAAGAAAATATAGTTGTCGGTGGACTAAATATTATCTTAATGATTGTTAACCACTTCAAACTCTCTACTTTCCCTTCGTTTGAGTGTCATGGTGAGATGCACTCTATTGTATTCCTTTAATGTTGTTGTTCCTTTAATGTTCTTTAACCTGATTAGGACTCAACCTTCATACCTTACTTAGTAATAACCATCGACTAACACATATCCATTAAAAGTGAAAAGTAAAAAGTGAAGATTGAACAAAAATTTAAATTGAAACCAATTAAGAGTGATTATGTATTTTAACTGTTATTCTAAGTTCAATTTCCACTCTTAATGGATGTGTGTTAGTCCATAATTATTACCAGGTAAGATATATAGGTCGAGTGTTAGTTAGATTAAAGAAAATAATAAGAACACCCATGTGGTATGAAACAAGAATTCACAAGAGGATAGAAAATTTGAAGTGGTAAGCAAACAATAGAGAGTACAAAGTCCACTTTTACATTTTTCGAAATTAGCAACAAATATGTTTTATAATAAGAAGACACGTTATATTTAAAAATAATTTGTTAATAATAATATATATTAGTTTAAGGTTAATCTTTATAAAAGTCCTAATATTTTGGTTATTGGTTAAAAATAGGTTAATTTTCAAAAAAGTCTCAATATTTTAACAAAATTAACAAAAAAAAAAGACGAGATACCGTCTAACTCTGTAAAACCGGTCAAAAATGGTTTATCCGAAGTTTTAACCGTGTTTCTATGTTTTTCTATAAATAAAATTTAGTTTGAGATTTTTTTTTTATAATAAATCTACAATATTGAGATTTATTAGAGATTTCCCATAAGAAAACTACCAAAATTAACTATATTATTTGATTTAGACATAAAAGTGAACAAGAACTGTATTGTTTTTAAATAAAAAAATTGCACTATATTAAACAAACAAAAATCACACAGCAACCTTAATAAAAATAATTTGTAGCGATTTCATATCCAATTAACTTGAAATATTGTAAACATTGGAGCAGGTATTGAGACATGGTCTAAAAAACAAATGCACAGCCACAACTATCGTGTTCCTGAACCATTTCTAAACCAGGTTAGTAGCACAAAACTCCATGTAAATTATCATCAAAAGCTCTACATATTCATTTGTATTCCTTAATTTTGTGTGATCACAATGCATTAAACTTTAAACGTTCTTAACCGTGTTTGCTAGTTAAGTAAATACACTACTAGAAAATGGACTTTCAGCGACGAAAAATTCTGTCGATAATCCGTCGCTGATAGCTATCAGCGACGGAATTGCCTGTCGAAAAAACCATTGTCGCTAACTGCCAACCACGGACTCAGCGACGGACCCAGCGACGGATCAGCGAGGGATTTGCGATGGCACACATTGCTCAGTCAAACCCCATATTCCGTCGCTAATCCGTTGCTACTAACCGTCAGTATTGCGTTGGAAATCCGTCGCTAATCAATCACAAAGAACCTGACAAATCCATTGGCAATCCGTCGCTATTCCGTCGCTAATGCTTTTTATAAGTTGTTTTTCTAAACAAATAAAATGCGATTTTTATATAAAAGAAATTAAAATTCAACTACTAATTTAAAGATTCATATTCAACTACCAAAATAAAGATTCATATTCGATTTCAAAGAATCGAAAAACATCATAAAAATCAAGTGTCATTCTAAATCGATTTCAAAGTATCGAAACCAAGTCACAAAATCTAAGCTGATTTCAAAGTATCGAAACCAAATCACAAAAATCAAGTGTCAATGTCTAATTAGTTGGGTAGGTTACTTCCTTGGGTGAGTTTTAGGATGTCATTATAAATCTTGGTAATTTCTTGTTTTTAGGCCTCAATTTCTTCACGTTCTGCCCGAAACTCATCCTTTATCTCCTCACGAATACGGTCAACAAAAACCTACAAAACAACAATAATTAAGTTTACACATAGTTAAACTTGAAACCATATATCCAATAAACATGAAACCATATATCCAATAAAACAACAATAATTAAGTTTACACATAATTAAACATGAAACCATATATCCAATAAAAGGCAACATACTTTCAACTTGAAAAAAAAACATAAATTATTAATAATAGCAACATACTTTCAACTTGAAAAAAAAGTTCAAACAATTAAAAGCAACAATAACTAAGTTTATACATATATAAACTCCAAGTCATGTCATTCAGTTAAAATACTATACATTCGAGTTGAAAATATATATCATCAAATAACAACCTAGAAATATATATCAACAAATGGCAATCTATTTTCAACCTGAAAATATATATAAAAAAGTAGAAACCTACTTCCAACCTAAAAATATATCAACATATAGTAACCTACTTTCAACTTGGAAATATATATCAACAAATAACAACTTAAAAATAGCAATGTACTACCAAATTGAATTCCAACAGCTAGAGGTGTTTATAGTAAAGTAGTTAGATAGTGAAAAAGTAAAAACAAACCTCTACATTGTCTGGACTTGTACTTGTACTTGGGGCTGCTTGAGAAGGCACCAAAACTTGTGTGGATCAGAAACAGAGCCAAATCCAAGTACTCGTCCTTTCTTGATACCCCCAGTAACTTTAAGCCAAAGTTCATGATCATACGGAGGATGACTATCAATATCATCACCATATTTAGTCACCATACCATATGATTCTCGAGAAACCTAAGATCAAAACAATAATCGTTAATTTAACTAAATTCTATAGTAGACCATCGGGCAATACATGCTTTTTTATAATACCCACATGTGTTTGGAACCACTTAGCAAAATGTTGATCCCTAAACCTCTCAAGTGTCTCTTGATCTATATGTGGTTGTCCTTGGCTTGCAAAATTTTCAAACAACCTTCATAGATAACAAACCACAATTTTAGAATACTATGGCATCAAAACAAAAAAAAAATAAAAAATAAAAAAATAACTTGAATACCTAATGAAAGGGTGAACCTCTACACAATTAATCAAGATTTAATTATGAGCAATGCATATCTCTTCATCACTCAAGGCCCTCTGTTGGCGACCTTTTTCAAATAATCTTCGAGATGGAACTTTAAAAATACTTAATCGAGAGTCGACCCTGTTATAACTAGGAATGTCGGGGGCAAAATTCTGTGACTCGCGGTTCAGTCGTGTTTCTATTGTAGGCTTAAAGTACTGGGAGCAAAACATAGATATTTCGCCCACAAGATGAGTTTCAACAATTGACCCCTCCACCTTTGCTTGGTTTTTAATCTTTCTTTTGGTTGATCCAAGCTTCCTAAATAGATTTTGAAAATAAATGTTATCAATTTCATATAGTTTTAAGATCATTATGAGAAATAATTTATAAAGTACATAAACAACCTCTCATAAAGATACATCCATCTATACTGAACCGGGCCACCAAGAATAGCTTCATGAGCCAAATGTACAACAAGGTGCTCCATGGAATCAAAAAATCCTGGTGGGAAGATTTTTTCCAACTTGCAAATGGTTTCAACAATTGTCTTTTGCAAGTGCTCTAACTCAACTATGCATAACACCCGTGAGCATATCACACGAAAGAATGTGCACATTTCTGTTATTGCATTCCATATTGGATTTGGCAGCATCCCTTTTAAAGCAATTGGTAGCAACCTTTGCATAAACACATGACACTCATGACTCTTGAAGCTATAAAAGATATTATCTTCAATGTTAACGCATCCCCCCAAGTTTGATGCATACCCGTAAGGAAATTTAAGTTTTTTTTAACCATGCACATATTTTACCTACTTGTGGTTTGGTCAATGTGAATGGTGCTCTATTTTTCATATCCATGTTCCCTTGCTTATAGATATGCATATGCTCTCGGTTGCAGTACATTTCTACATCTTTTCTTGCATTGATATTATCTTTTGTTTTTAAAGTGTCAAAAATAGTGTTGAAAAAATTTTCAAACACATTTTTCTCAATGTGCATTAAATCAAATTGTGTCGGATTAGCAAAGTTCGCCAATATGGTAGCTCCCAAAAGATGCTTCTTTTTACCCAATTATGAGTGGTCCCAAACCCAGGCAGTTTTTTATTTTTTGCTCTGTAAGGAACGCCTTCATAAACAGTTGGAAAGTGTCGTACTTGCTCCCAAATTTGATCACCAATTAAGACCTCTGGTGCTTCAGATCGCATGGCCTTTTGAGATAGAAATCCTTGTAGGTCTTTTCTATATGGGTGTGACATTGGTAAAAACTTTCGATGACAATCAAACCAACATGGTTTACCTCCATGATGCAGCTAGAATGACCCTGACTTACCCATACAATATGGGCATGCTAACTGACCATGTGTGCTCCATCCAGACAACATTGCATAAGCCAGAAAATCACTAACCGTCCATAAAAGCATAGCTCTCATAGTGAAAGTTTCTCTGTGTGAAGCATCGTACACTGCAACACCATCATTATACAACATTTTCAACTCATCTATTAGTGGACGAAGAAACACATCCAAATTTTGACCTGGGCTCTTTTTTCCAGGAATAACCATGCTTAACTGAACATACGAGTCTTTTAAGCACATCCAAGGAGGTAAGTTATAAATTGAAAGAAATACAGGCCAACATGAATATGGAGTCGAATTTGAGTTATTTGGACTAAAGCCATCAGTACATAAACCAAGACGAACATTTCGTGGCTCACAAGCAAATTCTAGATGCATCGAGTCAAAATGCTTCCATGCTTGACCATCACTAGGATGCGCCATCAAACCCGGTTTTGTACGATGTTCACAGTGCCAAGTCATATGCTTGGCTGTTTTTTTGTCACATACAACCTTTTAAGTCTAGGAGCAATTGGCAAGTATCTCATCACCAAATAAGGAGCCAGACTTCGTGTACCACTCTTGTAACGATCATGACTACAAACTCTACAACGGGTCAAATTTGAGTCGGCCCCATAGTATAGCATGCAATGATTTTTGCAAGCATCAATTTTTTGATCAGGGAGTCTAATTTTCTTCAAAATCTTCTTTGTCTCGTAGAAGCTTCCAACTAGTTTCTCATTTGGGGGTAGCATCCGCTTCATCATCGGGAGTACATGATTATATGCAGCTTGAGATATATTGAAGTCTGACTTCCAATTCAACAACTCTGATGCTGCTTGTAACTTTGAATAGTTTTTGCACCCCTCCCATAAAGGTTCATCAGCATCAAGGACCATATCATCAGTAGAACCCACTGCATCCATCATCATATGTAAGCACCCATCAAAATCATCATCTTCCATAGGATTAGGCGGTTGCACCTTAGGCTGAAATGTTCTAGTTTTTTCACCATGTGCCCACCAAGTTGTATAATTGGGGATGAACTCGTATTGTAACAAGTGGAGCTTTACATCATCTCTTGTTTTGTAGGGCATATTTCTGCATTTACTACAAGGACACTTGATACAACTCTTATCAACAACTGCTTCATTGGAAAAAGCAACATCCAAAAAATGGTCAACGGATTCTTTATATGTTTCACTAAGATACCCATCTTCTTTTCTGTTACATCCATCCTCTATCATTATGTGTTGACATAATGATCACCTATGAAGCCTATTAATTATGATATACATTACAGGACTAGAAACAATGTAAGGAGAAATGAGGTGGTTAAGAAAAATACACAAGACAAAAAATCTTCACAAAAAATCATAAATTCATTTTTGGAATAATCATTTATTTTGTAACTAGGTTTATTAAAAATAATAATATCAAGTAAATAAGACTGTATAGAAATGATCGAAGTAGAAGTGAAAGTAAGATGCTATAACAGGAAGTACAATGCTATATTAGACCATTTAGAGAGAAAAAAAAGTATTTCTGACAAAATACAAAAGTAAATTACTATTTAATGCATATAGATAATTAATCAGGTTTGATATTGTTTTTATACATTTTTTAATAGATTGTAGGTTTGTATGGAGTAAGGGAAAGAATGGAATGGTTTATTCCATTGGCATGAAAAAAATCTTACTCATTTAGCCAATAGATTGAATTAAACCAATACTTTCCCTGTAAAAATAAATATACAAATATACATATACATTGGTATCTATTTGCATATAGATGAATCATGACCTTTTAATGCACTAAAAGCAATGTAAAAAATAGATTCACTATGTCACAATCACACAAAATCAACTATATACATAGAACAGCAAATCAGAAAATGATTACAGAAAATACTCGCTGAAACATAGCTTATTAGCCTTTTGATGACCCCAAATTCCCATTATACCCTTCCCCTTCCGTTTTTTCCTCCTAATAGGAGATTTTAGCAGCCTTTTTTGAATTACACACAATAATTTTTGAAGTTTCACATCTATGTTTGAAGTATTCAGAAATTACTTTCATGGCATGCAAAATATCCAAGAAATCAAAGAGAATATGTTACAGAAAACAACGAGACATGTTACAAAAAACAACTAGGTCCAAGAAATCGGAAGAATATGGGGTTACCTGATGGAATCGACTATGGAGTAGGGGAGATCGTCCCTGCTGAAGAAGGGCCAGAGATGGTGAACCTGCCGGCGAAGGAAAGACTGTCGGCGACGGAGAGCGTAGCTTCTTCTTGGGTTTCGATTCGACTGTCTCTATTTATTGGGAGGCAGTCCCTTGGGAGCGAACTGAAAAATAATCGGGAATAAACAATATGGAAAAAGAAAACAGCGACCGATCGAGGGTTAAAATTAGGGGCATATCAGCTAGGGATTATTTCCGTCGCTAAGATCCGTCACTAATATCCGGAACCCTTTATTTATCACATAATTTGATTTCCGTCGCTGAACCCTATGAAATCCGTCGCTGACTTAGCTAGGGATGTAATCCGTCGCTCTGATTCCGTCGGTGAAAGTCCAGTTTCTAGTAGAATTATATAGGCCCTTCTAATTAGTTTTTATTTTTTATTTTTTTATATTTTTTATTTTTAATTTCAGATGTATTAACTTCATATTATGTGTATGATATACATTTTCACATCAACAGTCATTTTTATTTATTATGCATATTTTGTGTCACATATGTTACAATATAATATGTGGTCTGTAAATGAAAAGATTGTAGTTGTAATTGGAAGTGGACCAAGCGCAACTGACATATCAAAAGAAATAGCAATGGTTGCAAAAGAAGTTCATATGTCGTCAAGATCTCCACTTATTAACATGTCAAAACTGGAGAAATTCGATAATCTATGGCAACACTCCAAGGTAATATAATTTATATACTTTAGTTTATAATCGTAGTTTTCTTAGTTTGAATTCTAATATATGTTTTCCCTATAAAATATTTGGTCCTAAGGTATAGTTAAAATCTCACTACTAGAAAACAAAGGTATTAGCAACAGAATTTTAGCCATGGAAAATATCCATTGAAAATAAAGAATGTCTGGGTAATCCATTACAATACTACCTATGGTTTACCAATAAATTTATAATCGTTGGTAAAATTACGCTCTTAAGAAAAACCATAGCAATGAATTAGCAATGAATTCCGGAAGAATAATCATGATATAGCACTTCTTCCTTCATTTTGAGTTTATAAATTAATAATCCCATGTGCCTATGGATTGATGAATGATTCAACAAAAGGCTTTGCATAAAACTTCAGGTTAGCTTAGATAAAAAGTACTCATGATTAATTCACTATCATCCAAGACCATATAACTATACCTTATGATGCTAAAAAAGAAAACATCATATTTTTCTTTCCCTTATGCTTATATATAAAATGGCTTGATATTTCTTCAGTGGTTATTTATAAATGCAAGAGATAGACTTTTGTATATGTTAGGATATGTTTTCGTAATTTCGTATTATTTAATTTGGCTACTTTTGTTTATACTCCTAATTAATGGTACTTCACAATTTCATTACCAATACTACCTATGGTCATAATCCAACTTTTAGCATTTCATTTATTAGCTAGTATAGCACCAAACTATGGTCTCTATTTCCTTTCACCCCTTTTGACTGTCTTTTGCATGATCAAATGACTAAGGAGACTCTTGAAAAAAACTTTTTAGAATTGGCAGGATGTTTTAAGTGATCTATATTTGTCTTATAGAGCCATCTTTAGATTTTGCAACCTTTACATAAATTTAGATTTAGCAACCTTTACATAAATTCCATGTGACACTTAGTTATCATAAGTGAAGATGAATAAACCATATTGGTAACAAACAAATTTCATTCATGAGAATAAAATTCAACCAAACATAAGAAACAAATTTAATTCATATGAAACAAGTGTAATTTGTACCTCAAATTTTATTTCAATCGAATTAATTAAAAAATATAAGTTTTTTTTTTTTTTTTTTTTTTTTTTTTTTTTTTTTTTTTTTTTTGTCTAATTTGAACATGTGTAAATCTAGATGCTTATTATCTAGTTGTATATTATATAAACGGAGCTTGTCTTCACTTGAAGAGAGATATAACAACAGAGGCCCAAGCTTATGGAATTGTTGATCTTGTAGCGGTTGAATGACAATAGCATAGCCTGGATTTCGCATCAATTTGTGATTTGAAATTACCCCTGCCGAGTTTCATATTAATATATTATGATTTTTATTTACTATTCTATTCAATAAAAGGAATTCATAATCATGCGGTTAGGATCGATCTAAACCAGTCCATTATGTATATGATTCAACATGTCAACGATTAAACAACTTATTAGAAATACAAGACAGCCAATTAGAAATATCACAAAATCCCCCGCGCTTCGGGGATGCCCTCAGCGTCGAGGAACATGTACTAGGGTGTATGTGCGACTCGTTCAGATCATGAACTAGAACAAAGGAAAGAGAGCCATGTTCGAATATCAATGATCAAATAGGATAGAACGGAAAACGAACTACATTTCCTATCTAAAAATAAGAAAATAGAGCATATCCCTTTTATTGTGTATGAAATTTATGGTTTCTATTGGTGTAAATCCACTCACCTCAATTCAAGATGAGAAGCAATTCTCCATTGGTAGCAAATGGTTATCCATTAAGAGGAGGAAATCTTAGCAAATGGTTATCACACATCCGTATTTGACCAAAAGTGAATAAGATATCCACTCTTAAACGAGGGTATTTGTAATAGGAAAATAAAAGGCTGAGAAAAGTGGGATCAGGTTGTCAAACATAGGTGCGATGCCAAACTTTTAGTGAGTATATATGGAAAGTAGTTTCTAACCATCTATTTAAAAAACGTGGAAGTTATAGTGAGAGTAATACCATATATATGTAGCGTAGATGCGATTGACGACTCATGTATGTATACACACTTTGTGTTTTTAAGATACTCTAAGGATCCGTTAATTTTCTACAAACAAAGTGACAACTAGGATGCCTTGATAGCTCAAGTTATCTAAGGCTAGGCTAACCTATGCAAGTTGACTACATGATTGATTGATTTCCAAGTTTGTGTTTCCATGTTTGTGTGTCATGGTTGGCTTGGTGATGCTATGTAGCAACTTAGGGTGCCTTTAGGACAACCTAGGAAAGTAGGAAACATTATAATATAATGTTAGATTATTTGACAATGTGAGTTTTGTTATATAGGTCTTCCTTGGCAACTCGATTAGCCTAATGTCAAGTTTGAATTTTTCGTTATGATTCCAATCTTAGGGTTTGTTAACTTTCATTGCCAATTAATGGGTTAATAAGGAATTATTTTCCAAATAATTTTTGGTTGTTTAAGTTTTAACTCCATACTAGCCCTGTCAAAAATACTCGTTACCCGAATTATCCACCCAATTTTTTTGGGTAACGGGTAAATCGGGTCGGATAAATCAGATATCGGGTTAATTTTTTCGGGTAAGTGGGTAACCCGAATTTTTTTCGGGTTGAGTAAAGGGTAAGTTGTTTGGGTTTCGGGTATACCCAATTACCCTAAATATATATAACAAATAATGTCCATTTATGAGTTTATATGTCCCTCCCAATTCCCAAATCTCAATTTCCCTCGTTAAGGCTCATTCTATTTTCCCCACGTCAAAAAACCCTCGTACCTCGTCCGCTCTTCGTTGGTATTCGTCACCAATGGATGACGATATTGAAGTAGAAGATGAGACGATTAAAGTTGACAACCTAACCAATGATCAAGTTCCACAAAAAAAAGAAAAAAAATAAATAAAGAATTCGATCCAAGATCAAAAGTTTTGAAAGAATACTTGATATCTCAAATATTATTTAGTAAAAATTCTCAATGTTCAAAGTTCAGCACGACATATTTATTTCATTACATTTATTTTTGGTGTCATTAAAAAATTAAAAAATATATATTAAAAATCGGGTAATACCTGAATTACCCTTACCCAATCCATTACCCATACCCGAATTACCCGAATTTAATTTGGGTAGGGTAACGGGTAAATTTTTTTATATGAAAAACCCGAATTACCCGAAACCCGAAAATTTTACCCGATCAACACCCCTACTACATACCATAAGTTGATATCTTTTTTTATTTTAATTATACATTTCTTACACCATATATTAAAAAAAAAAAAAAAAAAAAAAAAAAAAAAAAAAAAAAAAACCACAGACTTGAATTTTCATTTCACTTTGGGTGATTTTCAAGACAATGTTGGATAAAAATGTCAATAAATACTACTTCAGTTGTTTTACTCGAGAAACAAATACAACAAGACAAATTTGATTGATAAAGTCTTATGAAAGAATTATATACATGCTTTTAATTACAAGAAATTTACTTTGGGAAGTATTATTTTATAAATAGATTACATGAATAAATGATTCCTGTTTTATTTTCATATATGCACACTTGACAGATAAGTTATGTAAGCACAAATGGTACATTGACATTTCAAGATGGTTTATCTATTGTTGCGGATGTTATACTTCATTGTACCGGGTAAGTACAAGTTTATCTTACTTATAAATGAGAATCACACAAATATTGAGAATCTTCATGAATTTCATTATTTACATGATGATGGAATTCATATGTGAATGATTAAAATGTCATCCAATACCAATGGCTATTGATCATTTACCCATAAATTCCATTCATATGTGCATGATGAATGGCTCTCAATGTTTATTTAGATGTAATCTCTCTCTCTCTCTCTCTCTCTCTCTCTCTCTATATATATATATATATATATATATATATATATATATATATATATATATATATATATATATATAAACATGATTCTAATTGATGATTAATTTCTAAATTAGTAATATAATCCAAATTATAATGTACCACTAGATGAATTTAAATATAAAATTATAAAAAAAAAAAAAAAACTCCATTTGAAAGCTCAAAACTCTATAAAAGCGTATGATAATTATTTTTAACTTGATTGAATGTTTTAATACAATGACTTGAACTTTGTCTGAATCAAGGGCTAAACTTAATATATCACATACACCGTCATTTCTTACTATTTGTAAGTAAGTTTGTTTCTCAAATTTAAATTTTATCAAAGGTCAATTAAAAAAAAGTGAAGTTTTTTGTGTGTTGATGTGCATAGATATGTAGATATGAAAAAGTGTATATATGCTACAAATAAAATCACATTTTTTCCCAGCAAATGAAGTGCTTAATGAGCTACTTAATGTCTAATGTTATTAAATAACATATATGTCTCAAAGTATTTAAAAACCCAATAGAAAAGCTCTCGAGTTTTAACGAATCTTTAAGTTCTCGAATGATCATATATATATATATATATATATATATATATATATATATATATATATATATATATATATATATATATATATATATATATATATATATACTATCTTATAAAACAAATCCCATTATTTCTAAAAATAGATTGAATAAAATAATAATATTTTTTTAAGACGTCCAAATCATTAAGCTAATTGTACAACTAATCACTAATAAAATAATATTAAAATTTAAACAAACTCCTATAAATCTTCTCTTCCAAGGTTTTGACCAGATCTTTTTTCATCCAAATAAATACTCAACACCTTATAATTTGGTCATTTCATGAATTTTCTTTATTTTTAATATAACTTGTTTCCTAAAACAAACTAATGATTGAATTGAAAATAATCACTCTTCATCGAAAAGAAATTAATTTTTGAAACAAACTATTTGTCGTCCGTCGCTTTGCGCGGGTAAACGACTATTATATATATATATATATATATATATATATATATATATATATATATATATATATATATAACGTTCAATCGAGAGCATGTGTCATTATCGCGCTCTCGATTCAATAGTTTTTTTTTCAACTTTAATCATATGTGATTAGATACATATAATCACATGTGATTATATGTATCCAATCACATATGATTTATATGAACGATATTCATTTTTAAGTTTACGTTGCAATAATTTTTCTCATATATTTAATCATTTGTGATTATAAGAATTTAATCATATGATTATAAGTATTTAATTATATTTAATCATATGTTATTAGATACATAAATCATATGTGATTAGATTCATATAATCACATGTGATTTGATGTATTTAATCACATATGATTAATGTGGATAAAGATTTGTTTTCGCGTTCTTGATTCAATATTTGTTATCGTGTATATAATCATATGTGATTGTATATAGCTAATCACATATGATTTATATAGACAATATTTGTTTTTTCCAAATAAAATCATATGTGATTAGAATCATATAATCACATCTGATTAAATGTATTTAATCACATATGATTAATGTAGAAAAAGAAAAAACTATTGAATCAAAAACGTGAAAATGAATCTTGTGTACAGAAATCACATAATGATATAAATCATGTGTGATTATATATATTTAATCACATTATTCATATGTGATTAAATATATATAATCACATGTGATTATGTGTATCTAATCACATATGATTTATATGAACAATATTAATTTTCATGTTTTACATTCAATAGTTTTTCTCATGTATTTAATCATATCTGATTATATGTAGTTAATAACATATGATTAACGTGAACAAAGATTTGTTTTCACATTTTTGATTCAATGGTTGTTCTCTTGTACATAATCACATATGATTATATGTATCTAATCACATATGATTTATGTAAATAAGATTCACTTTTTGTCCATATAAATCATATGTAATTAGATACATATAATCATATATGATTAAAGTTGACTAAGAACAATTATTGAATCGAGAACGCAATAATGAATCATGTCCACATAAATCAAATGTGATTCAGTAGTTATTCTCGTGTATTTAAATAAATATAATTACATAAATCATATATGATTATATGTATTTAATCACATAAATCGTATGTGATTAAATACATATAATCACAGGTGGTTATATGTATCTAATAACATTTTATTTATATAGACAAGATTTGTTTTCGAAATTTCGATTCAATAATTTTCTTATGTATCTAATCACATATAACCACCTACGATTAAATACATGATAATAAATATTGAATCCAAAACGCAAAATGAATATTGTCCATATAAATCATATATGATTATATGTGTCACACCCGTAAACTGAAACGACGGAAACGTTCGGGGGCGGAGGACGTCATATGTAGTATCACAACAATTGAATAATAGCAATCAAAGCAACAACAACCATTGTATTAATAATATAATGTTTACATTTCATTTGAATTATACATGTTTGACGCCAAAAGTAAATAACAAATAAAGAGTCGAAGCTACTATGCTCCATCTTCTTGAACCCGGTGCGTGTACCTGTGTACTAGTATCCTGAGAATACAAGTAAGTTTTGAAAGAGTATCAGCATAAAGCTGGTGAGTTCATAAGCATTTTGTTTTGGAAAAACTGTTCTTTGTTCTTTTGAAAGGTACGTTATTTTTCTCCAGAAAACTTACATTTTCTGATATAGTAAAAGTTAGGTAAAAATGATTTCTACCAGTTCTTCCTGGGAGTACTTAGTGTATACAAATCATATACAATCCAAATCGAAAAAACAGTCGATTGTGTAGTTCTGCCCCAAGACCACAACCAAACAAGGAACAGGAAAAGAGGCGGAGACCACACATTCCACTAGTTGTCAGATTCTCATGTACATAATCCTGAAGTATTCACTAGGTACTTACAACGTTAACCAGTGTTGATCTATTGCTATTGAACCTCAAGAAAATCCCTTATTTTCTTATGAAAAGTATGATTAACCAATTCCTTCTATGACTTCTTAGTTCATACTAGTTATGTATAAACGAACATCGGACAGAAAGTTAATTGTGTGGATCTGCCCTAAACCCACAACCAAACAAAGAACAGGGAATGAGGCAGAAGCCACACAATCCACCGTCTATCAGGTATTCTTTATACATAACCTGGATGCATAAACTAAGGAGTCATGGAATTAATAATGAATGTGTGTTAGTTGATTTATAAACCATTTATTTATAAAATACCGGTGATTACCCCGGGAAATCCTACATTTCCCTTAAGTGAAAATTAGTGAATTACTCGTTTTAAATCAGAAAGTATAAGTATCTACCATACTTATATAGGTTAAACATAGTTCCTTTTTGAAAACCCTGGCTACCACCAGTAAGAGGTTGAGGCTAGGAAAATCCCTTATTTTCCCTGGAATACGTGAGGGTTTAGCTTTAATAGTTCTGAAATCGTAAGATATAAGTACTACACTTATATTATTAAAGCAGTTACTTAAGAGAGGTATCTTATTATTACGTAGAAGCTCCGTCCGATTGGCGAGTTTTATGACCATACTTAAACTTGATATGGCATGTATCTGGGCTAGTATCCTTTTTGACATTTGTCACCCGTAGACCTATCGGTTCGACTGTAGCTAGCAGCAAGGTGCAGGATAGTGAGTCCCGTATATATCTATACACAAAAGCCATGCTTTCCTTCCAGGAAATTCTGGTTCATAAGAGTAGTCCTCCATTTAGCTGATGATTGATAGTACCCAACGACCAAGTCCTTCCCTTTGTTTTAAAGTGTACGAGGATGTGTCTCCCAATTTAGGTGACGACTTTACGAGTAATAATACAGGAAAACCCTTTTTGTTATTAATATGAATATTTATAAGATAGTATCTTTGGTTTCATGATTCATAAGTTCATTCTTTAGTTTTGAAAATGGCCTTTTCATGGTTCATAACCTAACTCGTTATGTAAAATGATTTCTAGATTCACTATATCTTGATAACAGTAATATATTAAACGAAATAATATATTTGAACAGAAGATTACTTGTGTTTACACTTGTATTCCCCCTGAAAACATTTAAAAACTCGGAAAATGTAGGGGTATGAACTCACCGTTTTGACGTAGAATTCGAATGTAAGATCGATATGGATGTTGGGTGTTAACTGAAGCTTCGAACACAATTGGACCCTATTTAACATGTAATGACACATATATGATTGAAATTAGGGTATTTTATGACTACACATGAGAGGAAACCACTCTAAGGACTTGGAAACACTTGAACTAAGTGCTAAAACCATATGTGATCGAGTGAAGGAGGTGTATGGCCATGGGTGTACGGTCGTACACTCATGATGGAGAGTTTTTTGAGGTGTTTCCAAGGCTTTATCTACCATCTAAGGGGTGTTCTAGGTCCCATGCTTAGTGGTTTTGCAAGTTTAAGGCCAAATATGAACATCAAAGTGGGTGTGTGGCCCTGAGGATGTGTGTGCGGTCGTACAAAGGGGTGTGCAGCCGTACAGAGGGCTGTGCGGCCGTACACTCTTCATCTATGCCCAAAATTTTGATTTTCAAGAGAATCAAGGCTAGGGTTGTGTCCAACTAGAAGATAGGGGGTCAAATTCTCACTTTGGAGGGCCTTGAAGGTGTGTATGGTCGACCTTATGAAGGTGTGCGGCCGTACACCTTTAAAGGATGAAGAACAAGGCCTAAAACATGAAGAATCAAGGGATCTTTCAAGTATAACAAGCTAGGGGATGAATCACTTACGTTTTTGATGCCTTTGGAAGGTTCTTGGATGAAGATTCTAGAGAGAGAAAGTAGCAGTGTGCATCCAAATGAAGAAAAGAATGAATGAGAGGGGTCTCCTCATATTTATAGGGGTAGGTGACCCACCACCCCGGGTGTGCAGTTGAGGGGTGGGTGTCCGGCCGCACACCCATGTGTACGGTCGTACACACCTCCCAAGAGGGTGTATGGCCCGATTTTGCTACTTTACGACTTTATAGTTCATCCCTAATCTCAACCTTGGTTGTACTCAAGCTTAGAACAATAAAATGAACCCTTAAACGATGTTAAAAGGTGATGGAGTCGAGTTTAATATTGATAGAAGTTTCGGGTTGTCACAATATGTAGACAAGATTCCTTTCAAATGTCGACAAAGAACAACTATTAAATTGTAAACGCAAAACCAAATCTTGTGCACATAAATCATATATGATTAAATACATATAATAAAATATGATTAAATACATATAATCACATTTGGTTAAAATATATGAGAATAATTATTAAATCGAGAACGCGAAAACGAATATTGTCCATATAAATCGTATGTGATTAGATATATATATATAATCACATGTGATTGAATAATCAAGAATAACTATTGAACCGCGAACACGAAAATGAACCTTGTCCACATAAATTGTATGTGATAATCACACGTGATTTATGTAGACAATATTTGTTTTCACGTTTTTTGTTTAAATAGATGTTATCGTGTATTTAATAAAATGTGATTAAAAACATGTAATTAAATATATCTAATCACATATGATTAAAATGGACAAAATTCATTTTTACTTATTTCCATGTTGAATCACTTGCCATTTTCTATTTATATTTTACCCATAATAACACACAATATTTTTCATATTAGCTAATTAGCCTTAGGGATATTTTCTTAAAATACAATTTATGTTTAATTTATATGAACACTTATTATGAATAATTAGAGCAATAAGTTTTAAAAATAATATTAGATCCTATTACGTATTGGTTATATAATTAAAGCAATAAATTTTAAAAATAACATTAGATACTATTACGTATTACGTATTGGTTATATAATTAAAACAATAAATTTTAAAAATAATATTAGATATTAGTTATGAGGAATAGAATACAGATGCATATGTATATCTTTAAAGTAAATAAATAAGTCCATTTTATTATTTTTATGAAATAAGTCGTATTATAACCTGAAGCCTAAATTAGGCCCAAATAATAGATAAAGCTAATTTTAACCTAATTCATTCTAAAGAAACATAATCAACTCTATACCTAATCAGTTGTAGTCGTTCCTAGCCTCCATTTTCATGTTCGTCCACCGCTTCTTTCACCGACGACATCCATCTCTAATTCCGACCACAACTTCTTTAGCCGGAGACATCGAATCTATCAATTCATCCGCTTATCTGCATTCCAGGCTCACCATTCCTGTATTACAATCACCTCGTCCCGCTGAACTTCCTTGGAATCCGGTGACAAGCAACTCTCCGGTGAAGCTTCCTTCTCCAACGAATCTCACTTAATACCAAACTCCAATCAATGATGTTGCTTCAGTACTTGTACCCGTGCATAAGAATATTAGTATATCTTCATCGCATCAAGCTAGAACGATGAAATGAGACAAAGTAATATATCAGAAATTTGGTACCGAGAGTCGTTGGTTCCCGTCATCGGTGAGCAAATCAAAAAACTAAATACCTTCTGATGAGTTAATAAACATCGTTGAAATTTCTTAGGTTTGATATAGTGCAGCTTCGCCATGACATTGTGAGCGAATTCACAAATTCGGCGATACTTTTAGCATTTCCGACGACGTTCTGGTGGCTCCGTCGATAGTTTGAGGATTCCAACGTGATTTTCGGTGATTCAGCGAGTTCCGGATCTGGTCTTCTTGAACTTCAATCCAGTAGGGGTGTCGAACGGGTAAAATTTCCGGGTTTTGGGTAGAACGGGTATTTCCTTAAGAAAATAATATCCGATACCCGACCTATATTGTAATTCGGGTTTTCGGGTTTCATGTATTCGGGTTTGAGGTCGGGTCGGGTAATTATCGGGTATACCCGAAAATTTATTAAATGACACTTATTGATAATTTTTTTTTCTTTATTTTTTTTATTTTTACATGTTGGTTTGTTTAATAAAGAATCGGGTAGGAAAATACTCCATACAATTAATAAGTATATATATAATAACAATACAAATCATTATAATATGTTATGTACTTTTTTAATTTCATTCCGTGTGATAGTGAGAAACTGAGAATTATGATGACGGTTCAGGACTTCAGCTTCAGCTTCAGCGTCGCATTCCCTTTGCAAGTTTGCGTCAACCGTCGATCATAAGAAGGTAACGAAGGGTTTTGTTTTATTTGAAGTGTGCGTACGTGATTGCATTGTATATTTGGTATTATATAAAAAACGAATTCGGGTATTCGGGTATACCCGAAAATAAATATTCATACCTAAAACCCAACCTATATTAGTATCGGGTTAACCTATTACCCGAATGTTCATACCCGTTACCCATTCTACCCGACCTATTCTACCTGAACTCAGAATGGGTCGGATGGGTAGAACGGGTTTCGGGTTTTTTCGACAGGCCTAGTTGAAAGTAGATATGGGAGGCGGTTTAGGGGAGAAAAAGAGGTGAAGCAGATTTGTAGAGAATGGAGAAATAACATTCTGGCGGTGGTCCAGTCGATCCGGCTGCCGGTGGCGACCCGGTGACGACAACGGCTCAATGTCCGGCTATTGTCCGGTTGTTCTTTGGTGGAGCGACTTAACATTATAGAGTGTGATAAATTAATACAGTGACAGATTGTAGCCTGTGTTGCTGGAAATTGTTCTCAAATGTTATCAATATAAAAAATGTTCTCATTTGAACGTACCTCTATGCATCAAAACATGCTTCTAATTGATGATTAATATCTAGTAATATAAACCAAATTATAATGTACCAGTAAATCTATTTTAACATAAAAATGTTAGAAACTCCATCTGAAAGCTCAAAACTCCATAAAGTCTTATGATATTTACTTTTTACTTGATTGACTGCTTTAACACCATGATCTATACTTTGTGTCAATGAATCTTAAACTTAATATACTATATCATGTCATTTCTTATCATTTGTAATCAAGTTTGTCTCTCAAATTCAAATTTTATCTAAAGGTAAACTATTTCACATAATCTTTTCCTTCGGTTCAACTTCTTTAATTCATTTCATTTTATTTGTCAGTACTATAATTTCACCTTTTACACATAATGGTTACTTTTATTTTCTAAGTTCCTTATGTACTCTTAAAGAATGTTCTTTCTTTTTATACCCATGGTTGGAAGCTTTTTTCTTATGTTTAGCTCAAAATGAAAAGTAATGTCTTCATAATAATTACATGTCAAGATGAATGTACTCATCACTTTTAATCTTACATAAATCATATCACTAAAATCTTATCTTAGACTTAATTCATCGGCAAAGCTAGACACAAATTTGAAAGGGTCCTCACATTACTTTAAATCAATTAGTAAGTGCAACCAACTTCAATACATAATAAAATATTTCAAAATTTTAGGAAAAATCATTCATTAGGTATACCTTAGTAATTAAAGTTCCATTTTAGTTATTACAAAAATATAATTTATTTAGATGTTAAGCATATAATTTAGTATATATTAAAAATCTTTATATCCTTGGTCAAAATAATAATGTCAAAAATATCCTTATTTTAGATGTTTAATTTAACAAATAAGGTTACCTTGCCCTTATTCTTATATGTAAATTACATATGGATTTTAAGTTCTCATATTTAAATATTTAATTATTTATAGTGACCATCTTTAAAGTTACATTTCATCTATTGCTAAGGACTAGTAATAGTTTTGTGACATAATTCCATCCAAAAAAATTTAGTTACTTCATTTATTCACAATGTTCTTGTATAAACTATGAGTTAACTCTAGATATCAATTACAACTTTAACACCTAAAGCCTAAAATATAAAAGTAAGAAATGATAGGTCTAAGATCTTAAATCCATGATAATCTAATATTAATCTGATTACTAGGTTCATCAAATACTAAGGCTAAGTCTTTCTAACCATAAAACATGTAGGTAGGAAATTCTAGGATTAAATCCTACATTCATGATAACCGTCTATTCAAATTCAATACTTGAGCTTTGTGGTTTAAGTCTAAAGACTACTTTAACTACCTAGTGCACTTAAACCAAAGCTCTGATATCGATGAAACACCCCTCACGTGAGATATTTTACACAGTCTTTTAATACAAAGGTTTCAAATTGTTTTTTTTTTTTAAAGAATACATTTATAGAAAACAATTTGTGGATACATGTCTGTAACGATCCAAAAATCACGACTAAAATTTTCTTTTAAAACATTACTAAAATCGTATTTATAAAAACATATCACCGGTCATAACATAAATTCAGAGTATTAATTCAAAATATATTCTTTTTATCAGAGTAAACAATCCCAGACTAGCTGGCTATGGTGTGTGCACTACAATCTCTCCGAGCTCCTCTTTTGAAAACTGAGTACCTAAAACCAAAAACTGAAACCGTAAGCACGAAGCTTAGTGAGCTCCCCCAAACTACCACATACCATACAATAACATATAAAGCACATATGCCCACTGCATCGGACCGAGGTCCGGATTAACTGGGGCCTTGCCCCCTGCATCGGACTGAAGTCTGGAACTGACTGGGACCTTGTCCCCTGCATCGGACCGAAGTCTGGACTAACTGGGGCCTTGCCCCTGCATCAGACCGAAGTGCGGAACTGACTGGGACCTTGTCCCCTGCATCGGACCAAAGTCCGAACTAACTGGGGCCTTGCCCCCTGCATCGGACCGAAGTCCGAAACTGACTGGGACCTTGTCCCCTGCATCGGACCGAAGTCTGGACTAACTGAATCAGACCGAAGTCCGGATCTGACTGAACATAGCATAACATAACATATGAACTAGCATGAACACATATACTGCATACTGCTTCGGACCGAAGTCCGGATCACATAACACAAAAACTTTCTTGAATCACAAAGACATCAAGCACACTGAACTACTGCATCGAACCGAAGTCCGGAACTACTGCTAACTAGACGGGCCGACATTGTGGTCGTAGACCCGTTCCTACTGGAAGGAAACTCACCTGAACTGCTGAACTCGACCGAACCCTCCGGCTGCTAACCGACAACTCTCTGAAATGCTGCTCCTCTAGCTCCCTGAGCAACCAATACCAATAACAACACTTAGACTAAACTGTCTTCCCGGGGTCAAATAAGCCAACTTTGGTCAAATTCCTGGTCAAAGTCAACCTTCCTGATTGACCCTACTCACCGAGTCAACCCGTCGACTCGTCGAGTTCTTATACTCAGAAAACTCCCATAACACGACTCAACTCGCCGAGTCACCCCAGGACTCGTCGAGTTGAACGATCTTAGAACTCCGTCTTGACCAACTCACTGAGTCGCCAACCGACTCACAGATCCGAAGCTTAACCAAAAGAAGTTGGGGTTCTATGACCCGACTCGCCGAGTCCAAGAACATACTCGCCGAGTCCAAGGCAATCTTCAACAGACTCGTTGAGTTGTTCTTCCAACTCGTCGAGTTCCTGCCCATCTTCATACAACTCGCCGAGTCCACCCATGTGACTCGTCGAGTTGCTTCAGATCTTAATCCATATAGTGGCTTTTCGAGCCATGCAGGGGCTCCAAACTGCAGATCCACTCTTCTAACGCATAACTCCCACGTAAAGTTGAAAAATTTACATGAAAGCAAGGAGTTAAAGGTCCAAATCACTCTAGGACTAGGGTTTAAGACAAAGGGGCTTCACCAACAACTCATGGACTGATGCTTTATGACATTCTAGACCAATACAAGTCTAGATCTGGAGTAGCAACCTCAGATCTGATCTCCAAACCCGAAATGGATCTCACTCATACCAAAATGGCCCCAAATCTCATTCAAGAATAGGTCTAGAAGCAACAAAGGAAAGGTAACAGCTCATTACCTCCAAGATGTGCCCAAAACTGCAGTAGATTATGGATCTACACTACTTTCTTGATGCAAACTTTTTTGTTCTTCAAGTTTCTTCCACTAGAACACCTCTCAAAGCTTCAATCTCCCTCCAATGGCCTTATACACATGAGCTAGGATTTACTAGACCTCAAAGGGGGCTAAGGGAGCTGAGGGGAGGATATTGAGTCCTTTAAATAGGGTGCAACCCCGAAGATTAGGGTTTTTCTCATTCCAGCACCAACTCGTCGAGTCCAGCTTCAGACTCGGCGAGTTGGTCACTTAATTAGCAACCCAAACCCGCTCCGACTCAGCGAGTAAGTATACCTACTCGTCGAGTCCCTTCTTTAATTTACACTTTTAGCCCTTAAATCAACTTTTAAAATTTGGGATGTTACAAGGTCCCCACCCGATCATGCCCTTTAGGGTGCGTTTGGTTGGAAGGAAAGGAATGAAATTTAAGGGAAAAGGATTCAAATTCCCTCGAATTCATGCGTTTGGTTTAACTTAGAGTAGGGAAATGTATTCCTAAATGAAATAAACTTTCCACCATATGGAGGAAAGTGAATTCCTTCCAAAGTTGGATGGAAGACATTCCTTCTCAACAAGGAAAGTGGCAGATTACAAAAATACCCCTTGTACTTATCATAAAACCAACCACCACTACCGCTACCACCGCCACCATCACCAGCACCGCTGCCGTCCCACCGACCACCACCACCACCACCACCCACCGTCGACGTTGCCGCCATTGCCACTGAACACCACTACCACCGCCATGACCACCACCCGCCACCACCATCGCCGCCACCACCACCCACCGCTACTGCCTACAACGCCACCACCAACTACCATCATCGTCGTTAGCATTGTTGCCTCCGCCACCGACCACCACCACCACCACAGCCATTACCCACCACCACCGCCACTAGCCACCGTTGCTACCACCAGCACCATCACCGATGTCACTGTTACCACCAACTGACATTGCCACCATCACCACCACTCTCGTCACCACAATCAATGTTACAGCCACCATCACCACGACCATCGCAACCACCATCACCACCACCCACCATTATCGCCGCCACCACCGCTACTACCCCCACCACTATTGGCAACACTGCCGAAATTCTACTGTTTTCATAATTTTCACAATGTATTTTTACATATAAATTAGAAAACAATGTAAAATTAAGCAAAACAGGCAAAAGGGTAGTTATGTCATTTTACATGAATTACAATTACATTTCCTGCGAACCAAACAGATTCTGGAATTAATTCCAATTCCATTTCCTACCAACCAAACAACATATGGAATTGGATTCAAATTCCTGACAGATTTATTTTCCAATTCCAATTCAAATTCTTTCAGTAACATATTGCGAACCAAACAACACCTTAATAGTTATACATATTTACTTGTCACATCATATTAGGGTACAAAAGTGGCTAGGAGATAAATGTAAAGGAAACGAGCTTTTATATATATATATATATATATATATATATATATATATATATATATATATATATTAAATCTTTATTACAAAATCTTACATGTAGCACCCTATCTTTTATCATCCAAAACTAGCATGTGTGATTGACATTATTTTCAATTACGTTGGGTCCAATGGAAAAATGTCCCACAAAGTACGATATATATATATATATATATATATATATATATATATATATATATATATATATATATATATATATATATATATATATATATATATAGGGGTTACAAAAACATCAAAATCCCTAGAGAGGCAACTATATTACAAAATGTTAATTAAGATCAAGGTAGTTTAACATATGTTCATATATAACAGAATATATAAGAGAATAATAGTTTAAAATGCATTATATTACAAAATATTAACTAAGAACTAATGTTTTCACCAATACTTCTTAACTATTTCCATTTCAAGCATTGTATTTTAAACTATTATGCAACATCAACAAATATACCATTCATTAAATATTTGGTACATCGATATAATATATATATATATATATATATATATATATATATATATATATATATATATATATATATATATATATATATGCAACGCCAGTATAATGTATGAGTCCAAGTGCAATGAAATTTAAGGAGCTAATTAACATTGCTTATTTCTTAACAACCATCCCTTAATCTAGTACTTTGCTCCAACTCCCAATATTGGCAATATAATGCCCCAACAATGTTTGATAAAAATTTTGATTTTAAATAAACCAAAACAGTCATTTGTTACTATAAAAAATAAAGATAGTATCAAAATTATTTCTAATAACATCATAGTGGTAACAAAAATCATAAGTATGAAATCTCTTGTGGATGCGATGTAATCATGTTGAACTCTTCCCCTTGGAACCAGATGTACCTGAAATATTTAAACCATAAAACCGTAAGCACAAAGTTTAGAGAGTTCTCCAAAATACCACATATCATACATAACGGGTCTATTTCAACCCCAAGAAGGTGTTATAGGCCAAATCATATTCTTAGCCCTACCATGGGCTAAATCATGGTCTTTACTTGTACAAGTTCCAGAGGCCAGATCTTGGTCTTCCATATAATTTCCAAGGTCCAAATCCTTGTCTTTCATGAAAATGTTAGGGGCCAAACCTTAATCTTCCATATAAATTCCAGGGGCCAAACCCTGTTCTTCCATGCAAGTATCACAAAGACAACTAGCATCCTGCATAGTATATTGAGAAAACTCACCTTGCAATGAAGTTGTCAGCTAAAAAGCTCACACAGTTGGAAAGCGGGTGCTACACGCTTCCTACAGAATCATACAAGATAAACCCTTAGTTTACCTTCCAAAACTATCAATTTGACTAAAAATCAAAGATCAAAGTCAATGGCCAAAGTGAATGCCAGTTGACCTCCATGTCGTGGCTAACCCATAGCCATGTCGTGGTGACGTCCAGCCAAAACTGACGTGAGTCCTTTTTTTCCCACATTATGGCAGTCAACTCTCCATGTCATGGTTCCTATGTATAGACAAGTTAATTGATTTATCCCTTAATCCATTAAGCCATTAACTCATACTCTAAAGAAGGCTTTTAGGGACCGTAATGGTCCATAAAAAATCAATATTTATTGACATGCATGACCCATGCATGTATTCCACGTTTCTAGCTAAAAAAAAGTAAAGAAGATGGTCTAACTTCATGCAAAACTTTGAGCACACCCTCAAATTCTAGATCCATAATGTATATTGCTCTAGGGACTATGGAAAGCCATAAAGTTACAAACTTTATCTCTTCTAACCATTCAAACTTCAGTTATGAAGCAAAACATGACATGAAACCTAGATCTAAGAAGAGATCATCAAAAAGATGAAACTTTGAGGACTTACAAGGAGGCCAGAAGATACACACAAAGATGGGGATGGATTTCTTGTTGGATCTATGCCTCAAACTTCTTTCTTATTCCTTCAAGATCACCAAAACCAGCAAAATGAGCTCCAAAATCATCAAGGAGGTTAGGGTTTGCCTGAAGGTACATTTAGGAGGTGGTGGAGGTTGCGGGTGGAGGAAACCCTAGTCATCACTTCCTTTAAATAGGCCTAAGACCGAAAACTTAGGGTTTGCCCAAGCGTAAATACGTCATCATGGCAAATATAATGCCATGACGTGGCGTCTAAATGAGATATGCATCTCATGCGGTCCATGCCACATCGTGGTGATATCTCCATCACGTTGTGGCCATCTAAAAACTCATAAATTACTTTAAGATTCATACCTCAAAGGACCATATGTTACAAACATAGAGCTTATTCTCTTGGACTGTCCTAATATTTTAGAATGTGTTTAATTTAGGAACTAGACAACTATTTTGTGAAGATAGGTACCATTCTAGTAGTGTATTAGATTGCTTCTAGACAAATAATATATATTTCATGTAAGTCACACACTATGATGTACAAACCAATCCCATTTTCTCTTTCTAAAAATATTCATTTGGAATGTGTTGGGAAAATATCACCATGTACTCATCTTAAGAGGTCAAAGCAAAGTAAACCTCAAACTTCAAGGTCGCATTTGTCCTTCATTGGGTTCCAAATAGGTTCATATGTTTAATCATACATATTAAGTATCTAATACTTCAAAAAATGCTAAACTAGCACCCTATGCTAAAACCAGTTTCATCATTTTATTTTTCCATCTTTTGACAATCTACTAAATTTATACCATTTAGTTCATTAAGGCTAATACCTTAACATAACATAGTTCATATACTTGTACCAATGCTACAAAATTATTCTAGTAATTCAATGCTTTAAAATTCTTGTCCGCTTTTATCATACAACTATGTTCTAATGTCATATTTGTAAACGCTTGATACCAATGTGATATAGATAGTTAATCTAGTTGTTTTTATCGATTCTATATCTAGTTACATGATTTAATACATAATCCTAAACTTGACATTCATTAGTAAAATATTTACCTTTCATTCATGGATCTATTCCAATAATCAAATATATATTATCATATAACTGGAAAATACAACTAATATCATATATATATATATATATATATATATATATATATATATATATATATATATCAATATATATATATATATATATATATATATATATATTTCATAGCCAGTTGCAACTTACATTCACACTTTAACCAAGTAGAATTCTAATTAAGGATCTTATCCAATTTACCAAAATATTGGCAATCCAAGTTTCACTCTTGATATTGTAATAAAATCACCTTTCAAGAGTACCTAAATTGTTTTTAAGCAAACTTTTATCAGGAAAATACTTTTAGTTGACATAAGGGTTTATGAGAGTACAACCATGATGTAAATAGTGGCATTTTAACTTAACCCATGGTAATATATAGTTGATTATTATGTTCAAGGGCTCCACAAATGTTTTGGGTTTAATGCATACCCCAATCACATCTATAAAACCATTCAAATGTAAAAATTAATGTGGTTTAACTTTAATCAAATGCTAGGTTTTGATATTATTTTTCCCTTTTGAAATTCATCCTTACATTAAACAGGAAGGTAAACATACATTTTTCGCACCTTGGGTTACACACACAAACTTAAAGAGGCTTTGGTAGAACAAGGGTTAGTTTTTTGGTCAAATAAGGGTCAATTGTTAGACACATCATCACTTACATGAGCCCTACAATGTTAACATGCATCACTCATTCTCTTTTCTATTTAGATTTTATTGGAATGTGGATCGAGTTGTACATGGCCAAAGGCTTTACTTGTATAATTAAAGGGTTGACCATGGTACCCTTGAACGGCCCATGGAAACCCTAGAAATCTTTAATGAACAATAGGTACTTCAAACATCTATAAATTTGGCATGTTATATCCAAATGATATGATTCCTTTTGTTATGTATTCCTTCTTATATTAGATTCATGTTAGAGTATTTAAATTACCGATTTAAGGCATTAAAACATGATTTCCATACCCATTTCTAAAAACGTATCTCACGTGGAAATTATTTGTTTATATTTCAACTAATGTACTTATGAACTACTCAAGACTCATATGAATAGTTTTCTCAACTATTTTTCACTACATATAACCTCATTTTAAGGTTCCTTACTAGTTCTTTATGCATAAAAAGCTCCTTTTATGTATTCTTGTGCCATTACTTATTTTGTTTTCTCAAAATCAACCTAAGTAACAATCATACTATCATACTATATTTATAAAGGAGACATTTTTTCCTATCACCTCATGCATTTGAAACACCCACACAAATTTCCAAGCACCTCATGCTTTTGAGACCCCCACACCTTTTCACATTCAAAGTAATTAATCACACATTATGAAAAGTTTTATAACTTATATCTTATCAGTTTATTATTTATTATATGTGTCACTTTTTAATAGTAATGTTAAGTGTTTCTTAAAAGTTTTATTTAACTTATTAATAATAATAAATGGTTTAAAACTAAATAACAATAACTTTAAATGATAATAACATCAATTTATAAATTACATAACATTAACAACAAATAAATTGTATTTTAAATAAATATCATTATTGAAATTAGAAAATAATTTCAGAAATAAAATTTTAAATTAATCAATCAGAACTATTCTTAAAAATAATATTAAAAAGATAATTATATTTAATTTTATTAATGAGGAAGGTGGGTTGATGTCAATGAATAATAATGTCAAATATTATGTCAAAGTTAATGTTAATAACAGAACCATTTTAAACATATATTTTTCAACATTTTAACAGTATATTTTTAATCTACGTTGCGCAACGCGCGGGAATTCGTCTAGTACTCTTTATATAATCATCTAGTACTCTTTATATCATTGTAATGTTATTACATGTAAGATATTATACATCAATCAACACATAATACATATGCAGAGTATCAACAAACTAACCAGGGTCACGTAGAGCATATTATAGTGAAACAACAGGAACAAACTGTATATTTAAGGAAGGAGTATTCATCAAGCTTGAAATACATATAGAAAGAGCAGCCTTCTTAATAAAATTATAGGTAAAGTTTTTTCAGTTTAGGGTTAATTACAATAGACATATAATGTGGAGTTGAGGATGGAAGTTATGTGTTTTGTTTGGTTGAATTTAGAAAAGAAGTGTTTTTGTGTAAGTTTAACATTTTATAGAATGAAAATAATTTATGTATTTTGATATGTAATGTCCGCGTTTCTTGGTTAAGCATTAGTATTATGATGTAATAGTTAGGGTCAACAATTGTAATATATTTTGAGGAAATAAAGAGGAATTATTTGAGTATTATGGGATTTATGTGATTTATGTATGTGCTTATAATGATATAATAAAAGAATAATAAAAATATGCATAAAAAATAAAATGAAGATTTGACCCAATATCTTTTCGCAAAAAGGATTTTGGAGATATAAGGAACGCTGAAATCCGACTTATAGCAAATAAGTTATGACCCGTCGAAGTTTTGCGACAAAACCGGTATGACGTTGTGTATCGTAAAAAGAGAGTTTGCGATAAAGTACTTTTTAGACTTATCGATCTAAAAGAAAGTCGTAATATATGTTAAACTAAGAGTGTGCATAAAAAGAATGTCCAAATCTGACTTCATATGAGGAAGTTATGATTTTTATAAGATTTGACATAGTAGTATGCAACCCGAAATTCGAATATTAGATCGACCGATTTTTAGCCAACACAATCTAAACGAGAATCGAAGATGTCGTTGATAGTAGTTCAACTATATAAAGACAGACAAAAATGGACCTCGAATGACGAAGTTATGAATTTTTAATGGACTTTATCTATCTAAGCCTGTTAAAATATAACTTTAATAGTAAAGTCAAAATTAGCCGACGGAGTCTAAGCGGATGTTGTAGATTACGTCACCACCTACGCGTGGATACAAAGAACATCAAAAACACAAATCATATGAGAAAGTTACGTAATTTAGAAGTTAAATGGATTAGGTTGCGAAGGTGACACGTGGCACGGGTACGCCCCACGTAGTCGACCTTACGCTCCGCATACTCACATGCATGGTCCCAACATTCTCTACGTCGTTCCATTCGATGAACGACACCTAGCCCTCATACGAGCAATGTAGAGCCTTGTACATGCAACGTACTCCCAGGATACGCACAACATTCATCACAACTCCAGCCTATAAACAGGTGCAAGGAGAAACCCATTTCTTCGCACCAAAACCCTTCTCTCTCTCTCTCTCTCTGTTTCTTTATATATATATATATATATATATATACCCCCGCACACTCCATCCCAATCCCTAGTACTTCCCAAGGGCTATAGGCGAGTCCTGGAGTGCCAGAAGGCTCTGAGAAGAAGAGCTCTCGGCTTAGAAGTTCTGCCATCGCAAAGCCCGACTCCTAGCCAAACCCCTTTGTAAGTGAGTTATGCTTACCCCACTCTAAGTATAACTTATGTTTAAGTTTATTATCATTATTTTGAACCTATAAACAATATGTGTGCTAAGTATTATAAATTATACAAGTTGTTATTATAATACATTTTTAACTACTTATGGTACGGGGAATCTGGTTTGAAGGATCGTCTGGGTTGTTGGATTTCAAAACAGCTTAAATGTCAAAATGGTCCTGCCCTCCGGTGCTTCATGTCTGGCCCCTGTCTGTACATAGTAGTTGAAAAATATTGTCTAACACTTATATAATACAAGAAAAATAATAATACCTAGACTAATAATTAGTCACGATAAACTTCAGACTAAAATCTAGTGATAATTATATTAGGTTTCATCGAAGGAAAATAAATTATTAGACGCGAAGCGCTGCCTGAGTTTGGAATCATCACTTTAACAAGTGAGTGCATAGTTACTTTCATCTTACACATAGATATGAAATATTTAATATAACTTACGTGCTATGTGTGCATATTATCTATGTTCTTGATATCTATGTTGGATAAACAAAATATACATGTTTTACTTGATTTAAACTATATATGTATTTTATACCTATGATTATGATAGGGAAAGATTTGTAGATGATGTAGATGATGAAGTAAAATGATGAGATGCCTCGATGTTTACAATGATCCTATCATCTAGCGGAGTATAGATGACGACCAAAGACTATTCTAGATAGTCTAGTGGAACGCTAGTAGGATCGCAACCTGTAGGTGTTTTTGAACTACATGTTCACCAAGTGTACTCCATCCCGCTCATGGTTGCCTTTTTGACATAAATTGCTGAGGAATCCCTTAAGCAATGTTCTCCATCCCAATGAAAATCCCTAAGAAAGGTTAACTAGAACGAGTAATCGGGTTGAACGATTTGATGAAATTAATAAACTTAATTATTATGGGTTGAAAACCCTATGTGCTCACTAGGCTCCCAAGCCTGACCCACTCGGTTTCTTGTATTACAAGTAGTGGCACAAGAGCATAGATGTGATGATCGGATGAGAGATTATGGATTATAGGCCAGTAGAAATAAATAAATGTTGTAAGGCATATGTGGGTTCTGTTTATGCTTTTAATTTGTATTGACAATGACATCCCAGGTTTTTAATATAATGAAAACTCATTTCTTCATAAATGCTTTGATAAATTACTTATCATATTTTTTGGAACAAATTCTGCAACATTTTTTTAAAAAAGGATACTCTGATTTTCAAAGAAAGCATAAACTAATCGGTTTTTTCTGGCCGTAAAATTGGGGATGTCCCATGATATAACATAGGAATATTGAAATTAGCCAAATGAGGTATTTTTATGGAATATATGGAATTCAATTCCATATAATTGTACAACCATACATGAGAATTTATCATAAATTATTTTAATTCCCATCAAATCCCTTGAAGTCGTAGATTTGTGTTCAATTATTGAATTAAACCCCAAATTAAATTTATCCAAAGTGTTAACTATAATATTTAGATACCATTTCTTCTAAGAGATTAGATTAAGAAAGAGAATTATTAGATTCCACATGTCATGATTTTAAAGAAGTAAGAATACAGGTAGGAACAAAAGTTAGGAGGATATTTAAATTTTCATTTGGATTTGAAGATAATCCTAACTTGTGGAAACTTAAATAACAATAAATGGTTGATTTTTATTACTGTAGGAGTTTCTATTCTAAGATTAAGTTTAAAAACATTAGTAATTTAGCCTCCAATTTCATCTTCAAATTTCAAGATCGAATTGTTCACTCTAGCTTCCAACATTCTACAATGAGTGAATTGACTTATCAGCCAACTAATGAATTTACTTTTAATTCAATCTGAAAAAGCTTTTAATCTTAATTAAAGTATTGTTATTTAATTCAGCTTAAAAATAATTTTTTATTTTCTAAATAATTTTAATTAGATCATAAATATCTTGCCTCAAATTACATATGTTACAACTATATGTCCCTTGAAATTATTCTGTCCCCAAAATCACAACAAAAGAAGACTAAAGTTGGTAAGATGTAATATAAATGATAAATGCTTACCAATAGATAGATTCTTACGACACATATACATAGGTAAGAAAGTTTATGTCTCAAATTCAAAGATTATCTTAAGGTCGAAAATTTCACAAAATCTTTTCCTTATGTTTATATCCTTCAAATATAAATATTTGTAACGACCATAAAATTTCAACCAATTTTTAACTTTTCAAAAACAACCCATTTTCATGATGTTATTACAAAAACATTTTCAATACAATTATTATCAGAGTCTTCCCAGAACCACGTCATAAAACACAATCAAGAGGAGCGGTACGATCATGCCTTTGCCTTGACACGGTCTCCTGAAGAACCTGAAAAACATTAAACCACAACTGTAAGCCCGAAAGCTTAGTGAGATACCCCCAATATACCAACCACATATACCATACACGCACAACATGGCATATCATTTCAGAATACAGAACAGCCATGCACTTTAGGTCTACTGTGTGACTGGTCCGCAGCGCTGGCCTTCAGTCCACCTCGTCCACCCTCCGAGTCTAGCCATATACATCGAGTTAACTGTGTGATTGGTCCGCCCGCACCGGGCCTTCAATCCACCTGGTCCACTCTCTGAGTCTACAGTGTGACTGGTCCGTCCGCACTGGGCCTTCAGTCGGCCTAGTCCACTCACCGAGCCTCGACACGTCTGGTCCGCCCTCTTGGGGCGTACAGCCTATCCGGACCGCTCGCTGGGCCTTTGGGACAACCGGTCCGCCCTGGGTATGTTGGCCTACAGCACAAAGCAGGACCCGCCTCAACCCAACCCCAGTCCAACAACCATGTGCACATAAACATTCAATCATATAACAATTCACATTCAATCAAGCCGATGTAGCAGATCACATGACATAACATAACATCATCCTAACCCGGATACCGACCTAACCGGTCACTAGCATATCATCATCCTATATACCAGGATACCGACCTTAACCAGGTCTCTAACACAATACCATCCTAACTACCAGGATGCAAACATAACAAAGTAATAACACACAACGATACCCGGATCGAAATCCGATAAAGGGCGGACCTTGGTGCCTTAGACCCTGTTGATATAGTGAGGATAACTCACCTTGCAACTGCCGACTGAACCGATAAACCCAAGCTGCTCCGACCACTGATGCGATCTCCACCACTGATCAACACCAAAACACTGAACTCAAAACAAAAGCCAACAATTACCAAAATGCCCCTGGAAATCAACTGGTCAACCCTTGGTCAAAGTCAAAGTCAAAGACATCTCTTGATTGACTCTACTCGCCGAGTCAACCCGATGACTCGCTGAGTCCCCATGCATAGAACTTCCCCAATCCGCGACTCAACTCGCCGAGTCACCCCGAGACTCGCCGAGTTCCACAACCCTGAGTCCTATCACACTCGACTCACCGAGTCATCCCTTGACTCACCGATTCATAGCTTAACCAGAAAAAAGGTTAGGGCCTCCTACCAGACTCGCCGAGTCCAAGAACAGACTCGCCGAGTCCAAGGCTATCTTCAACAGGCTCGCCGAGTTGTTCTTCCAACTCGTCGAGTCCCTGCTCATCTTCATCCAACTCGCCGAGTTGTTCTTCCAACTCGTCGAGTTCCAGCCTATCTTCAAGCAACTCGCCGAGTACACCCTTGTGACTCGCCGAGTACCTTTAGATCTGAAACCATATAGAGGCTTTCCCAGCCATGCAGAAGCTCTAAACCATAGATCTACCCTTCTACAAGCCATCCATCACATAAAGTGGCAAACTTTACGTGAATTCAAGTAGATCTAAGCATGTTACACTCTAGGGTTTGGGTTTGGGACAAAAGAACTTCACCAACAACTCTTGAGCATATAATTTATGGCTTTCTGGATCATTAGCAACCTAGATCTGAGGTAGCAACCTCAGATCTTACACCAAACTTGAGAAGGCCCTCATTTATGCCCCCAAACCCCCCACAAATGATAGATCTAGATGCACAAAAGCTCAAACAGAGGATTATTACCTCAAATCAAGGCTCCCACTGATGAATGAACCAATTCTCTGCAAAGCCCCTTGCTCCAATCTTCTTGCTCTTCAATTTCCTTCCAAGGTTACCTCCTCCAAAGCTCTAATCTCTCACCAAGGAAAGCTCACACGAATTTAGGGTTTGTGGAACTCAAAGGGAAGGTAAAGAGGTTAAGGAAGAAGTGTTATGTTCTTTATATAGGGCTCAACCCCCGGAATTAGGGTTTTCTCCACTCAGCACCAACTCGCCGAGTCCACCCATGCTACTCACCGAGTTGGTCACTTAACAAGCGACCAGAGTCGCGACCCTACTCGCCAAGTCCATCCATGGACTCGCCGAGTTGCCCTTCCACATTTACACCTTGAACCCTGAACTTACACTCCTGAACTCGGGATGTTACAATATTTATATTTTCATTTTTTACCATAGATAGATTCTTTCGATAAATATACATACGTATAATCGATATTGTCATTTGACTTTATTCATCAATCCTCTAAGGTCACATTTGATAGATAATGGAACTTTAATTTTCTAAGTTCCTCGTCCACACATAAACAATAATCTTTCTTGTTTGACCATGGTTATACGCTCTTTTCTTATGGTTATTTCAATACCAAAGGTAAAGCCAAAACAATATTTATACCTCAATCTAAGACATTCCTTGACTTCAACCTAACTTAAATATCTATTACTTTCTTCATATGTCAGTAATGAATGAGGTTTAACTAACTATATCATATGGTATACACTGATCTTATCTTAGACCTGATTGGCTAATTTATCTTCAAAGTCAGAACTCAAATTCTAAAGGGTCCTCACATTATTTTAAATCATTAATAGGTTTGTTTAGACATTATAAAAAACATTCATTTGTGTAAAAAGTCAAGGATATAACCATTTTATTTAAATTGTTCTAAGTTTTTGTGATTTTGTCTTACAACAATGTTTATGAAAACATGATAAGTACTAATACATAGATTTAGGAAGGAACTGCATTTTCATTAACTTATGATTTAACATATGTGGTCTTCTAATAGTGTAATATTAAAAGAATAGCATATTATAACTTTTTATTAACTAAATAAGAAAAGCCAAAATCAAATATTTTTTTGTATGTATTTCCCATTGAAAGCTAGGCTAAACAATAGACAAATCATCATATTAGATATTTGAGAGTTAACCATATATATGTTATATTTTAGGTACAATTATCATGTTCCATTTCTTAAAGTAAATGGTATTTTAAGTATCCAAGAAAAGTGTATAGGGCCTCTATACAAACATGTTTTCCCCCCAAGACTCGCACCAGGACTCTCTTTTGTCGGAATACCTAAAAAGGTAACATTTTCCTCTATTCAAATTTATTTTGTTTGGTTGTACTTATGTAACTAATTAAAATTTCAATTTGTAGACTCTTGCATTTCCAATAGCAGAGACTCAATCAAGGTGGATAGCACACACATTGTCAAGGAAAGTTTTGTTGCCATCAGAAGATGAAATGTTGAATGATGTCGAAGAATATTACCATGAATTGGAAGGAAAAGGGATCCCAGAGCATCATATTCATACTCTTGGATTTGAGGTATTTTTATGCTATTTTTGTATAGTTGTTGATATATTTTTTGACATAATCATAATTTTTTTCTTCAATTGGTAGACGCACTATATAGATTGGATGCTTGCTCAATCTGGAATGGTCATGGAGAAGCAAGTAAAAGAAATGACCAAATATCTAATCGATTGTTTGATGATGGCTGGTCTAAATGGGTATATTGAAGCATTCTTGCAAAAATATGGAATATGATTTGGTGATGTTCCGCACAACATCTGCATTATAAATGACTTTGGGATTTTTAATAGCTAAACTGGGTTAACTAGCAATGAGCCAGATAAAAAGATTACAAATAAAAAAGCAGAACATAGGTTATGGAATCAAACAACCAAGTTGATTATAAGTTTGTAGTTTGCATTGGACAACAAAAATATTACTGAGAAACGGTGGAATCAAATGTTTGTGTGATGGTTTTTTATCCTAAATAACGTATAAATTATGAATGCCCATGGTGCCCAAATTGTTGTTGAAACAACTGCATCTAAACACTTTCTTGGAATTGTTGGAAGACCCGATTTGTTTGCCTAAGATGGAAAGTCTAAAATCATAGAAACAAATGGGCAACAATATCTCATCATATACTAATAAGGAGCTAAATGGAAACAACCACTTCACAAATAATGAAGAGATAGTCATTCATATCTATGTGTTTATCACTTAGAAGGAACAAAGTATGAGTCCAAATTATTCCCTCTATAAGCCAAACTGAATTAGGTATGAACACAATCCCATAAAATACACCATCTAGAATGATAATTTTAATTAGTGCCTCGACAATACCTTTGTCAGGGTTATTAAGCATTTCAAAAAATGATAAGGATGATCGGATATGTCCACAATGAGCATGGGAGAGAGAGAGGACAGAGAGAGATATTTATTATTTTATGTCGTAAAAGGATTCAACTGTAAAATATAGCGGGCTTACAATAAATGAGTCTATTTATAGATAGGTTGACCTAATAAGTTATGGGTTGAAACGTCATGGGATTTTTTCAATATTTGAATATCTACCCCCACTGACCAATATAGTCAAACTTGCATTCCATAAAATTCTAAGTCAACTCTTATGCTGCTACTCGATCACTACGAACCGCTTAAGTACTATTATGTACTCCTACTCCAAGAATAAGCAAGTGTTGACTACTCCTACTTCAAGCATAAGCAGTTGTTAGCTAGTCATCCAGACTACTCCTACTGAAATCATAAGCAACTTTTACAAGTATAAGAAACTCCTCCAAGCATAAGAAACTACTCCAATCATAAGCAGATGCTCTAAGCATAAGAAACTTTGAATCAACACTTAACAATCTCACACTCGGAGGATGTGAACAATAAGTTTTCATCCAAACTAAAAACACTATAACCCCCATCTCTCTCTAGTCCGTGCCTTCACTTCAATTATATGGAAGGTCACTTAACTCCCTGTACTACTTCAGCTTCTATGGAGTCACCACCTTGGTTAACATATCGACTGTATTCTTCGTAGAATATATTTTCTTCATATTCAAGGTCATATCAATTATCCATTCACAAATAAAGCGATCCCTCCTCTGAATGTGTTTCATCCTACTATAAAACACTTGATTCTTAGTCAAGTGATCTGCATTCTGGTTTCACAGTGCATTACATACTCTTCGTACTACATACCAAGTTTTGATAGGAAGTTCTTCAACTATATAAGCTCCTTGAGTACTTCTACAGTCTCCATGTATTCTAATTCAATGGTTGAAAGAGCAATACTCTCCTATAATACGGACTTCCAACTAATTTTTGGTACCCCTAATTAAGAAAAGATACAACAATGTGCTTTTTCTTGAATCCATAATCCCCCTCACTCCAAATCTACATTAGCAAAGCCTTCCAAAACTACCCCTTTTCTTTTTAAAACATAAGGCAACCTCAAAAGTACCCTCTAAGTAGCGTAAAAACCATTTGAATCCTTCCTAATGCTCTCTCTCTAAATTAGACATAAATTGGCCCACAACTCCTACTACGTGAGTAATATCTTATTTGGTGTACAACATTTCATACATCAAGTTACCAACTATTGAGACATAGGGGACTTTAGCTATCCCTTCTTTCTCTAGTTTCTTATTTGGGGACTTTTCCTTTGAGATTCACAAGTGACTCCCCAAAGGTGTACATCTGGGTTTTGCTTTTTCCATGTTGAACTTCTCTAAGACTTTGTTGAAGTACTTTGCTCGGGAGAGTTTCATAATTGCTTTTTCAGCTTGTTGATCTTCTAAATGTATTCTCCAACAATTAACATGTTATAAATATACAATAAACTAATAATATATGAGGAGCTGAACTTATTTAGGTAAAAATGATACATCTTACATCTCTTATACCCATTCCGTTGCATGAAGTTATCAAACTTCAAGTGCCACTATCTTTTAAGTTTTCTTCAATCCATTCAAACTGTTCTTAAGCTTGCACATTATATGTTTATTTCTATAAATGCAAAAACTTATTGTTTTGCCATGTAGATGTCTTCTTCCAGGTTATCATGAAGGAATGTTGTTTTCACATGTAGTTTCTCTAGATGCAGATATTCTATAACTACGATAACCAAGACCAATATAACAATGGTCATCTTTACAACTTAAGAGAATATCTCATAATACTAGACCACTCTTTTTCTTTTGGAACCCTTTAACCATCAGTCTAGAATTATACCTCATGCTTCCCTTGATCTCATATTTTACCCAAAAAACCCTTTTGTTTTACAATGCTTTCTTCCTTACAAGTAGCTTGACCAACGATCAAGTCTGGTTCTTGTCAGGTGAGCTTAACTCTTCTTCTATGATCTTCTTTCGATGTAAGGAGTCTTTCATCCTCTAAGCCTCTATATAACATTCATGTTTAATATTTTTTGTCAGTAAAAGGTAGTTTGATGATGGAGAATATCATATTAGAGGTCTGTTAAATCGAGTGTATATGTTGAGTCCTCCTATAGTTATTGTCGAGGCTGCTGACTCAGTAGTTGTAGATTCATTATCCGCATCCTCTTTATCAGCGACACTCTCATTAAATCCAAATTCTTCTTCCTATTATGAGCTATGATAGATGCCATTTATGCATCTTTTAGGGTATTTTTTATTAGAATTTTACTTCATATTTTATTCTTTTTCATGAGCATTAGTTTAAATAATGTTCAACTCATGTTTTTCGTCAGACCCATACTACTCATGTTTTTATGTAATTTTCAGATATTTTGAGGGATCAGTATTCTGGGATCATTTTGGAGTAGCTTGGATGCATATTTGGAGCTTATTGTAGCTAAAATACCCGAGGAAGCTAGAGCCTAGGTTGGATTTGTTGAAACTGAAGAGTTCGCGGCCAAAATACGCGTTTTATTAAAATTGCAATCGTGCTTCTCACCAAAATGTGATCGCATTTGTGCTTTGAGGATTTGCTGGACAAAAAATCAGTTTAAAGAATTTAGCCAAAAAATGTGATCGTGGATTCCCTAAAAATGAGATCACATTTCTCCTTGGATGTCTTTAAATGTTTGAAAAATAGCAACACACATTATTAAATGGAATTTCTGGAGTTTTGACAAAAAATGCAATCGCATTTTTGCCTAAATGCAATCGTGTTTTTCATATTTTTGCTCTTGATATTGCTGGCTTGCATATAAATACAGCCTATCTGATCAGTTTAAAACCCTATACATTCTCAGACGACAAAATGACTTCCAAAGCCGATTTTCTGCACTTTTTGATCACTTTCTGAAGATCTGAAGGCGATGGATCATCTCAATCATTTAGTTTAGTAAGAATTAATGGTTCAATGTCTTTTTTCAATAGTTTTCATCAGATTTAATCTATGTCTGGCTAAACCCCGATTTTAGTTTTGCATATATTACTACTTTTCATGAAATCAATCATTATAGTTGGTTTTTGATTTGTGATTCTAACTAGATTTTTCACTTATTCACTTAATGAATGTTGTATTTTAGTTATTTTTAGCCTAATCACCTACTTTAGGATTAAATCATTCTAGTTAATCAGTTAATGGAATCCACAATTGTTCTAATCAACTAGTAATAAGTAACAAGTATCATATTGGATCCTTGTTCGGATTTAATTTTGATATAAATTGAAATTTTAATGCTTCATCAAAATTTGTATGTTTATATTTATGTGTGTATATATATTTTACATTTTATGGTATTTATACAGAAGATGAAATTAGGATGTGGTCCACCACATAGTGTACTGTTCTTGTTTACACATACAAGAAATCACGATGGAGTCACATTTACAAATGAAAAAGATAGAAAAATTCATGTAACATTCATTTTCGTGTTATCTTTTATATTGTAGACTTCATGTTATTCACAACTTTGATATCTTTTTTAATTATTATTATTTTGTAGGATGCCTTAACTAGAAAAAAAGGAAGATTGGAAGTTGTAGGTGAAGAAGTTGAGGATGACCTAATATTTTATGATGTTGTTAGTGGTCATGACAAGAAAAAAGACTGTGTGGATTTGGCTCATATGCAAAGGTGGTTCCCATGATTAACTGTACAACAAAATTATCTAATTACATTCTGGAAATAAATGTTGAACTGGAAGAATTGAGGGAGCTTGTTTGTCACACCCCCGGTCGGCGGTGGAAACGTCGGGCGGTGCGAACGTGGGGAAATTGGACCGAGGCATATAGATATATAAAGAACATAACACAAAGGTGTATTGCAAACATTTATTTTATTTATTAAAAATTATATTGGGATAACATTCTTTTTAAAAGTCAAGCACGCTTCCTAAACCAGACTAAAAAAATAATCAGACATAACTAAACTCCATCATCTTCCTTGATGACCTCCTCTTCCTTGACATGAATATCCTCCACACTCATCTCCCTAAGAATATGTGTACTTTTTTAAAATGTCAACTTAATGTTGGTGAGTGCACATGTTTTTAAAGTTTTCGGATTTTATTTATTAATTTAAGAATCATTTTTCTTTGAGAAAAACATTTCGTAAAGTATTTTATCAACCCTAACTTACTATCTTTTTCAGATATCTAATGATCCTACTTTATTATTTTCATTAAATATATTTATTAATCGTAATCTACTATCTTTGTAGGATATCTAGCGATCCTAATGTATTTTATCTACCACTCTATTGCGTCCCTAATGGTAGTCTGATCTCTAAGGTTTTTGTTATGTATTACCATGATCCCTCATAATCAACGTTGTTTAACTAATAATTTGCCTTGCTACGACGCTTCATCAGATGTCGAGTAGTGAATAATAAGAAAGTTATCATGTCAGGATTGTAGCTAGCAATCGCAGGTGAGGTTTGTCAAACCATGCATATATCTATACATATCTTCTTAGTTCTCACAATATTAACGATTATAAATATCGGGGAATGCCGAATTTAATCAAGGCCTTAAGATGAATATTAACAACCCACCAACGCTTTAACCTTACGTAATTATATTTTATCTTTTATCCCTCCTATGGATTTCCAATAACTATCCTTATATTACTCTTTTATATTATATTTGATAATTATAAATTTTGATCTCATAATTATTTTGTATATATATATATATATATATATATATATATACACACCCTAATTATGGTTATTTGAAAATAGGATATTTGGGCGGAGTAACAACTAGGTACGATGCATGACCAACATCACTTCTAGGTACTACGTCATCCTAGGGATTTGATCATTATAACATCTAGGTATTATCTCTTCCTAGACAATCGAGCATCATATCTCTTAGGCATAATATCATAACTTACAACTAGGCATAGTTTCTATTGCTATATTATCTTAAGGCTCTAAGCTTTATAAAATGATTTGATACTTATAGATATAAATATATTTTTATAAAACCATTTGTTAAGCATGTACCCCCCCCCCCCCCCCCCCCCCCGCTGTAAAACATTTAAAATAGAGAAAATAGGGGTCGTGAACTCACCATAGTCATGTGAAACCTTTGTTGTAGGGTTGAATCGTGCTCGGGACTCCGGGGATCGCTCCAAAGGGTAGCTACTTCGAGAAGAGAGGGAGAGAGAAGATTGAACATGTGCAGAAATGGAATGACACTTCCTTCTATTTATAGTCAAGTTTTGAAGGTGCGCATTGGGCAAATATATGCACGTGTCATGCATTATCATCGTTGCTCCACAAGAAGTTTGTAATGCCCGTGTTTCTAGGCTAAGCATTAGTATGATAATGTAATAGTTAGGGTCAACAATTATAACCTACTTTGAAGTAATAAAGAAGAATTATTTGAGTATTATGTGATTTATATGATTTTATGTGCATTATATTTATTTATAACGATGTAATAAAATAGTAATAAAAATAATCATCACAAATAAACTAATAGATAAACCCAATATCTATGAAGAAATTTGAAGTAGTCGTAATAAGGATTACGGGGATATAAGGAACGCTGAAATTCGACTTATAACAAAGAAGTTATGACCTATCGAAGGTTCACGACAAAACTGACACGACGCTATGTGACGTAAAAAGTGAGTTTAAGATAAAATACTTTTTAGCCTTAGCGATCTAAACGAAAGTCGTAGTATACGTTAAACCAAGAGCGTGCATAAAAAGAACGTCGAAATCTGACATCATATGAGGAAATTATGATTTTTCTAAAATTTGGCATAGCAATGCACAATCCGAAATTTGAATTTTAGATTGATCGATTTTTGGCCAACGCAGCCTAAATGAGAATTGAATATCTCATTAACAGGAGCTCAACGATAAAAAGACAGACGAAAACGGAGTCTGTATGTAGAAGTTATGAATTTTACATGGTCATTTAACCTTGTAATATTTTCATACTATTAAATTTAAAATCGGTCGAGAGTTAGCCGACAGAGTCAAAAGAAGAGTTGTATATCTTCTCAATACCTACGCGTGGATATAAAGAACGTTGAAAACGAAGCTCGTATGCGAAAGTTATGGGGTTTAGAAGTTGGCAGGGTGCTGCTGCGAAAGGGGTGACGTTGTTGAATCTGGATCATTGCTTTCTCCCCAAGTCTTGCCACCAGATGGTGACATGTGGCACCAAATTGAGCTATATTTTAGCCTATAAATAAAATACCTTCTACCCTCATTTCTTTATACCTCCACCATTCTCTATCTCTAACTTCTTTCTAGCCTCCCTAAACCCTTCCCAAGTCTAGGGAACTTCCCTAGCACTAGAAGGAAGCCCCGGAGTGCCTGGCGGTTCGGAGAAAAAGAGCTTTTCGGCTCAGAAGCTCTGCTCCAGTAGAGCCCGATTTTTAAGAAAAACCCGTTGTAAGTGAGATACGCCTACCATACTTCAAATTTAGCTTTTATTTAAATATAATATTGGTATTAGGAACTTATAATAAATATTTGAGCTATTATTATGACTTATATAAGTGTTGTTATAATATTTTTTTAACTACTCACGATACGGGGAATCTGGTTTGAAGGGACGCTTGGGTTGTTGGATTTCAGAAGTGTTATATGCCAAAATGATCCTACCTCCGGTCTTTCATGTCTGGCCCTTGTCTGTACATAGTGGTTGAGAAGTATTGTTTTAACGTTTATATAATAATAATAAGAGAAATTAAATATCCTCCTACCATTTGTTCCTACTTTTCCTCCTACCATATCAAATGTTGACATGTGTCATATTTAATTATACATTTAATGAAATTAATAATCATTTAATCCACTTGTCTACATTTAATATGGTAGGAGGAAAAATAGGAACAAATGGTAGGAAGATATTTAATTTCTCTAATAATAATACTAAGTCTATTAATTAGTTATGACGAACATTAGACTAAAATCTAGTGGTAATGATACTAGGTTTTGTCGAAGGAAAATAAATTAATAGAAGCGAAACGCTTTTTGAATTCGGGATCACCACCTTTATAGGTGAGTGCATAGTTACTTTCATCTTACACATAGATATGAAATATTTTATATAAATTACATGCTATGTGTGCATATTATCTGAATACTTGTTGTCTATGCTGGATGAACGTTTTTATACATGTTTTAAATGATTTAAATTGTATATGTATTTTATATCTACAAAATATGTTGGGTAAAACATGGGTAGATGTAATAGATGGTGTGTAATGAAATAAAATGATGAGAGACCTCGATGTTTAAGATTATCCAATTATCTAGCGGAGTATAGATGACGACCACAGACTATTCTAGTCAGTCCAGTGGAACGGTAGCAGGCTCGCAACCTGTAGGTGTTTATTTGAACTCAGTGTTCACTAGCAGTACTCCACCCCCTCATGGTTTCCTTATTTGGCATAAATTGTTGAGGAACCTCGAAGCAGTGTTGTTGCCCCAATGAAAATCCTTAGACTAGGTCCCTTATATTAGATGCTTTAGGGATGTAAAATGAGGATAACGGGAACGGGTAATCGGGTTGTTTTGGTTTAATGAAAATAATAAACTTATTTATTGTGAGTTGAAAATCCTATGTGCTCACCAGGCTCCTAAGCCTGACCCACTCAGTTTCTTGTATTATAGGTAGTGGAACAAGAGCATAGCTGCGATGACTTGATGAAGGATAAAGGATTATAGGCCTATAGATATGAATAAATGTTGTAAGTCTTATATTGTACAGTTTATGCTTTTGATCTATATCGAACATGACATCCCGAGGTTTTAATATAATAAAATACATTTCTTCGGAAATGCTTTGATAAATCTTTATCAAATTTTCTTTTGGGAACAAATTCTGCAAACATTTTTCTTTAAAATGTTACTCTGATTTTCAAACAAAGCATAAACAAATCGGTTTTTTCTGGCTGTGAAAGTGGGGATGTCACAACGTTGCCACGTGTCACTCCCCCACTCGGCTACGTCTCTTACAATCTACTTGAATCCGTTGTCAGGTAGCGGCGTGCGGAGACGCACACCTGCCGCGCACGAAAAGATTTTGCAAAAATCATTTTTGACTTTAGGCTAATCTAAGCCCTCTCTATATCTATGTGATGATCTCAATGGGTACTACAATCCTCCTTTAGGCTGTTTTGGCTAATTTTGACTTTCATTTTTGTGCCTAATGGGGGTAAAAATAAACGATTTTACAAAAATCATATCTCTCATACGGACCCCGTTTTCATCAAACTTTTTCCTAAAGTTTATGTCTTGAGGAGTACTACAAAACTTGTTTTTGCATTTATAGTAAAAACTTAACCAATCTCTAAGTACCGTTTTGACGTAATAAATTTTAACTAAGCGGATGATTTTTATTTTTATAAAATTTCTAACTCTTTCCTTTGGAGTTGGATTTTTACAAATATTATATCCTTGAGATCACGTTAATAAGTACTATCCAAATATGTTAACTAGCTTAGAAAACGTTACAACTTTTCGAGCGCTACTTTTTTAGGCTATTGGATGTGTTAACAAATAAATGTAATGACACATTTGATTCTTATTATCTCAAAAATTAAATATTACAATACTAAGCTATTACATTTATTTTCCCACTCTTTCCTAATGGTGATCGGTGACGGAAACCTCTCGGTTGTCACATTGTTAATTAGCAGAAAGAGAAGAATGTAGAACTTAAGGAGATAATGAAAGCTAAAGATGACTAACACAACATAAGAATCGAGGAGCTTAATAAACAACTATGATCCACAATGGTTGTTATTAAAAGTTTTCAACAACTACAAAAATCATAAAGTGTTAATTTGTTTTTTTGCAAAGTATTTATTTTAAATTAGCCACTTTTAATTTCCGATGTAATAAATATTTATTTTTTAATAATATAACTGTTATTTGATTTTTTGTTATTTTTTCTTTTATATATTAGTACAAATTAATTTGGATTTAATTTGTAAATTAGTTATCCATCCTTAGATATCTAGCTTTGCAACGAAAATATTCCTACGTAATTTGCTATGGAATCAGCTATAGAATATAGACCACAGATTTAGCTAGGGATTCATTATAACAGATTTTTCTTAGGATTCATTACCATGGATTTTTATAGGAATTCATCTCCATGGATTTAGCTAGGGATTAATCACCACAGATTTAGCTAAGGATTAATCACTACGGATTTAGCTAGGGATTAACACCACATATTTTGCTAGGGATTAATCACAACGAATTTAGCTAGGGATTAATCACCACGGATTTTGATAAGGATTAGTCACCACATATTTTGCTAGGGATTCATCACCATGAAATTTGTTAGGGCGCCACTGCAATGGAATTTGTGGTGTAAGAACTACTACGGATTTCACGACAAAATAATACTACGGAATATACGAAGGAATACCATCTACAACGGATTTCATTATGTTGTCACATTTTCGATGGAATTATTTTTTCCCTCGCAAAACCCTCACTACAGAGTTTTTTGGGATGAAAATGGGTTGTTTCAATTTTCCACCGCTATTAGTCTTTTGCAATGGAATTTCAACTTTTTCCAACAGATTCCTTCCCTAGCAAAATCGACTTTTTCTTGTAGTGGTTTTTCACAAATCTTCCTTGATTATTTCACTTCTTACTTTAATTTCGGCTTCACGATACTCTTGGTTATACACTCTAAAATCATCTTTATCTTCGATTAAGGTTGGTGTGGTTACCTCTCCATCGGTGGCAAAATGTATATCATGCCAAATATTGAGAAAACATGATATATAACTTTTGGCTATATAACCAAATAGTTTCTTTTAAACTGTTTCTCCTCATATTTTTGCACAGTTTTAAGCCACATATCTAATTTGGTGGTTGTAATTATGAGAATATATTGGTATAGTGATGGGTTTTCTTGGTTACAAGAAAAATATTTGCACAACGAATTTTACATATAAACTCTTATGGGCACATGCAGCCTAGAACTTCTATGGTATTTTCACTATAACAACATAGTTTATGAAACAACTTGTAACTTCCTATAATTGAAATTACTAGGGTTAGAATCATAAATTTAGCAACAAACAATTGATGCTGGAAACCTACTTATATATCTCCTTGGAAAGACAAGCTCCATTAGTGTGGTAGCCTCCATTGTATCATTCCCAAAACCCTACCATCGAAAATTAGAGATCGAGATAAAGGAAGATCAATTTCAAAAATTACTATGAGTTGTCTAAGGTTTTTCAAGCCATATATAGGTCCTTATTTATAGCTGTAAAAAACCCTGATTTGAACATTCAAATAATAATATTTTGATTCAAATCACTTACCATATCAGCAAATGGAGGCTTCCGGAAACCCTAATAAGGGCTCCGAAAACTGTGCATCATAGGGAGCTTCTAGAATGCCTCCCTTATTAACATATTGAACAATTACACTCTAACCCTTATATCCTCACTTGGGTTGTGGTGACTTGGTAAGACATGTGGAAGATATGGTGTATAACCTATTGACCCATGTTCAAATCCTGGTACTACTCAGCCCTTGTGGCCATGGAGGTTCGCCTGCAATGGCTCCAGGGCATGAGACAAAGTCTCATGTTTGCAGCGGGGGATTAGTCGGTGCGCGTAAGCTGGCCCGGAAACCCTCGTTAGGGAAGTTCCCTTTCCAAAAAAAAAGTCTAATTAATCCAAAATCAATAAATATATTAATTCTAACTAATTCTGAATTAATTATTTATTATTTCCAATTAATATATTAGTCATATAATATATTAATAAATCATTTATCTCTCTCTTAATATCAATCCAAGCTCTTTCCTTGTTATAAGGGCAACCCAAAAATGACCTTACTTTTATTAACTAAGAATATACCAATTTAGTTAAGACCTTATACACTTAATTAAACAGTCTCCTACTTGAATAAGTCACTAACTACAATGACAAGTATAACTTTGAATAACCAGTAAAGCGTGCTTTCCAAAGACACAACCAAAATCTAATCAAATCAGATGTCAACCCTTATATAAGTGATCAGCTATCCGTTTCTTTTTCTTGATATCGTATGGACATGAGACATGGATTAGAATCAATCTCATGGTCCAAGATTTTGTTTCTAGATATTTCACTTTCTGATGATGTCATCAGACTAGAAATTGAACACATCAATTTAGTCTCAGATAGGTCCAACTCTGTAATGTTAACATCAAATCACCGAGGGCCCAAAGATATCGCTTTTCCTAAATATACAAAACGAATGAATAAACTTTGACTATATAATCATACCATTTACAAATCAAATCATACATGGAATTACATTTTATAACATCTGGTTATAGATGCGTTAATGTCAAACCAATGCACATCAGATTCGTAAACCATGACTTACATATCTATAAGAATCGAATATATTATCGTCTTACAATTACTCATGATTGAATCCATAATGTAATCTCTAAATGTTGGTATAACCAATACTCACAATCTTCATTTTCTAAGTACTGATGAATAATGTAGCAATCCTTATGTAAAGTCCAGTCAACATGGAAAACTTACAAATATTCCATAAAATTCTTAAATCCATACTTACTCCTTAAAGCATGAATGACTATGGTATTTCAAATAAATTAATATTTAGGAAGTAAAACATGCAAAGTGAAACACAAGAATAAATTAATTGACTATGGTATCACACACTTTGAAGATAAATAAATCTATATTACTTAATCACCATTCAATTAGAATTTATTATTGTTACATTGTTTCAAACTATCAACTAACTACCAAAATCTAGAATCTAATATCATCTCTTAGCCCAATGGTCCTAGCATGCTCGAAGTGCTTGATCTTGCTTAAACCCTTTGTGAGAGGATCAACATGATTCTCCAGTAATGATACACGATTCATCATAAGTTTTCCTTCATCAACTTGATGTCCGATATAATGATATTTTCTTTTGATGTGCCACTTCCTTTGCAGCCACGCTTGTTATGGTGTAATCTGATTCACAAGTTGAATTAGCCACCGTTTTCTTCTTGGAACTCTTCCAAGTTACTGCTCCACCATTCAACAGAAAAATCCAGCCAAATTGCGGATAACTATTGTCTCGGTCTGTTTGAAAATTGGCGTCTCTATAACCACTCACTTTAAGTTCATCTTTTCTACCAAAAACTAAGATCACATCTTTTATTTTTTGAAAATACTCAAGTATATTTTTCACTGCTATCCAATGAGTTGCGACAGGTAATTCTTAGATCTTATCCTTTTTAGTCCAAATAATCCTTAAAATTAATTTGGTGTTCCTAATTTACTTGACTATTGTAATTAAAGTTCATAAATTGATATATGCTAGTTAATTAGATCAAGATAATTAGTAAACCCTAATTTGGTAACCAAGAAAATTAATCCATTATATTGAAATCAATCATAGAAAAATGGGGGATTCGAAGCTAAACGAAAGTATCATTTATCTTTGATTAAAAATCATTTTCTAGTTGTTTGCTTTTATTTGAAGTATTATTAGTTAAGTGTTTAAATTAAATTTTTCTAGACTTGAAAAATCAAATTACCCCCCCCCCCCCCCCCCCCCCCCCCCTAAATTTAAAGTTTACTTGACTATTGTAATTAATTGGATCAAGATAATTAGTAAACCCTAATTTGGTAACAAACAAAATTAATCAATTATATTGAAATCAATCATAGAAAAATGGGGGATTCGAAGCTAAACGAAAGTATCATTTATCTTTGATTAAAAATCATTTTCTAGTTGTTTGCTTTTATTTGAAGTATTATTAGTTAAGTGTTTAAATTAAATTTTTCTAGACTTGAAAAATCAAATTACCCCCCCCCCCCCCCCCCCCCCCCAAAAAAAAAAAAAAAAATTTAAAGTTATTTCCTTTAGTTTAATCTTTAGCACTTATTTTCTTAAATATAATTACCGTTTCTTCTGTTTGATATCTAACTTACTATAATCAACTAATATGCGAAATACAATACCTATTGTGTTTTAGCTGGTTAATAGCTTCTAACTCATATATATATATATATATATATATATATATATATATATATATATATATATATATATATATAAATTCTTAAACTTAAGAAATTGATTCATGCATATAAGATACAATACATTTCGTACAAGTCAAGAAAACATATATATTTTACGTGGAAGAATTAACTTTTTAAATAAAAGAATCTACCTCTCTTATTTATTATTTGGAAATGCATAATCTAGTTTTTTTAAAAGATGTCTCATATTAGATGGCTCTATCATTTTTCCAACCTTTTCCTCATATCCTTCTGGTTCTTCAAGCCTTCAACCTTGGCATGTGCATCAAATTTATATTCTATATATTGGTAATCAAAAATGATATTTGAAGTGTTTCCTTTTGATATAACAAAATAAAGTTCTTAGTAATAAGTTGTCTTAATTTTATTTTTCTTCAACTTGTTGTAGCACGTTTTATATATGAAGTGGACGTGGTTATGTATGACATAATAAAAAGTGTTTACTTATGATACATATGTGTTTTATAAACAATATGAATGATTTCGTATTCTGTGAAGATAATAGCAAGCAATGACAAAATACATTAACTAAATATTTATAAAATAAGATAATATTTGAAGGTATTCAAAATTTCAGATTGAATATTCGCATATTTGAATCAGATTTCAAATTCCAATATTTTTGAAAAATGCTAGCCGTGGTGGCAATAGTCGTGAAAACGTTCTATCAACATTAGCTTAGACCATCCAAAAAATACTCACCACTAAGATCAAGTGGTATACATGACACAAATGGGTTTGTACACACGATGTCGGCCAGCTGTGGTCCAATATTTGGAATAATGACTTGAAAGGGTAATGAACTTTCGACTTTTGTCACATTTAGTCACTAAACTTTTTTTCGTTATCTATTTGCCATTGAACTATTGAAACTGTTCACATTTTACCCTTATGACTGGCTGTTGCTGGTCATAAGGGTAAAATGTGAACAATTTCAATAGTTCAATGGCAAATAGATAACGAAAAAAAGTTTAGTGACTAAATATGAACAAAATCGAAAGTTCGTTTCCCTCTAAAAAGTTCAATGACTAAATGTGAACAAACTTTCTCTTGTATTATGTTTTAGCAAATTATTTGTTTTTGTTAAATTGTAGCAACATTTGTTGATGAAGAAATCTATGAAATAAAAAAAAAAACAGAACCCTGAAAATATATTTAAAAAAAAAACAAAAAACCAAAACTGAAATAAAAAACCAATGGTTTGACATTTTCCAAAATAAAAAATCAAAATTTCCAATCTGATTTTGGTTTTACAAAAAAATGAACCATCGCCACATTGTCGGTTAAGGTTATGGTATCTCCTTTCATCCTACATCACATATTCATCATCATCGATTTACCTAATTATCATCACCTTTCTATCATCACATATCTCTCATCATTTTATTTCATCACACACCAACTATTTCATCTACCCATGTTTCATCCACAACATATTTGTAGATATAAAATAAATATACCGTTTAAATCTTTTAAAACATGTATAAAATCGTTCATCCAACATAGACAACAAGTATTCAAATAATATGCATACATAGCACGCAATTTATATAAAATACTTCATATCTATGTGTAAGATGAAAATAACTATATATACCATAAAAATCCCATAAATGCTTCCTAACTTCGAACCCCAAGGTTTACTCTACTAAAGCTTCATATTCTCGGCTCTCTGGACCTAGAAGGGTCCAGATCTATCACACCAAAAAGCTCAAGATAGCTCTTCCTTTCACTCTACACACTCAAGCTCGCTAGGGTTCTCAGTTATGAGAAAGGTAGTCGCAATTTAAGGTCATACGTGCCTTTAAATATGGCTCGGGCCCAAAGATTTAGGATTTCTGCCAACAACGCGGACTCATCGAGTCGCCTCACTGACTCGTTGAGTCCATTCATTAATCCGAGTCATCAGTCGCAACCTTACTCGACGAGTTGAGGCGTTAACTCGTCGAGTCTCTCTTCTTAACTCAAAAGAAAAATACTTAAATTATGATACCTGGAAATCCGGATGTTACATTTTGTTTTTTTATTTCATAGATTTCTTCATCAACAAATGTTGCTACAATTAAACAAAAATAAATAATTTGCTAAAACATAATACAATAGGAAGTTTGTTCACATTTAGTCATTGAACTTTTTAGAGGGAAACGAACTTTCGATTTTGTTCACATTTAGTCACTAAACTTTTATTCGTTATCTATTTGCCACTGAACTATTGAAACTGTTCACATTTTACCCTTATGACTGGTAACAGCGGGTCATAAGGGTAAAATATGAACAGTTTCAATAGTTCAATGTCAAATAGATAACGAAAAAAAGTTTAGTGACTAAATGTGATAAAAGTCGAAAGTTCGTTACCCTTTCAAGTCATTATCCCCCAATATTTTTGTTGTATATCATGGTGGGGAGAGCGGACGGGAACAAACCAATGGGAAGAATATGACCGTTTAAAGTCGTTGAACGGCTAATTTTCAAAAAAAAAAAAATCTTTTAAATATAAAATTTACCTATAAAAACCACACTATACACCCATATCTTTTTTACACCATTATTTTCTTTCACTATATTTACACAATATACACAACCTTTTTACAACCAAAAACCTCTTCGTTGGCCGGTTGGAAGAACTAAAGCAAAAAAGTGGGTTCGTAGGCTTCAGGTTCTAATGTTATCGGTAATTTTGGAGAGAAATTTGATCGATATGTTCACATTCAAGAAACTAAAGTGAAGATTTTGTGTCGGGTGGAGAAAAAAATGATAGAAGCGCAAACGTCATTCCAAGAGGCAACGCTTCAAACAAAAACCGACATGTAGATTTTGAATATGAAAACGGACGATATCAAAGGCGGAGATTTGAAGATTTTTCTCGTGATGAAAGAGTTAGCTCGAACATGATATAGGAATAGGGGGCGGTTTTTTTAGTTTGTTGGGTATTTTCAGGCGTTTTATTTTTATTGTTATTTTTATAATTAATGTAATTTTTGTAATGCAATGTGGTATTTTAATTTAATAAAAAAACTAGTATTAAAAAAATTATATGTTTTTTTTATGTATTTTTGAATTAAATGTAACTAAAAAAAATAAGGTGTCACTGTGTGTTTAGTGGTAACCAGTATGTTAATGATATGACACCCATCACGATAGTGGTTAATGGTGGATATAATAACCACTATAATGTATGTGTCACATCATCATCACATATTTACTACTAAACCATCAGATACCTCCACTACCACATCATTCCACCTTAATTTTTTTAATAAAATTTAATTTAAAAGTAAAATAAACACATATTTTTTTAAACTAGTTTTCATTAATTTAAAATACTACATTATATAAAAAAACTACATTAATTAAAAAAACAAAAATGTTAAAAAAACTAAAAAACGACAAACATAACTAAAAAAAACTACCCCATATTTTTATATCAGATTTAAATGGATTTTTTCATTGTCAAAAAATATCTCCAAATTTTCGCCTTCGAGTTTGTTTGTTTTCATCTTCAAAATCTCCATATCGGTTTTGGTTTTTGTTTGAAGCGTCATTTGTGCCTCGTGGAATGATGTTTATGCGTCAATCATTTTTTGTCTCAACCGACTCAATATCTCCACATTGGTTTTTTGAATGTGGATATATTGATGAAATTTCTCTCCAAAATGATCGATAACACTAGAATTCGAAGCTAACGACCTTGCTTTTTTATTTTTTTTGCTTTATTTCTTCCAGCGAGCCGACAAAGGGGTTGCATATCTTCAAGATCAATCGAGTCATCGTTCATGTCGATGTGTATTCGTCTGTTCAATTGTTGAGAAGTTGCATCGGGGTTTCTTGATCGCTTTTAACCAGAAGAGGTTTGTGAATTTCCTTCCATTTGCTCTTTCCACTTTGAAGCAGCTTTCGATTTTAGCCACAGTTTCACATATGTAAAAGCTATACGCGTTAGCGTTGTTTTTTTTTTTTCAAATTGATCCAAGGCCGCCTCAAAGACATCGAAAATGTTTGACCAATTTTTGCATATGTTTTGAAGGTTGTTGTAAATTCCTCTGAATTTCGTGCATTTTAGTCAAATATTGCGCCACTTCGAGTTAATTTGGTCGAGATTTTGACTTTAACTTCCTGTTATCTCATAAAATTTGATTAGAACTTTCTCCCAAACAAAACTAAACATTTGTGCATCTCCATCAATTGGGTATTTGTAAGCCAATAATCACACCTCCACTAAATTATCTTCTTCATCTTTTATCCATGGTACCATTTCTTGCGTATTGGTTTGGGCTGTTCTTTTCATTTTTCCTTTTTTGGTTGAGGTGGTGGTGGGGAAGGTTGCATTTCTGCAACAAAATTCGGCCAATGAGGGGGGGGGGGGGTATTTTAGTTGGGATCCATGGTTCTTGGTCGTAAAAAACTTGTGTGTAATTGTGTAATGGAGAAATAAAAGAATGCCATAAAAAATAAGGTTGTATAGTTAGGTATTTGTAGGTAAAATTGTTATGTAAAAGAATTTTTTTTTTCAAAAGTTAGCTGTTTAGTCAAACGTTTAAAAGAAAGAAGAGCTCTCATTGGGCGTTGCTATTCGGTGTGTGCAACAAGAACCATCACGAAAATGGGTGACCATGAACCACTAGGCAAGTGTGCAAGAGCATTGTTTGCAGCCACGTAGACCACAACCCTTATACCGGTTAGCCTTTTGAAGTTTTACTATAATATTTGAAATTTTGGTTGCCTATATTTAAAAAAAGGAATAATTAGGCTTTTTTATTCTATTGTAATAGTTACTTGTTCAATTTATTTATGATATTAGTTATTATTATAAATATAGGTATATATTAAAATTTTAATATTTTGTATTTTACTAATATTACATAACCAATTTATATGCTATAAAAAAAATTTGAATTGAAATATAATAACAAAACAAAATTATATTTTTATATTTTAATAATTACTTATCATGCAAATACTTGATAATTAAATTAAATAAAACTAAATAACTATTGTCATTTTATTATTATTTAGTTCTATAAGTATTAATTTTCTATACCATAACAAAATTATGTTTATTATATATTTTATGAAGGGGTTGTTTGACTTCACTCTGATTGGGTCCGGTTAGAGCTTTTATCTATCTGACCCAGTCCGAGTCAAGCTGTTTGATACCAATGTTTTTGTTCTTACTTGGTCAGTAGATAGACAAACAGAGGTCATATTGAGTCCTAAAAAAAATAAACGCTGACCGAGACATAACTCTTCTTTTCCCTCCTTTGCCCTTCTCTTTCTCTTGCCAACGTTTTCTTCCTTCATCATCACCTCTCGTTCCTTCCAGTCTCCCATCTCGCTCGTCCACCGACAGTGGTAATGTTTAAATCAAAAACCCTAGATCCCAAAATCACAATCGATTCTCAACACTCTACACTTGTGTCGATTTCAATCTAATACCATCACATATGAAAATGACACAAAGTGGAAGGAAGCGTTGTTTCCATTGATAGAACACCCTCCTTCAGCCATCGCTCCATGTAGTTTCCTTCCTTCGCTGACGCCAATGCCTTCTATAATATGTGGCCTAAAAGAAAATCACATAGCAACAACAACAATAGAAGACGGCACGATTCCTTCAATCCAACCCCCTATGACAGATTCAAACCTCCTCTCCGACCCTCGCCTTCTCCATACAAAGCTCGGTCAACATAGGTAAGCCGCCTCTCTTTTATTTGTGAAGAATTGTTGAGATTGAAGAATGAATCACAATGGTCCCATGCTTAAATTTTACAAATTGACTCAATGAATTATCAAGTGAAGTATTGAATTGAAAGTTAAAGAATGAATCATGATGGCTATATTATTATTATTTGTGACTAATGAGAAATTAGGAAAAAGAACTAATCAATATTTGATGAAAATAAGAATAAGAATCTTTTTTTACTAATTGATTTTTTATGAGTATTTGATCAAAATAACCGACTACTTTAAAAGGTCTTCCCTCAAAGTTGGTTGTTGCTTTTGGTGTTTATTCAAAGTTCATTGTTGTATTTGATATTTCTTAAAGTTATCTAAATTCAAAGTTCATTGCTGCATTTGGTGTCATTTCAAAGTTTGTTGCTTCATTTGGTGTTCTTTCAAACAAATTGTTGTCGTTTCTATATTTTTCACAACTTTTTTGATTGACTGCTTGAATGGTTAGCAATTGTCCAAATTGTCCCTAAATTCATATGATGTTTAAATGGTGATTTTGTTTTTTTAAATATATATTTATGTGTTGGGTAAAAGCAGGGCCGGTCCAAACGTATATGAGGCCCGGGGCGAAAAGAAAAAAAAGGGCCCCTTATAGAAAAATATAATAAAGATTAAAAAAAAAATCATTTATTCTTCACTATAATCACGTTCAATTAGCAATAACAAGCAAGTCAAATTGTTTATCTTTTGAGCTAGTTTGAGTTTGAACCAAATTTAGGCCCTAAAAATCATTTTGGTAATAACTGGTTTATATATATACACTATATAATCCAGAAATTTTGGGCCCCGTTGAGTTGTGGGTCCTGGGCGGTTGCCCGGGTTGCCCACCGTCTGGACCGACCCTGGGTAAAAGATGTAATGTTATAAATTAAATGGTAAATCATAATGTAATTATTATAAAAAAAAATATTGTTTGAGGGTAATATAATTATTTTGCATAGTCAGTCAGATTCAAAATCAAACAATAAGTTTCAGTTAGAAGTTAATCCAGTTAGAACATCTAACTTAGTTAATAACTATCAAATGACCCTAAGTAATTATTAACTATAAATAATTTAAATATATGTTGAATGATATAAAGTAGTTTGTGATATGTTAGTGAGCCCACATATTATATATATATATATATATATATATATATATATATATATATATATATATATATATATATATATATATTTATAAAATTTGGGTGGAGTTAGCAATAGTGATTTTTTAGACTCTTAGATTTTGGCCACAATAGTTTCACTTCCTTACCATTTTTAGTCCTTGTAATTGATTTGGTCCCGTGTGTTAGAGTGAATGTTTACTTAATGACCGGTTAAAATTTACACCTCCCACCATCTTTACCGACTTTATTATCCAATTAGATTTTGATTGGTGTCATCTCTTTTTCAAAGAATACTTATTGGATCATTTCGATCGTTTTTCACAACCTGCTTCCCTCTCCACTTCCCATTACTTCCAAGAAGATGTGTCTGAACCATTGAAATAATGGAGATGGTGGGCATCCAGCTGATTTATAATTGTTTAAACTTCAACTATTCTCACTACATGCTTCCCTCTCCACTTCCAATAAGATGCATCTGAACCATTGAAATATTGGAGATGGTGGGCAGCCAGCCAATTTATAATTTTTTTAAACTTCAACCAGTGTTGTATTCTTCAACGTCACCCTAGACATCGTTGACACATTCATTAACATCGCCTTCGATCATCTTCACCAGATCGATGGTGTTTGCCTCCATTATTGTTGTCACCGTCACGTTGGTAAGAACTTCCATAATCGTCCCTGTCGGCCTTCTCCTCCGATCAAACCACAACATCACTCTCTATCTTGATTTGTAGCCTGAATTTTAATCCCTAAATTTTGCAGATATTGTTCCGGTAAGAACGAAGCCTCCCACGAAATATACTCTTAAAAATAAGCTTGACGAGGCTAAACCATGGTTCACCCTTGCTTATCTTCATGCCGACCACCTCTGCCCGCCTCCTGCAGACGATGACATCGAGTAGTTATTGCCTTTCAATCAATGATCTCTTCTATCTGATATACTCTCACCCTCTTCCTTTTATATATCTGGTGCAAATTATATCCAAAACTTCATAGGCAAAAACACATTTCTAAATTGAAGTACAAAAAACTAAAATCTAAGAAACTAAAAAACTTTGGTCCCGTTTGATAGTTGCTGACTGAGAAAGTGCTGATTGGGAAAGGTCTATCTGGGTAATAAATTCTGACTGGGTAAGAAACATTGTTGTTTGATTGTACATCTGACTGAATGTGCCGACTAATGCAAAATGACCATTTTATCCTGATGCTCTATACAGTTGTATATGAAGTTGGTGAATAATTATAAAAATACTATTATTATACTAGTATTTGTTAAAAAAATATTACCTCACACTCGTTCCAAACCAATATCCTAAAACATAAATATTCAACTAATTTAAATCATCAAAAAATCATAAAGTTATAAAGTTTTTTTTGAAAGAGAAGAAACTTGTTTGAAGAATTCTCCCTCTATGTCACATTGATCTTCAAATAATTCATTAAGAACATTTGCCAATGACATAATCACCAATTTTGACCTTTTGTTTTAATATTGCCTGCGTTTCTGTTTCATCTTTTGGTTTTGTTCGCTAAAGTTCCTTCACTTTCGGTTCATATGCATCAAGAACCAAATTTTGATTTTAAATTCTATTTTGACCTGACAATTCACTGAATCCATAAATCACAACAACCATTTTGGAATCCATATGTCATCGTTACTGACCAAACATAAAACGACATCATCTCCTTTAACAAATATCCAAAATCGTCAAAATTATCATCGATTTCATATAATCATTTTTCTTCAAATCGAGTTCCAGATCAAAATAGTTCCTCGATCATTAATCAGTGATTATAATCACAACTGATACAAAGTAATAAATTTCTGAAAATATATTGATATCAATACCAAATTGAGATTGATATTCTTAAGGGATTAAAATAGGATCAAGATGTAAGGGCTCGAACAAACAGAAAGCAAGAATGAATCCTTATCAGATTGAGCACAAATACAACCAATTAATCGTTTCAGTGAGAATCGTGATTTTGAAGTGAATAATCAATCGAGATCAATCTCTAAAGATGGTAAAACGTGAATAAGTAGATACAAACACAAGTGAAGGGCAAATAGGGACTATCCTGGTGATTTTCTGTGCGATCGACTAGAGAGATGGGGTGGGGCGAGATGGTGGCGACCGGCGACGAGGCACTATCCGACGAGATGGCAGTGACCGACAATGAGGCGATATCCGGTTGTAGATGAGACAATGCCCGACTGCATTTTTTTGGGTATGGCCTCTGTGTTTTTAGGTCTCGATGGAACAAGGAAAGAAGAATAAAGAGGGAGGGGTAGAAGTGTCCTATTTCCAGTCAGCAATGTCTATTAATTTGACTGGGTAAGCAATTTGAGCCAGTTGTCTTACCGAGAAAGCCACAAATCAAACAAAGAATGTCTGACCGAGTCAGCCCAATTCGCTGACTCGACCCAGTCAGACGGGTTTCAAACACATCTTTTCATCTTTGATATCTCAACTTTGGTGGATTCATTGAATATGGAACCAAAAATGATGCAAATTATATCCTAAATTGAAGTACAAACTTTAAACTACATGCTAGAAAAGATTTCATGTCATTCTGACTTCAAACGAATAGGTTATGAAAATTTTAAAAGTTTGACTCACAGATTACACATTAAAGTTGAAAAGTTGAAGATTTTTCAGCTTTGCTATGCCGACTTTGGAAGACTGTAACTCATTGAAATTTGAACAAAAATGATGAAATTATAACCTAATCTGAAGTACAAACGCTAAAATATATTTTGTAAAAGATCACATGTCAATCCGACTTCAAAAGAATGAGCTGTACAGTTTTTATAGTTTCACAAAATATATACAAAACCAAGAACTTGTCCAAAATCGGGAACCATTGTACCTAACCACCGGTTGAGTGTGATTTCATGTACCGAGAGTGGTCTGATATTATAAAACTGGTTTGATAGTATAAAACCAGCACGGGTGCCCACTACAGGTATGGCTCCTGGTCCGGATGCTCACCCCTAAATGTATATGCAATTGCAAAAATTGATCTGATACAATTAAAAATTTAATAACATTGCACTGATGTTAATGATCTTCGCACATTTATTATCTTCCAAAAATAGCACACTGGTTTTCTTCAAAAAAAAAACATTATCTTCCAAAGATAGGAGCAACCCATCTTAGTCAAGTAGGAGTGACATGTTGACATAACAACATTATATGCCGACCTATGTAATTAAAGTGTATTTTCACTTGAATTAGGCCAAAACATTTCAAAGTTCCTTCAAACACTATGTTTAAAATGTATGCATACGAACTTTGAATCATTGCGTTTGGACAAATTAAGAAGTTCTCATTTACTTTTCATGTGAAATGCATGCTGAACTCATGTATCTTTTTTAAAACATGCCTCTTGAAAACATAACCATGCTTTTAAAGAGTTACATGCAATATAACGACGGTGCAAAATCGAGCATATGTCAACATACTCGAAGTATGGAAATCTTGTGTAAAGGCTATGGATTGGCACCTCTCAAATTAAATTGACATCAATCTCAACTTTTTAAAATTTCATTTTTTTAACTGATACCAACATACAGACTGTAAGCTTAACTTTTTTATATTTCATTTTTTTGAACTGCAAAAGCTTTTACCGATAATCATGCAAAAATAAATAACTAAATAAATAAAGAACATTCACCAAAATGACCACATTATTGGACCATAAACCCCAGAATAATGATCATTTAAAAAAAAACAGCTAAATGACTATTGAATTCGACAATATCTCGTCCAACTTCGTTATTATTTTGAATTTTATTTTATTTTATTTTTTTGATTTTTTTTTACAAAAGGCGTGGTCAATTTTTTTTTATTTTTTTATTTTTTTATTTTTTTTTTTATTTTAATTTTGAAATGTATTATGATTTTCGATCTTTCTTTAAAGGTTGTTCAAAATTTCAAATTGGATAATTTTTTCTTTCGAACTTCAATGGATTTAGGGTCAATTTGGATGTTTCTTCTATAAAATGCATAACCTTTTTGATCTTCTAAGTTTTCTGTATGTTATGGAACACAATATATCAAAATAAATAATATAGTTGTTTTCCAAACTACATAAGTGTAAAATGTACGTTTTCTAAACACAAATTTTTCTCGACTGAGTTGTCATCAAATCAAGAGATGTTGTTGGGTAAGCAAAATCAGCCACGAGGGAGTTGCAAGCTAATGCCGTGCAACAAGTGATCCGGAAGAACTGCCTCATGAGCAGGTGAACCTCGGTTTTAATGACAATTATCCGAGATAGGTACACGTAGGTTGTTTGTGACCGGTGATTTGGACAATAGTTGGAAGATGGTAGAAAGACAATGAAACAATAGGTTAACTTGCATTAACCTAGCCAATGGTTGAAGAGATAATAAGATTTATAAATTTATATCTACTTCTTGGTTTGATGGAAACTTGTGTGAAAATGTATGAGATTAACTTTCATGCGAGTTGTTATTGTTCAATAAATAGTTATTTATTCCTAGAATTTTGAAGAAATGGTTACAAAACCAACATGCGTCCATTATAGGGAAACCATTATAAAGCATATACCTTCGTTATGTCATATTATACATTAATTTCAATAATTGATTATGTTTTCAATGAGTTAATATTTCTTAAATATTTACAATCATTTCAAATAAATTAAGGAATTGACCGTTGTTAAGTGTGACTTGAGAATTGAATGCATAGAATGATAGTTGGAGCATTTGACAACTAAATGAAGCATCTAGATATTGAGTGGAGTATCTAGATATTCAATGGAGCATTTAGAGTTCAATGGAGCATCTAGATACTGAATGGGGCATTTAGATATTCAATGGAGCATCTAGATATTGCATCTAGATATTCAATGGAGAATCTAGAATCCAATGGAGCATCTAGATATGATGAAGCATCTACATATTCAATGGAGCATCTAGAATTCAATGGAGCATTTAGAAGCACAAATGAGCATCAAGAAACTCAATGGAGTGTTTGGAGTTGGGATGAAACATCTGACAAAAGACTGAAGCATCAGAAGAAACACCATGCACAAGATGTGTCAACAAGTGACAAGGTGTGCCACTCATGACATAAGGTGCACCATTGTTGGTCAAGGTGCGCCACATTGTGGTCATGATGCGGCATTTTAGTGATCCTGATGAGATTTTGATTGTTGATGTGCTACTTACTACTGAAAGGATGATGATCTACCAAAGGGGTTGATGAATCATAATGGTATACGATGCACCATTGGGGGTACATGATGCGCAATTGGGGGCACATGATGCACCATTGGTGTTGCTTGATGCATCATTTTGGAACATTATGGTTCATCATGTGTAACATCCCAAAAATCAAGGAAAATTTTCATTTTAAGATCCAACCAAAAACCATAATTGTTTACAAAACATTGTTCCCAAAAGTAATAATCATGAATCAGAGTATCCCAAAATCAAATATCATAAAATCAGGAGGATGTACATGATCACGCCTTTTCTTTCCTCCAATCATCTAAAGTACCTGAAACATAAAACTTAAATTGTAAGCCAAAGCTTAGTAAGTTCCCCCAAAGTACCACACACAACCAAATACAGACAACATCATGCATATATGAGCCTTCAGTCTCACTGGACCGCCTCGTAGTACCTATAGCCTATCTGGACCACTCTCTGGGCCTTCGGCCTGACTGGACCGTCTCGCAGGCCTTTAGTTTATCCGGACCACCCCGGGTATCTTAGCCTTCAGCACAAAGCAATATCAACTCATCCCAACAAACCATAACATGTAAACATATGCAATACCATTAAATAACCAATAACACAAGTAATCATACAAATATACCAATCTAATGCACACTTAGTGAACACATGTAATCATACAAATATACCAATCTAACACATACTCAGCAAAACATCAGTTAAATATACTAGCATACAAAATCCAGTAGGCGGACCTTGGTGCCTTTGACCCATAAGTACAGTGAGGAAAACTCACCTCACAGTCTGAAAATACAGCTGAACATATCACAGCTCCAACTGCTAGCTCTACAGGTCACCCATACAACAAACAATGACCTAGCCTTAAACTACGGCTTAAGATGCCCAAAATACTCTTAGGTCAAACTTAGTCAAAATCCTGGTCAAAGTCAAAGTAAAAAAGTCAAGGATTCTATCTAGGCTGAGTACGCCCAGCGTACTCCCCTTTAAGCTCAGCATAGAGGGCGTCTTCATAATTCCATTGGCTTGCCCTAATATGCGCAACGTACCTCTGGGTATGCCCAACGTACCAAAGCTGAAACCTAACTTTTCTATTAAGCTCTTATTTCATTCAATCAAGGCACCAAACTTCAGATCCAAATATCTAGGGACGTCTTAATGGATAAAGTCTCTGACTTTATCTATTTGCATGCATTCAAAATGTTAAAAACTCAAACTTGTGGTCCAAAAGTCACCCAAAACTCCAAAACTCTTGCATGGATTAACGAGGGTGTCCAAGCTCTCATTTTTATGAATCTATAAACTCAAAACTTCAAGAAGCTACATTTTAAGGACTTGGAGTAGCTCATACTCCATTAGAACAAACTATGGGACCAAAAATGCATACAACTTCTAGACTAACAAGATCTAAGCAAATAATACATCAAGATCCAAGCTTTATGCCTCCAAATGAAGCTTGAGAGCAAGTTACTTCTAGATCCAAGATGTCTTGAGCTTCCAAGTTGATTCTACTTCTTTCTTCTTCCTTCATGATCACCAAAAGCACACTTTGAAGCTCAAAATGCACACACAAAGGATTAGGGTTTGGTAGGGACGATTTGGGAGATGGAAGCTAATAAGGGAAGGGTCTTGAATAGATAAATAGGATTAAATAGTGATCAAACCCTAAAAATTAGGGTTTGGGTTTTTACCATGTAAGCCCAGTGTACCAAAGGGTACGCCCAACGTAGGCATAATCCATGCGTTTTTCACTTATGGAGCCATGGGACCATTTTGCAATTAAATTTCACACTTACAGTAAAAAATGTAAATTACCTGGATCATTCTTGTCGGAAGGATTTTTTAGGAGGCCCGGGCACCTTCCGAACATCCCTGAAGGATAGAACAACATGATGAAGAAGGCGGCGAAGGTAGCGATGCTACCTACTTTGCTGATCTAGTTAGAGGACTTCATAATGAATGTTACAATTTTCCCTTACTTGAATCATACTTCATCCTCGAAGTCCGATGTTGCAAATAACTCAGGGTAGTGCTCTCGCATCTCCGCCTCGGGTTCCCAAGTCCATTCAGAACCCTTCCGATGCTGCCACTGGACTTTGACCAAAGGGATCACCTTGTTGTGCAAGGCCTTCATCTTCCTATCCGAAATTGTCATCAGCCTCTTAACATAGTTAAGGCGATCATCGACATGAATATTATCTAAAGGAACCATTGTTGAATCATCAGCTACACACTTCCGTATCTGAGAAACGTGGAAGGTGTTGTGAATCCGACTGAGCTTCTCAAGTAGATCCAGTCGATAGGCTACCCTTCCAAACTTGGGAATCACTCGAAACTGACCAATATATCAATGTCCGAACTTGCTCCTCTTCTGAAGCATATTACACCTTTCCAGGGTGATACCTTCAGTAAAACCATATCGCCGACCTGGAACTCCACGTCAGATTGACGCCTGTTGGCATAACTCATCTGCCGACTCTGAGTAGTCTGCAACCTCTATCTGATCTGCTGAATAAGCTTTGTCATTTGAAGGAATACCTCGGTCCTTCCCAAAACCATATGACCGACCTCTCCCCAACAGACTGTGGTACGACATCTTCTCCCACAAATAAGCTCAAAAGGCGGTGCACCGATACCGGAGTGATAGTTGTTGTTGTAAGAAAACTCGGCAGTGGGAAGGTAGGAGTCCCAACTCCCAACGAAATCTATGACAAAAGCTCTCAACATATCCTCAAGTAGCTTAATGGTCTACTCGCTTTTATGTCACTATGTAGATGATAAGCAGTGCCAAAGTGAAACCTCGTATCCAGTTCCTCGTGGAACCTCTGCCAAAATTAAGAAGTGAACTGAACATCTTGATCAGTTACAATGGAAACCGGGAACACCATGCTGAGTGAAAATATCACATACATAAACATTGATCAATTTCTTGGCTAAGGAGCTCTCCTAAATGGCTAGAAAGTGCGCACTCTTGGTTAGACATTATAACCCATATCGCATAAAATCACTTAGTCGTGCAAGGTAAATTGGTGATTTGTTCCCATTTTCACATGGGAACCTCCAAAGGCTAAAGCTTACCATGCGGTCACTGGTGCTCAGCCTTGACCATCTGATTGGTCAAGCACCTCTCAACATACTAGGCTATCTCCCCCTTTATACATGATCACCAATAACTAAGTCTCAAATCCTGATACATCTTGGTGGCTCTAGGGTGTATTGAAAATCTAGACTTATGTTCCTCCTCTAACACAGTCTGCTTGATCCCACCAGAATCTGGTACCCAAACCCAACCACATCGGGTCAATAATCCACGACTATTAGTAGAAAATCTGTCAATCTCGCCCTTGATTCGCTCCTACTTCCAGTTCTCTTTCTTGACTCCCTCATTCTGAGCCTCCCTAATCAAATCCATAAGTGGGGAATCGATCGAAATCCTCACACATAAGCTCCCAACAGAAGAACCAGCCAACTTGCTGCTCAAAGCATCAGCGATTACATTCTCTTTCTCTGGGTGGTACAGAATATCACAGTTATAATCCTTAACAATCTCAAGCCACCTACACCATCTGATGTTTAGATTTGACTGATCCATGAGATACCTCAAACTCTTGTGGTCAGTGTAAATGGTACACCTAACCCCATATATATAATACCTCCAAAACTTGAGGGAAACCACCACCGCCCCCAACTCTAAATCATATGTTGGATACCAGATCTCATACGGATTTAACTGCCTGGAAGCATAAGCAATCACCCTCCCTCTCTGCATGAATATTGCCCCTAAACCGGTGACAGATGCATCACAATATACAAACCAATCCTCAAATCCCTTAGGAAAAGTCAACACTATGGCCTCAGATAACTCCTTTCTCAGTGTCTCGAATGCAAACTGCTGCTCAGGTCCCCAGCAAAAATCCATGCCCCTCCTCGTCAGACGAATGAGGGGCACAACAACCTTGGAGAAATAAAGAATGAATCTCTGGTAATTGATGGGTTTTGAGCATTCTAACACTCCTATGGTGTACATGCAACCACAGTTACCATGGATCTATATCTTCTCTATTATACATGCAAACATTCAATTTTCTAAGCCATCATCCTAACTTGCATGTTATGGAGTACATACACCACAAAACTAGTTAGATTACATACATTTCTTGAAGCTTGTGATTCTTGGAGCATTATGAGCCTAGCACTAATAATGTGGATGCCTGAAATGGAACCAAAAATCACCACCAACAACTGGAAGACTTAAGAGAATATATGTTGCACTGAAAATATCGGCTATGCCCTTCAAAACCACTCACTAGTGTTGATTTCATGAGCTAGAGGAATCCTTATATAGTGTGGCATGATTAAGGTTACATCCATGTTAACCCCAATGCACATGGCCTTTCCTATTACTTAGGATCCATGGGTAAAAACCTCCATGGACTATCCATGTACTTCCATGTTGGTTTAGCCCATCCTAAATAACCATTGGCCCACACTATAAGAATCCATATTTAAGTAGTCTATTTTGAGCACTAAATTAATTCCAAATTAATTTTTGATCAATACTAATTAAATAATATGATTTCATATTAATATATTAGAACTAATAATATATTAATAAATCATAAATAACCTCTTCTCAAAAGTCCATCCTTACAAATTGTTCTAGTAAAGTGTAACCCAAATGGACCATGCTAAATCGGGAATAATACATACATAATATAGTTATGGGCTTAGACACCTAATCCAAAAGTCTCCCACTTGGATAAGTCTAATAACTATAGTTGCAAGTACGACTTCAGGAACCGAGTAGCAATCGTAGCTCTTAAAGAACCGATGTCGAACTCTGACCTAGTCAATGATGCATCCATTAGATAAGGGATCATGTATTCCTCCATTCAAGATATCATATGGACTGAGACATGGATTATAATCATTCTCTTTATCCATCTGTTGTTTCCCGATTTCCGATTTATGACGACTGACTAATTGAACAAATCAAATTAGTCCAAGCTTGGTCAAGCACTTAGGTTTGTCATCACTAAATCATCGAGGGACAACATCTATCGCTTTTATCCCTCTAAGGGTAAAAGGAATGGATAAACTTTGACTCATATGCTTGCTCTATTTACTCATCAAATCAGATACAATGATGTGTTTTATAACACCAAGTTACTGGTGCGTTTTCACATCATCAATGTGCAACCGACTTGTAAAGTGTAACTCATATCTCTCAGTTTGAAGAATATAAGATATTATTGTCTCATGATCACTCGTGATAAAATCCATGAAGTGATACAAATGAGCGTGTTTTGAATCCAATACTCGAATCTTATTCCAGGAGCACTCATGAATACTGAAGCTATGTATAAAACACCTAGACAAACTCTAGACCCATTCATGACAGTCTTGCCTCAATACCTACTTCCAAAGTGTGATCGAATATGGATGGTTTGAATAACATAGTTATTCGGGAAGTCAAAACATGCAAAGTGAAACATAAGAATAATACTAATCCTATATGGACCCAAAACTTTTGATCTCCATATTGATTAGTCATTATTCATTGTATAAAGTTTCGAATAATCAACTTAATACTTTAATTAAAACAATAGTTATGCCATGCTCCAAGCATGCACACTATGTTTACCTATGGTCCTTTCTTTGTGAAATTGATCAATTGACAACATTTCAATGATGCTCATTTCACACTTTCAAATCCTTACCGTAAATGTAAGAATACCAAATTCTTTCCATTTACTGTAATCTATTAGATTCTAAACTTATATGAAATGATCCTCTTATAATGAATATTGCACAAAAGTCACAGAGACTCGACAACAGACATTACAAAGTATTCCAACGGATTGCAATTCGACAGAAACGAAGTCTCAAATTCAAAGTACATTCCTTTGAACATCCTTATTGCACAAGTTGTCTAATCTTACACAGTTTTAAAGAATAACTTCCATTTATGGAAACATTTCCATATTCCCATTGTGACTATCACTTCTAAACAAGAGTTGCCACTTTTCATAATATGTCAATATGGTCATTCCAAAAATTTACACTATACTTCCAACTGTCCATTGAGCAACCAATCTTTGGTAACCCTCAGATTGTCCTTGACAATTGTTTAATCACTTTAGTCATCTCTTGTTCTAGTCTCTTTTCCCTTTTAATGCCCTAGGCATTTGGAAAAATTTAGAACATATAAATATTATAGCATATGCAATCGATCCTATACCCAAAACATATGGGATACGATTCATAAAATCTCACATAAAGACATGATACCATACCAGTCTTTTGCTATAATGTTGCTATTTGCCATGTTTTCACAATTCAAACTATGAAAACGGATGACGTAATCATAATTGAATTTTGAGAACGCAATTTACATTTCCATATATAGAATTTCCTTATGTTGAACCATTCCAACAAAACATTCATATATATACTTGACTAAATTTGATAAAAATCTCAATCTAAGCATTTAGAATTGAAATGAAGTATAATTTTCTCTCCCTTAATTATAGAAAAACAACTTTTCAAACCTTGCAACTTTGCGATTTGAAACTTTTTTTTTTTCTATAATTAACATTGCTAACTTGCAACTGTGACAACCCGAAATTCCTATCTTGTACAACCATTCAATTCAGTCAAAATCAGACTTGTTTCTGCTAACTTTTAGAACCGTTTAGAGTCTTTTTGAGCATTCTAAGCCTAGTATCCTCCATAAGGAATGTTATGAACTATATTCCAGGGTTCAGTACACTGCATAAAAGCCGGAAAACTACAAGGATTGGAGTTTACGGCCGTAAACAAGAGTTTACGACCGTAAACTCATGGCTGGCCGTAAACTCAAGGCTGGCCGAGAACTCCCCCTATATATGATACTTAGCCATTTTTCCAACACTTTACCATTTCCAAGCCAAGAAATCGGGTTTTTCTCTCAACTATCATCAAGGATCTTCACTTTCTTCCAAAAATGTAAGTGTTTTATCCCTTGATTAGTTACTACATCTTCTTAACTAGCATCACCCGTTGATTCCATCCATAAATTCATCTTTTGGGTTAGATCTTCAAGAAACACCAAGAACACATACTAGTGTTTTGGTCCAAAATCAACCTTTTTGGCTTCTATATCGTAAGTACTACTTCCCTACACTTTTTATCTAGTTTAAATGCCTATTAGAGCTTTGAAATCATCCATTTCCCATAAACAAGAGGTGTTTACGGTCAAGAGTATCTCCCTTGGCCGTAAACCCTAGTTAGAGGTGCATATGAGCCTTAAACCCTTCCTAAGGCTTAGACTTGAAGCTAGAACACTCCCTTGTGGTTTGTAAGACCTTAAAACACCCCCATCGACACCATTCATCATGAGTTTACGGCCGTAAACTCATTGGCCGAAAACACACGTGACCGTGAGCACTTGGCCGTAAACACCAAGTGTGGCCATAAACTCGCCTTATCCACAATCATTTGGGATTTTTACCTTTCCATTCAAGTGTACCCTAGTCCCTAAGGTGTTTCCCTTACCTGATTTGTTGGATAAACACTAATTTTATACATATATGTGTCATTATATGCTAAATAGGATTTGTGTGAGTGTTCAAGTCTTCACTTGACACTTAGCATCCTATACCACTCTTTCATCCGAACCACTCACTACAGGTGAGTTGATACCCCTTAATTTACCTTTTTTAAATGATTTTAAATGCTTTTATGGGGGGGGGGGGGAGGGGAATACAAGTTGAAACATTGTAGTTATTATATCAATCACATGTGATTAATAACTATCAAATAAGTGGATTTTGCATATACTTCAAAACTATTTACCAAACAAACTCTTTAAAACATTTTATAAACTGATATCAAGTCAAATGTTATTATTTGAATGGTTAAAACTTCTTTTTATGTTAAACTCTTTATTAAACTCTTTTTAAACTTATATATATTGTCAAAATCATGTCTATATAGATATAGTTATATAAGTAAGGTTGAAAGGACTTAGGACTGATAACTCGCTTTATTTCTTGTTCCTTGTTTGGTTGTGGACTTAGAGTATTTGGTTGTTTGTCCAAGTTTCGTTTGAATCTTAGTTATATATTATGTATATGTGTACAGATATAAAAGCTTTTATTTCAGTACAACTCACACGTAGTCAGTCAAACAACATTACTAGTAAACTATAATAGGTATAGTTTAAGAGATTACTACTCACTATTTCTAGTACAATGAAACATACAAGAGTCAGTTCATTTATGAGTCAATACAAACTTACTATCATGAGAAACAGAAAGAACATACTATGAGGACAAATTTTGAGAACTTACACTATACTATACAAGAGAATATACTATACACTAGTACAGAGAGAACATTCAATACACTATAACATACTATACAAACACTAGAATACGATAACTAGAATGTGAAACACTATTTCATGATACAACAATACATTGTCGTATCACATTGTAACCAGAGTCTCTTAGACGGAGAACAGGCAGCGTGTGTATAGATCTATACGGGACAGACACTCCCACACCCCGACTGCTAGCTACAGTCCCAGCCGGTAAGGCCAAGGGGTGACAAAATGTCACCTCACTATTTTATGACGCGAGTAGGTCGTCAGGTATTCAGCCGTCAATCAGCATGGTTAAAAACTAAATCACATCTAAACCTTTAATTAACAAAATAGGAATTAAAGGCAATGAGACTCTCCAAGGAATATGGTACATTTAATACGACCTTGAGTCTTCATTTTTATCATTTCATAATAAGTAGTGTCACTGCAGAGATAAAAACATTCTTTTTTCCTAAAAGGGAGAAAATATACTTTTGCACAGTAACAAAGTACTACTATATTTTTCCATACTATTACAAGTACATATGCAAACATTACATTTTTATACAAAAAAAACTTGTAAAACAGTCGGGCCTCGGGTGGAAGGCTACTTTAATTATAAGCAGGAAATATAGGATTTTCTGGGAAAACTTGACAAACTTTTCAGAGTTTTTAATACAAACATTTCGAGGTTTTCAGCTACTAAATGATACTAAATACTTATGAACTCACCAGCATTTTATGCTGATACTCTCTTTTAAAATAACTTGTATTCTTAGGGAACCAGTAAGACAGGTACACCCATGCAGCTTTTGAAGGACAGAGTGAATCCAAGACTTGCCTTTATTTTGATTGTACATTTTTGGTGTCATTTAAACCTTAAAAAAGAACAAACATGTATTTAACTATTATGTTAATGCAATGGATGTTGTTGCTTGTTTTTACTATTATGCAGTGTTATGATACTGTACATGACATCCTCCACCCCCGAATGTTTCCGCCAATTCGGTTTGGGGGTGTGATAGCAACACTTAACATAATAATCATGCTCCCACTAACATGATAATTATTATCTTATAAGCATTACACTTATGCTCCCACTAGCTTTGACGTGTACCCATAAATCAGATGGACTTTTAGAAATCAATACTTATTGACTTTCTAACCAAAGTTTAGATTTCTAATACGAGATGCTTTGATAAAATTTTTATCTAAGCTTCCCAAAATCATACACCTTTAATCAGATAGCTTCACATGTGTGTCTAAACAATTTTAGAACTATGAAGAGGGATGCCGTAATCATAGTCTCAATTGTTTAGACATTTTCCATTTCTCACAATTTGAAATATGAAAAGGGATGCCGTAATCTTAATTGAATTTGAGAAATGCACATATCATAATTGCTATCTCCTTAAAATCTTCTTAGTGAAATCGTTTCCTCACAACCATTTTCATGAAACAGAGAAAAACCTTATGAAACTTAGATTTGATGGTGTATGTGTTCCTATCCATGTGAATTTGTCATCACCATAATCACATGACAAGGTTAGTGACAAATCCAAACTCATATGGACTAAACCTGTTCAATCTTAATTTCTTGCCACTTGGTAGCACAAGGGCCTACCATTGCTTCCAAGTTGTTGCCTTATGCAAACAATTGAGAACTCATAGAATCCACATGCATAGTCAACTTAATTGGAATGGGCACAGAAACAAGAATATGTCAACACGATAGGTTACAAAACTGAAGTCGTGTGCTAGTGATTAACAATAGGTTTATTCTTGATTAGTTCTTGAAACTTGTCAAGATCTTTAAGACTCCCACTGTCCTTTTGACATATAAGATTCTCTTGTCAATAACCATTCCTTGACAAAACAAATATTCAAGACTTAGTACAGATTCTTATCAAGATAGCCACTTCACACAATTGGTGTTAGTTGGTCTTTGTTTTATCTAAAACATCACAACTTACCAATTTCAAATGTACAAAAGCAATAAAACGTTTTACTCTACATTTGAGAAGTGTTATAAAACTTTCTTAAGAGTATGTCACTCAAGGCTCAATCTTGGAGTATGACTCTAAGATTAGATTTTGGAATGAAGTATAATTCACCTTTTGATTTAACCAATTCAACAATTCATGATTCCTTTTCTTAGCCACACAAATGCACTAAGATGTACTTAGTGGATCAATTGTGATATGATTTCATAATCACTAAGATAATCAAAAATACATGATATTAAAGTACTCTCCCATCTTTTCAGATTGGAGAAACTTTTATCTTTCTGCCTAATTTGATTCTTCTCATTCGTACTGCCATACATTGAAACTTTTCCAATGATTCAAAATTACACTTAAACTTGTAAGCATAACCATATTTACTAAACTTTAGTAAATCATAACGAATAATCTTATCGATCTTTGTGGTGGACCTGACCAGCGTACAACCTAGCGTACTCGATCCCTTAGTCCTTTACTTGAATCACATATACATGTGAACAAGGAATTAGTCTTAATTTCCCAATGATGAAAATTATCATTCATTGTACAACACAAGTTGCATGATTCCAAGTTTCTATCCAACTAAAACTTGGGTGATGAGAATCTTTCCTTATTTGGTAAATTTTGACACTACCACAAACGAAAGAATCAAATCCATATTGCTAACAATAGAAACATACAAACATCAAATTTCACAAATGCCATTGCAAGGAGATATAATATAATAAAACAAAATTTTATTTATTTGAAAAGTGCGGAAAAAACTTTTCCTTACAATGCAATTACAAATGAAAACTATGTCACTACATATTTCTAAGCAATATTGTAACATCTTGAATTTCAGAAGTATGATTTAAGGGTTTAAAGTGAAGGGACTCGACGAGTAGGTATGCTTACTCGCCGAGTCAAAGCGGGGTTGGGTCGCGAATTAAGTGACCGACTCTCTGAGTCGGAAGATGGACTCGATGAGTTGGTGCTGGAATGAGAAAAAACCTAATCTCAGGGTTTGCACCCTATTTAAAGGACCTTATGTCCTCTCCTCAGCCCCCTTGTCGGCCAGAAGCTTCTATAAGCGATTCCAAACCCTAATTTGAGTAAGAGGAGGAAGAAAGTGAGCTTGGGGCTTTTGCAAGAGGAAGATTTGGAGGTTTTGACCACTAAGGAGCTGGAGGATTCAACTCTTTGGTTGTGAGCATCAGTTGAAGGTAACAACCTGTTACTTTGCCTTTGTTGCTTCTAGATCTTTCCTTGGATGATGTTTTGGGGGCCATTTTGGCATGTTAAGGAGCTATTTCGAGTTAGAAGTCCAGATCTGAGGTTGCTACTTCAGATCTAGGCTTGTTTTGGTCCAAAAACCCGTAAAGTACCAGCCTTTGGTGTGTTGGTGAGGCATGTTTGTCATAAACCCTAGCCCTAGGGTGTTTTAAGCTTATAAGCTCCTTGGTTTCATGTAAAGTTTGCAACTTTACATGAAGGATGGGCCTTAGAAGAGTGGATCTACAGTTTAGAGCCCCTACATGGCTCGAAAAGCCACTGTATGGATCAAGAACTGAAGTGACTCGGCGAGTCACATGGGTGGACTCGGCGAGTTGTATGATGATGGGCAGGAGCTCGACGAATTGGAAGAACAACTCGGCGAATCTGTTGAAGATTGCCTTGGACTTGGCAACTCAAGTCGCAGAACCCCAATCCCTTTCAGTTAAAGCCTTGGATTAGTGATTCAGTTGGGGACTCAGTGAGTTGGTCAGGATGGAACTTCGAGATCGTTGGACTCGACGAGTCTTGGGGCAACTCGGCGAGTTAAGTCGTGCTAAGGGACTTTTCTAGATATGAGAACTTGACGAGTCGACGGGTTGACTCGGTGAGTAGAGTCAATCAGGAAGGTTGACTTTGACTGAGGACTTTGACTCTGACCTTCCAAGGGTACTTTGGTAACATTGGTATTTGTAACACCCGTCAAAATTAGGTCAATAACAATCACATGTGATTATGCTAATCATGTAATGTGATAAATGTACTATGTATTTCATGATGAACTCTAATACAAATATGAACTTTCTTTATGATACAAATCAAAGTATACGTCCATACGATTCCAAAAATATAGAGAACGTCTGAATCTGACTTCGCATGAAGAAGTTATGATAAACCGAACACTATAAATCTCTATAATAAGAGGAATTTAAAATAGACTTAGAATTAGCTATTTAAGTCTAAAAGAGAGTTGTAGTACTCGTAAATACCTATGCGTGCATATAAAGAACGTCAAAAATGGAGTTCGTATGCAAAAGTTATGGCCTTCCGAAGATTCAGCTTTCAGAAACCCTAAGCTAACTAAACTGACGACGTGAACAACGGTTTATTCACGACGTGAGGAGTCATTTTGCCACATTTCGGAATATAGAAGGTGTGACGAGGCTACGAGGGGATAAGATTCAAACTCAAGATAAAACCTGGTTTTACTTCAAGATATAGCGGTTATACTGCCTAAATATTATGAAGTTAGAAGTAATGTTTAAAAGCATAGTCTAGTAACTTAAGGTTTTAGACATGAAGATGCTTTTGTTGTTAGAGCTATAGGAAGCCGTCAAAGTCTACATGAGTAATTGTATTCATCAACTAAGATTGGGGATGTTAGCGGAAATCCTCTGAACTGTAACCGTTAATCCCATGTGAGCGAGGAAGTCGTGTATAATTAGTATACAGGTTGACCACCCCACTTGTGACTGTTGGCTACAGTCAACCAAAAGCAAGTGATGAACTATCTTTTTATTTGTTATTGTTCCGGTTTCGATGAAGCGTACCGTGTTGTTTCTCATGGTAAATTATGAGTGTGTTTGTTTCTCATGGTAAATCATGAGTGTGATCTATCAGAGGTATTATGTCATAGCAGCGGTTACAGACTCATGGTAGCAAATTGTTAGAATCATTATACCTTGTCGTATACAAGTATTAATGTTAAGTAAAAGTTTTCCCCTACTTATACTTTAGGATTATGAAATGTTTAGGTATAACACTTAATTAATAAGTATACTATTATACCTAATATACATACTAAATGTTGGAGAGTCAAAATGATACTTTCAAAACTATACTTTTGAATGTTTAAAAATGTGTTATTTTATGGAGTCAAAACCTGTGGACTCACCAACTTTATGTTGATGTATTTTTAAAATGCATGTGTTTTCAGGAACTTGAAAAGCTGGTATATATTCGAACAGGAGAAGTTTTACTATTATCTTTTTGTTCATTATGAAGTATGTCGTAGTCGGATATTATGTAATAAATATTAGGAAAACAATAATGTAACTTTCAATCATCAATAAAGGTATGCATTTTCTTTAGTATTGTTCAATGTATGTTATATAACTGTGATACGAAAAATGACGTTACACTACCCGGTGTTTCCGCCGACGGCCGGGGTGTGACAGATTGGTATCATAGCTATTAACTATAGTGAACTGGTACTTTCTTAGGAAAGCACGTCTATAGTTTAGGGCTTACTCTATTAGGTTTAGGTATATCCCTTAGCTTATAAATAAAAAGTATTATTATTTATTCTACTGAAGGACTACTTACGGGAGCGGTGACAAGGATAGACATGTCGATTTGGGTTGCTGGATTTCAGAACGGCTATATGCTAAAATGATCCTGCCCTTTTGACAGTCCTGACTGGCCGGAGCCTTATCAGATAGACCTGAAGTAACAAACAATAGTAAAAGCGTGAATACAATAAATAAGAATATAGAGTCATATATAAAGACTCAGACCCGCGATGAGAATACACCTTAATACCCGAAATGTTTTTGATCTCAAGGATTTAGATCAAATATTTCTACTAAAGTTTATATGTGCATAGATTCTATCACAACTAGGTGTAGGTGCGCAACTACATTTTATTATGATTAGATCATATGAACTATTTAATTTGGGAGAAATATTTGATAGACTAAACTCTTGGTGATAAAAAATGTATAGGAATCTGACATGGCACATTCACGAGAATGGATAATCATCGAGGATACGGATGAAGAAGAGGAACTTTCATTCCCTATGATGGTAGGCGATCCTTACTACCCTATAAATCCAACCACATTTCATCCAATACCTTCTGATGATGGACCACCTTTACCCTCCAACGAATGGGAAGAGAGTGAACCAATGGAAGAGAGCGAATCCATGGAGGAGACAGAGTCGGTGGCATCATCTCTACCACCACTGAACACTCTTTACCGTAAAGTTCCAGGAGGAGTAAAAATCAAACGCACTGCATGTAGATCTATACCGATATGGCAAAAGCTTAAGAAGAGTCAGAAGGCAACATTTTCAGGAAGTCATAGAGTTCAAGATGAACCTGCACGAATCACACAAACAGTTGATAGATGGGTGGCGGAAGAAAAAGCTGCCAAGATGTATGAGACTGGTCAATCATCTCGACCACATCTCCCACATTCTTCTGAAGATAACACTTTATCTCAATTGTTTGATAAAAGTGTGAAGATTGAAGATAAGATGGAAATTGTCGAAGGGAGGGCTATTCATCTCTCTGGAAGAGTGCGAAGGCTAGAAGGACAAAGGACATGAGATCAGGAATCGGTGATGGACATCCATCATTGTATGAATTTTGCTTATAATGACATGATTACTCACGATGCCAGGATTGCAGAGTTAGAGCTCTACAATCAAACCTCAAGAAATGAAGAACGCACAGGATGTCTTGAGCAGAGAACTCAAGCACCTGAAGAGCAAGTGGTTAATGTCGCTGACGTGCTGGGTCATAACTTAGGTTTCTGGTAGATAAGCTACAACTAGTGGTTATGTAAATAGAGAAAATCAGATTAGTTAAACCGAAAAGAGGAAATTTTATAGAAAGGATGTAGAAAGCCTTGCAAATTTTGCAATGTTTATAGAAACTTTTCTCTTATAAACCTAAATAAACTGATGTAACCACTGGTAATAATATGAAGCATACGTTACAGTAATAATTATGTTGTCTATTATGTTTGACGCTGTGAATAATAACTAGAGTATTTAGTACTTGTGTATTAAATGGTTAACAAAACTCATAAAAATTCTTATTATTTATAATAGGAACTAAAACAAAATGCCTAGAAGGAGTAATCGGCTAAACCCTAACCGACCATCAGCACCACAACAACCACAACCACAACCACCACCAGAAATAAACCCTTCAATAAGTACAGTAAAAATTGAAGAAATCATAGCTCAAAGAATTGCTGCGACTCTATCTAATGTCACAAGAGATGGAGTTAGAAATGAAGGCCATGTAGGGACCGCTAGAACATGTACCTACAAAGATTTTATGAATTGCAGGCCAAAAATCTTTCATGCAAATGAAGGGGTAGTGAATTTGACAAGGTGGATAGAAAAGACAGAATCCATCTTTCAAATAAGCTTTTGTCCAGATGATTGTAAAGTACAATTTGCAGCATGTACTTTCGCTGACGCAACACTTACATGGTGGAATAGCCATGTGAATACAACGGGAATTGATACTGCAAATTCCATGAAATAGGAGGAGCTAAAAATGATGCTAGTAGAGGAGTATTGTCCTAGGGAGGAGATACATAAACTGGAACAAGAACTATGGACCCTAACCATGAAGGGTTCAGGGATAAAAGCTTATACCGCTAGATTTAATGATCTTGCTGTAATGTGTCCAGCACTTGTAACCCCTGAATATAAAAAGATTGAGCGATATATCTGGGGTTTAGCATCACAAATCAAAGGCATGGTGATCGCATCAAAGCCTACGACTTATGGCAGAACCAAGAGGATAGCTCATCAACTAACCCTCACAGAGATCCAAGGAACAAAAGTGGTCTCAAAGGTTGAGTCTCCCAAATCTAGGACAAACAAGCGCAAGTTTAATAGGAAGAATCCCAAACAATCATCTGAGAAAAGACAAGAAGTGGCAACCAACTACGCAGCCACAATAGCAGTACGTACTCAACCAAAATCTTCATGGTGCAATCAGTGCAACCGTCATCATCCAGGTGACTGTTTTGTCTGCATGAAGTGCAAGAAAAAGGAGCATACTGCTAGTTACTACAGGAGCACAACACCTGCAACAGTCGATCAACAAACTAATAATGGGATAGGCCGTTGTGAAGAAAGAAGATGCTATGAGTGTGGGGAGGTTGGACATATCAAGAAAGAGTGTCCAATGTTAAGGAGTCAAGGAGGCATAGGACGTGGCAGGGCGTTTGTGATTGGAAGCAGAGAGGCTATCCAGGACCCTTCGGTCGTATCTGGTACATTTCTTATAGATAATTTATATGCTTCTATACTCTTTGACTCTGGAGCAGATCGAAGTTTTATAACTCCAACATTTAGAAAATTGTTAAGTCATAAGTCTAGCATATTAAAAGAAATATATGAAGTAGAAATCGCTAACGGTCAAACTAAGAAAACACATGAAATTCTAGAAACGTGTCTGTTAACTCTTAATAACTACCTTTTTCACGTCAACCTCATTCCAATGCCTATCGGTAGTTTTGATGTTATAATTGGCATGGATTGGTTATCTTTACACCGCGCCGAAATTATATGTCATGAGAAAGCCATACGACTACCCTTACCAAACGGCGAAGCTCTGATTATCTATGGCGATAAATCTGGGAAGAACCTCAAAGTCATTTCTTGTACTAAGACCCAGAAATATCTACGTAAGAAATGTAGCGCATTCTTAGCTCACATTATAGATAGGAAGAGAAAGAAAAAAGAAATCAAGGACATACCTCAAGTATGTGATTTCCCTGACGTGTTTCCTGAAGATCTACCTGGAATACCTCCCGTCCGACAAGTTGAGTTTCGAATCGAATTAATTCCAGGAGCAACACCAGTAGCAAAATCTCCTTATCGGTTGGCTCCATCTGAAATGCAAGAATTGTCTAGCCAACTGCAAGAACTTCTTGACAAACGCTTTATCCGACCAAGCTTTTCACCTTGGGGAGCACCAATCTTGTTTGTTAAGAAGAAGGACGGATCCTTTCAAATGTGTATTGATTATCGGGATCTAAACAAACTAACAATCAAGAATCGTTATCCACTTCCCAGAATTGATGATTTATTCGATCAACTGCAAGGATCTAGCTACTACTCAAAGATAGATCTTAGATCAGGATACCATCAACTCAGAGTACAAGAAGACGACATTCCAAAAACAGCATTTAGAACTCGTTATGGTCATTATGAGTTCTTAGTTATGTCTTTTGGATTAACTAATTCCCCAGCAGTGTTTATGGATCTCATGAATTGTGTTTGCAAACAATACTTGGATAAATTCATGATCGTATTTATCGATGATATATTGATATATTCACGAACCAAGGAAGAACATGGTCAACACCTACAAATAATCTTGGAACTACTAAGAAAAGAAAAGTTGTACGCTAAATTCTCCAAATGTGAGTTTTGGATTAGAGAAGTAAAATTTTTAGGTCATGTAGTTAGCAATGAAGGGATTCATGTTGACCCATCCAAAGTTGAAGCAATCAGGAATTGGGGAGCACCAAAGACGCCAACAGAGGTGCGTTAATTCCTAGGACTTGTTGGCTATTACTGAAGATTCATAGAGAATTTCTCCAAAATAGCCAAACCACTTACAACACTAAACCAGAAGGATACAAAGTTCAACTTGGAAGACAAACAAGAAGCTGCTTTTCAGAAACTGAAGCAAATGTTGTGCAGTGCACCAATCCTATCCCTCCCAGATGGGACAGAAGATTTCGTCGTGTACTGCCACGCATCAAATCAAGGATTGGGATGTGTGTTGATGCAAAGAGGAAAAGTTATTGCCTATGCATCACGACAACTTAAGGTGCATGAGAATAATTACACTACCCATGATCTTGAATTGGGAGCTGTAATTTTTGCACTAAAAATTTGGAGACATTACTTATACGGTACCAAGTGTACTATTTTTACCGACCACAAGAGTCTCCAACACATATTCGACCAAAAAGATCTTAATATGAGACAAAGAAGATGGGTTGAATTGTTGAATGATTATGAATGTGAGATTCGTTATCATCCCGGAAAAGCAAACGTGGTAGCAGATGCCTTGAGCCAGAAAGAATATATTAAACCCCGACGGGTACGAGCATTAACTATAACGATCCATTCTAACTCTACCGCACAAATTAGAGAAGATCAACTTGAGGCTCTAAAAGAAGAAAACATCAAGAACGAAGCTTTGCGAGGAATGGCTAAGCAACTTATACAAAAAGATGACGGAACGCGACACTTTATGAACCAAATTTGGACACCTAGTTCGGTGGAATCAGGGACTTGGTCTTAGAAGAAGCCCACAAGTCCAGATATTCCGTGCATCCAGGTTTTGACAAAATGTACTTAGATTTAAAAGTACATTATTGGTGGCCAAGCATGAAGGTAGAAGTTGCTACTTATGTGAGCAAATGTTTGACTTGTTCTAGAGTGAAGGCAGAACATCAAAAGCCTTCAGGTTTACTTCAACAACCGGAAATACCTGAATGGAAATGGGAGCAGATTTCAATGGAATTCATCACTAAGTTACCCAAAACTCCTAGCGGGTTCGACACTATTTGGGTAATAGCCGATAGATTGACTTAATCCGCTCATTTCTTACCAATTAAGGAGAACGATAAGATAGAGAAGCTGACTAGAGTTTATCTTAAGGAAATTGTCAGATTGCATGGAGTTCCAAATTCTATTATTTCTGACCGTGATAGTAGATTCACTTCACGATTTTGGCAATCTCTACAAAAATCCTTAGGAACACGTCTAGACTTGAGTACAACTTACCATCCACAGAATCATGTTCAGAGTGAGAGAACCATTCAGACTTTATAAGATATGCTCCGAGCCTGTGTAATAGACTTTGGAAATGCGTGGGATACTCATTTACTGTTAATTGAGTTTTCCTACAACAATAGTCATCACACCAGCATCAAGGCTGCACCTTTTGAGGCTCTTTATGGACGAAAATGTCGTTCCCCAGTATGTTGGGCAGAAGTTGGAGATACACAGATGGCCAGAGAATGTACAGGCGATACCTTACATACTAGACCAGAAATAATCCACGAGACAACTGAAAAGATCGTGCAAATTAAGGATCGATTAAAGGCTGCACGTGTTCATCAAAAGAGCTATGCTGACGTAAGACGTAAGCCTTTAGAATTCCAAGTTGGAGATAAAGTAATGTTGAAAGTCTCTCCTTGGAAAGGTGTAACTCGATTCGGAAAACGAGGCAAACTAAACCCACGATATATAGGACCTTTTGAAATTCTGGCAAGAATTGGTTCTATCGCATACCAACTCAAGTTGCCTCAAGAGCTAAGTAATGTACACGATGTTTTTCACGTATCAAATCTCAAAATATGTCTATCCGATGACACCCTTATTGTACCTCTCGACGAGATACAAGTCAATACCAAACTCAACTTTGTAGAAGAACCTGTTGAGATCATGGATCGAGAAGTCAAACGATTAAAGCAAAGTCGTATTCCCATAGTGAAAGTTCGATGGAACTCTTTACGAGGACCTAAATTTTCTTGGGAACGTGAAGATTAGATGAAAGCAAAATTTCCCCAACTATTTGACAAAAACTTATCCTGAAGATAAACTTCGGGACGAAATTGGTCTAACGGGGGGAGAATGTAACACCCGTCAAAATTAGGTCAATAACAATCACATGTGATTATGCTAATCATGTAATGTGATAAATGTACTATGTATTTTATGATAAAATCTAATACAAATATTAACTTTCTTTATGATATAACTCAAAGTATACGTCCATACGATTCCAAAAATATAGAGAACGTCTGAATCTGACTTCGCCTGAAGAAGTTATGATAAACCGAACTCTATAAATCTATATAATAAGAGGAATTTAAAATATACTTAGAATTAGCTATTTAAGTCTAAAAGAGAGTTGTATTAATCGAAAATACCTACGCGTGCATATAAAGAACGTCAAAAATGGAGTTCGTATGCAAAAATTATGGCCTTCCGACGATTCAGCTTTCAGAAACCCTAAGCTAACTAAACTCACGACGTGAACAAGGATTTATTCACGACGTGAGGAGTCATTTTGCCACATTTCGGAATCTAGAAGGTGTGACGAGGTTGCAAGGGGATAGGATCCAAACTCACGACGTGAACAAGGAGTTTTTCACGACGTGAGGAGTCACATGGCCACCTTCTGAAGCTAGGGACGCAAATGGCAAGTCTACGGGATGAACATGCAAGACTCACGACGTGAGCCTTATGAAACTCACCACGTGAGAGTCCAAAATCCTTACTATAAATAGCAGGTCCAACTTTAGCTATTCCTTACACTATTTTCTTATCTCCTCTCTCCCTTGCTGAAGCCATCTTGCATCCCGAGCCCCAATGATCTCGCACGCTGACTGTTTTGCTTAGATAACATAAAATCACGCTACTAGGGTGAGTTTCACGGCCCCACTTTCTATTATTTTGGGGGAAAACGCATGCTAGATATTATGTATATGTTATTATTATGTCTATATGATAGTATATAGTTATGATAACCGGGATATGATTGTTCTAAATATAATATTTTGAATATATACAACTATTATCAACTTATCAGTATGTTAATTCACATATGTAGATCTTGAGTTATACTTAGGATTCTATATATATGTGGTGCGCGATATAATACCGAAGTTATATTTGAAAGTTCTATATGTTAAGTTATAAAATATGTTGCTATTAATAGTTTTATGACAAGATAAAACTGGATATGTTATATGTTGTTATTGTTAGTTTAATGTCAAGATAAAACTGGATATGTTATATGTTGTTATTGTTAGTTTTATGTCAAGATAAAACTGGATATGTTATATGTTGTTATTGATAGTTTTATGTCAAGATAAAACTAGAAACGTTATATGTTGTTATTATTGATTTTAGGTCAAGATAAAACCTGGTTTTACTTCAAGATATAGCAGTTATACTGCCTAAATATTATGAAGTTAGAAGTAATGTTTAAAAGCATAGTCTAGTAACTTATGGTTTTAGACATGAAGATGCTTTGGTTGTTAGAGCTATAGGAAGCCGTCAAAGTCTACATGAGTAATTGTATTCATCAACTAAGATTGGGGATCTTAGAGGAAATCCTGTAAACTGTAACCGTTAATCCCGTGTGAGAGAGGAAGTCGTGTATAATTAGTATACGGGTTGACCACCCCACTTGTGACTGTTAGCTACAGTCAACAAAAAGCAAGTAATGAACTATCCTTTTATTTGTTATTGTTCCGGCGTCGATGAAGCGTACGATGTTGTTTCTCATGGTAAATCATGAGTGTGTTTGTTTCTCATGGTAAATCATGAGTGTGTTCTATCAGAGGTATTATGTCATAGCAGCGGTTACAGGCTCATGGTAGCAACTTGTTAGAAACATTATACCTTGTCGTATACAAGTATTAATATTAAGTATAAGTTTTCCCCTACTTATACTTTAGGATTAAGAAATGTTTAGGTATAACACTTAATTAATAAGTATACTATTATACCTAATATACGTACTAAATGTTGGAGAGTTAAAATGATACTTTCAAAACTATACTTTTGAATGTGTAAAAATGTATTATTTTATGGAGTCAAAACCTGTGGACTCACCAACTTTATGTTGACGTATTTTTAAAATGCTTGTGTTTTCAGGAACTTGAAAAGCTGGTATGTATTCGAACAAGAGAAGTTTTACTATTATCTTTCTGTTCATTATGAAGTATGTCATAGTCGGATATTATGTCATAAATATTAGGAAAACAATAATGTAACTTTCAATCATCAATAAAGGTATGTATTTTCTTTAGTATTGTTCAATGTATGTTATATAACTGTGATACAAAAAATGACGTTACACTACCCGGTGTTTCCGCCGACGGCCAGGGTGTGATAGTATTTATGGAATTGGTTCTTTGGTAGTGTTCTATGGTGAAGATCGTGTCAGTGGATGGAGTAGCTTGGTCTTATCTTTTCAGTCAACAGTTGTGAGGTGAGTTATTTTCACTATATAGACAGGGTCTACGGCACCAAGGCCGGCCCTTTATCGGATGGAAATCTGGGTATTGCTTGTTATGTTATTGCTTTGCTAGATCTGCATCCTGGTATTTCGGATGGTGTTATGTTAGTGACCTGGTCAAGGTCAGTTGCTGGTATTTAGGGTAATGCTATGTTAGTGACCTGTTTAAGGTCGGTACCCGATATATAGGGTAATGTTATGCTGGTGACTTGTTAGGTCGGAATCCTGGTTAGGATGTTGATATGCTATGTGATCTGTTAGACTGTTTGTATGGTTAAGGATTTGTTATGTGATTAATTGTTTTATGTGCACATGGTTGTTTGACGGGGGTTGGGTTGAGGCGGGTCCTACGTTGTGCTGTAGGTTAACATACCCACGGTAGACCGGATATTCCGAAGGCCCAGGGAGCGGTCCGGATAGGCTGAATACCCCAAGAGGGCGGACCAAACGTGCCGAGGCTCGGAGAGTGGACCAGGACGAATGAAAGCCCGGTGTGGCCAGACCAGTCATAATGTAGACTCAGAGAGTGGACCAGGTAGATTGAAGGCCCGGTGTGGGCGGACCAATCACACTATAGACTCGATATACATGGCTAGACTCGGACGGTGGACCAGGTGGTGCGGCGGACCAGTCCCATAGTAGACTCGATGTGCATGGCTGTTCTATTTGAGATATGTTATGAGTATGTTTATCTGTGGTTGGTATTTTGGGGGTAAGTCACTAAGATTTCGGGCTTATAGTTCAGTATTTTGTTACAGGTACTTCAGGAGATCGTGGCAAGGCGAAGGCGTGATCGTACCGCTCCTCATGTTTTATGATTTATGTGATATGGTTTTGGGGAATACTCTGATGTTTAAACTATTTTGAAAACGAATGTATGAACATAAGGTTTTTGAATGAATTAAAATGTTTTAATTTGGCTCGAACTTTATGGTCGTTACAAGTTGGTATCAGAGCCTTGGTTTAAGCGAATTGGAGGAGCATTAGTGTGAATCCAGTCTCAAATCAAGGAGGGATTTTCAAAATGGTTTTCAAAAAGGTTTTCGAAGTAAGTAAAGGAGGATGTAGAGGGTACGATCAGCCGGAGCCAGTAAGTAGAGCCCAAAATACCATTCAAGTTATTTGATTATGTGATATGTTAGAATATCATGCTAGTACTAGGCTAGGGATCCTCAGGAATTGCATGATAAAATTGCCTGATTATATGATGCCTGCTAGCCTAGGGTTTCCTTTGTATGAAATTGACATCCTTACTGTAGTTAGTTAGTGTATGCATCAAAGTTATACATAACAAAGATCTTATAGCCTAAGAATGTTTGATTTGGCCTTATGTTATGTTCTTGTTTGATTGGGAGCTCAGGGTAGGATTGGATATTCGAAAGTCTATAGGGTCTAGCGTTATATATGACTAGCATACACTAGTGCTGCAGGGTTGGTGGAAGTTTCATGGATGGGAGGGTTGCGTAAGACCCATAGGTCGGTTATGGGATAGTGGTGCTCCTCTACGAGTGGGGATCGAGTGTTCGTTATGTATATGCTAATGTTAGGGTGTTGTGGTGATACTTGATACAAATATGGGTAGGTGTGGAAGGTAGTATGGGCCGTACTACTAAAAGCACATGACCTATACGCATATCGAGGAAGTCACAACCCCTAGGGTTTTGTTAGGAACTGGTTCTCGGGGTTATTATGACGAATGCCTAACATCTTGTGATGTATTTGCAGTATGGCGATTACGAGACGTCTCGAGGTAGGATCTGGTTCGGGATCAGGATCGTGAGAGGGTGATCAGGATGGATCGGTACCACCCGAGCTCATTGCTCAAATGAGTACGAATGAGTTGGATGTCAGGATTCGTGAGATCCTGCATGATGAGGTTGCTGCTATGTTCCGGGCTGAGTTGCCAGAGATGTTTGGCTCGATCAAGACCGCCATTGCTGAGTACTTTGATGAGCGCTATGCAGCTCTCACAGAGGCGGCTGCTGCGATAGCTACAACGGCTATAACAGTGGCAGGGGGAGGAGTCGGTCAAGATTTTCAGTATCGGGACTTCGATAATACGAAGCCCCCTACTTTCGTTGGAGTTCAGGATCTGATCGTTTCTATGAGGTGGTTATCAGACGTGGAGGGTTATTTTTTCACGTGTTTATGCCCTGCAGATTAGAGGGTGAGATGTGCTATGAACCTTTTGAGGCTCGGGGCGAAGGATTGGTGGATGTTGACTACGGGATCTTATTCGGATGAGCAGCGGGCTGTGGTTACTTGGGATCAGTTCCGGGAGATGTTCAGCACTCGTTATGTTCCACGGGTTGAGAGAGAGAGGTTGGCTCAGGAGTTCCTGGAGCTGAAGCAGGATTCAGAGTCGGTGACGAAGATCACCAGGGTGTTCACTAAGAGGGAGATGTTTTGCGTGGAGTTTGCTTCAAAGCAGGCTCAGATGTCCCGATATCTGAATATGCTCAAGAGGGACATCATGTAGTTTGTGTCCACACAGAGGTGTGATACCTTGTTAGAGCTACAGGAGGCCGCCAGGCGAGGAGAGTTAGAGATGGAGTTGCAGTTACGAGAGCAGAGGCAGGCCCCGGTGCAGTTGCAGCCGGCGCCGAAACGGTTCAAAACCGTTGACTCTAGGGTTGGAGGTCAGAGCAGCCGCACTTGTGAGAAGTGTAGGAAGGGTCATGCCGGAGTGTGTAGGTCCGATGGTGTAGGTTGCAAGTGTGGGAAAGAGGGGCGTTATGCGAGGGATTGTCGTCAGTCGGTCCCGGCTCAGGATATGAGGATCTATTATAATTGTCATCAGGTCGGACACTTGAGGGTCAAATGTCCACAGCTTGTTGCAAGACCGGTGCAGGCTCCAGCACCGGCCACTTTGAGGATTACGGGTGGAGGTCTGGGTGGAGCGGAGCCTCTGAGGGTAGGCCTCATTCACGAAGCCGGTCTATAAGGTGGGTATAAAGTTGTTGCCTATAAAATGGCAACTTAATGGGTGTCCACTCTCACCCACCGCTTGGTTGATCGGTGGAGGGTCGTTAGCCGAACGGGTAGGACAATGACTTTAAATTCTCATTAAAAGTATAATGACTATTATAAAGTTACTAAATATTTTTTTTTATTTAATTCCCAATCTTAGTTACTTTAGGAAAAATGTGAATTTGGTGCTAGCCCATGGAATTCACAATTTGTACCTTACCAAGTCGTTTGTGGAGCGTGTGTGGTTAACCGGCACACTAACTTGGACTAGTAAGGATCACGAAGGGTGACTTAATGTTTGTCATAGATCAATGGAGCGTGTGTGGTTAACCGGCACATTGATTGGGTGATAATATTAAGGGTACCAAGTGAATTGGTATGGTTATTCACACCTTGTTTTGTGATCCTCGGCATCCCAGTCACAAAATTTGAGAGGGCACACTCGAGATTGAAACATGCCATTGAAAAGTTCAATGAATCTCAAAAGATCTAGCAATTTCAAATCCAATTAAAACCTAATAAATTATTTCGTTTTTCATGGTGGAAATTGGTGAATCATCATTCGCCTACCTTCAAATATTTTATAGCTTGGATTACGGCATCCCTCTTCCAAATTATAGAATATTGTATTGGGTCATAGCCTTAATATTTCATATTGGGTGTTATATTAAGGACTTTGAATCAACTAACTTGATTTTCTCCCATTATAGATGTCTGGTTCAGACAACTATGATCTTCCCAAATCTCTTGAAGATGGTGTCCCTCAACATCATGTTTCACTTCCTCCACCTCCTCCAATTATTCTCTCTCACCCACAAGTTCTTGAAAAGTTTAAAGTCACTCAATCCCTATTGGCAAGCATAGTCTATGTGTGCTTACATCTTGGAGATAAAGTCACATATTGACAAGCCGGGAGAGTTGGGTGTCAAAGTCTCGTGAAAGTTGGATGTTCAATCACTTTCTTAGTAACATAGTGAGTCTCTTTGGGACTACTATGAGACAGACTAGGACATGACCCTTAATGATGTTATCTATTTGCTTGGTGTTGTGGAATCAGCAATGATTTGGAACACCAGTAAAGCAAGTTTGATTAAAAGAACAACTTCCCAAGTCTTAAATGGACATTGACAATGGTAGCATTGGACATCTAGAAAAAGATTTCTCTTCCCAATGGAAAGGGATCGGCCATAGTCAACTCGGTTGACCAAATGGTAAAGAGAAAGGCTACGTCTGAGATAGTCTCATGTGCCATTACCAAAGGGTCCATGTGTTTTGTATCCAAAGGAAGGGGCACTGATTGCGAAGCTGCCAAATTTACCTGAAAGATCATAAGATTGATCAAGTCAAAAAGTTTGACTCTACTTCAGTTAAAGTCCATTGATGTGACATCCCCAATTTCACGGCCAGAAAAGACCGATTTGTTTATGCTTTATTTTCAAAATCAGAGTGATCGTTTAAAGAAAACGGTTGCTGAATTTGTTCCCAAAATAGAATATGATAACCATTTTATCAAAACATTTTTCGAAAAGAATGTATTTTTATTAAATAATAAAACCTCGGGATGTCATGTTCGTTACAGACCAAAAGCATAAACAACATAAAATAGACCTTACAATAGTTATTCAACTACTGATCTATAATCCAAAATCTCTCGTCAAGTCCGCCGACTTATACTCTTGTGTCATTACCTGTAATGAAAAGAAAACTGAGTGGGTCAGGCTTGGGAGCCTGGTGAGCATATAGGGTTTTCAACCCACAATAATACATTTGTTATGTTCAATTAACCCAAATACCCATCCCCATTATCTTCTTAAGGTTTCACGCTAAGAACCAACTATCCTTCATTCACTTATTCCTAAGGAATCGGCACGAAATCCATTGCTGCCAAAGTTTATCTATCGAGTACTAAATCCATAGTTATCAGACGCTAACTCCATAGTCGTCGGGGTTTACTCAAGCGGCGCTAACTCCATAGTCACCAAGGTTCACTTAACAAGCGCTAACTCCATAGTCGCCAAGGTTTACTTAACAAGCGCTAACTCCATAGTCGCCAAGGTTTACTTAACAAGCGCTAACTCCATAGTCGCCAAGGTTCATCAAATAGGCACGAAGTCACATCGTCGCCAAGGTTTATACAATAGGCGCTAACTCCATAGTCACCAAGGTTTATCTAATAATAGGCGCTAACTCCATAGTCACCAAGGTTTATCTAACAGCAGGCGCTAACTCCATAGTCACCAACTATCCCATCTACCCTTGTTCTACCCAACAATTTTGTAGATATAAATACTTACACAGTTTAAATCATTTAACACCTGTATAAAACTCCAATTTCCATGTCCATCTCAAATAGACAAATAACATATAAACACATAGCACGTATTTCATAACAAATACTTCATATTGATGTGTTAGAAGAAAACAACTACACACCCACACATATAAACAACAATATACTTAATACACTCAACCATACTTGTATTATTATCGTGTTTATGAAAGGTAGTATACACTCACTTGATCAGAAGATGATCGGACAACACTACGATTTGCAGAAGTAGTAATCCACCGCAGATATGGAAGATCTCCACAAAAATCGAACTTCTCGCGGGCAGAGCTTCGGCTCGGGAACCGCACTTCTCGGGATCTTCGGGATTTCGGGACTTGCCTCGGGGCTAGATAATAATACCGGGGCGTCGGGGTATTTCTGGCACGCAAAACGATGCAAAACGGGAGAGAGAAGAGAAGAAATTGGCAATTGGGTCGGCTGCCCTCGCATCCTATTTATAGGAGGCTGGAGCCTCGGAGTACGCGGGGCGTACTGGTCCGAAAAACGTCACTGCGTGCGTCATCCGAAGCCACTTGCTGCGAATGTCGACACTTCGGAGTACGCGGGGCGTACTCGAGTAGGCAGCGCGTACCTCGGATCAGACCGGTGACTCCTTCGGATAATGCTTCCGAATTTCCTTTTAAATTTAAATACAAATTGATTAATAAACTTCAGAAATTCATATCTTCTTCATACGAACTCCGTTTTCGACGTTCTTTATATCCACGCGAAGGTGAGACTACGCTCTACATCTTTCGTTTAGACTCCGTCGGCTAATTTTGACTTTTACTTTTATTATTTATTTTTAATAGGCCGCGTCAGAAAACTTCGTTATAAATTCATTACTTCTTCGTTTGACGTCCGTTCTCGCCTAACTTTTTATCGCTTCGATACCAACAACGAGATCTTCGATTCTCGTTTAGATTGCTAAGGCTAAATATCGCTCTAACGTAAATTCACTTTTTTTACGTCGCGCTGTGTCGTGCCGGTTCTGTCGCGAAACTTCGACAGGTCATAACTTCTTCGTTATAACTCGGATTTTGGCGTTCTTTATATGTACGGAAACCTTGTAACATATACTACAAATTAGTTAGGATTATTCATCCTAAATAATCTTCTGTCAAAAAGTCATTTTTGACTCTTATTGTCTCTAAATTGACTAGCCCTGATCTACGGGCGTTACAATTATCTCCCCCTTAGGATGATTACGTCCCGGAATCATCAACGAAATAGGATTCGCATACTGACTCCATTAGTCATCTCTCCATTCTAAGTAGTAACCTTGATGGGTCGTGTCCCGATGACCTCTCATCATAGTCGGACTCAATTGATATGACCCCTAGGGTCGGAATAACAACTATCTTACTAGACATTACCGAAACAATGGTAATGACATACTTGAATAAAACGGAATCAATTACTAGCCTCTTGATAACCTTGTGACTTCCCCTGATCCAAGCGTGAGTCCTGTGCTTCCGGTAGTATAGATCTCTACTACCATTCACACCTACTCATACTCGTCCCAAGTATTGTCTCGCAGTTAACCAAGTCACCATACATAAATCATATAATCATTTAACACATCAGATAACAAAACTAGGATTTATATTAATTCTTGAAACTATTACACAAAAGTTCAAGTTCACCCTATACTATGCCTCTAACAGGCTATGCTTCCTAATACAGACTTTACCGACTTTATATATTAATATGAAGTCTTCATCCTTTAACCCTCCCATCCCTTTCTGCTTCGTTGAGGAACATGTTGAATGCCCTTGGCTGTGGAGGTGTGTTTTTCTGTGGGCAGTCTTTAGAAATATGACCTTCTTCATTACACCTATAGCACATCTTCTTGTTAGGTGCGCACTTGTTGGCATAGTGCCTTGTCTTCCCACATTTGTAGCAAGTCATCTCCTCGCTACATTTCCCGAAGTGTTTCTTCTTACACTTCTCACACCACTTAGCCTCATCTCTTCGTCCAGTTTTCGAGAATTTACTTTCTTTATCGATTATTGAAGATCCTTCACGCTTCCTTTTCTCTCCAACTTCAGCCCTTTCCAGACCCTTTTCTTTTATTTGGGTCTCAACATTTTTGGCTGCCCAGATGGCGGCTTTCAGAGTGGTTGCTTGTTTGACTATCGGACCAAAGTCCGCTGGTAATCCATTAGCAAACTTGTTGACCTTGGAAAGTTCAGTCGGAATTAGGTATGGAATAAGCTTCATCTTCTCCGTAAAGCTCGTAGCGTATTCAGTAACGCTCAATTTTCCTTTCTTCAGATTCTGGAACTCATTGTTGATTTCAAGAAGATCCTGCTCAGAGCAGTATTGCATCTTCATTTGCTCCACGAACTCTTCCCAAGACATCTTGCTAGCTTCCCCCTTGGGCATTGAACCAGCCAGTAACTTCTACCAGCTCAATACTCCAGATTTTAACAGAGGGATTGCAAGAGCGGTCTTCTGTCTGTTGCTACACTCGCAACTTTCAAACATTGTCTCCATTTCGGAGATCCAGTCCATGACTTGCACCGGTGTCGGGCTCCCAGAAAGACATGGTGGTTTGGATGCCATGAAATCCTTGTACTTGCATCTACGTCCATCATTTCCTCTATCCTGGTTGTTTTGGCGAACTATTGGTGGGTTGGCTTGACCAACGGTCCCACTATAGTTTCCTCCTTCAAAATGCCCTCCATTTACTTCGGGCTCTTCTACTCGAATTGACAATTCCTCGCGATTTTGTCTGATCAGACGTCTAGTTTCTTCCATCTGATTATTCAACATTGCCTGGATCATCACTTGAACTCCGGCCATTGTCATTGGTTCAGGCGTTGCTGCCACAACAGGTATTTGTTCAATTACTGGTACTTGATTCCTGTTCTCATCAGCATTTCCAACTCCACTCCTCGTTCTCACCATTTTTGATCTATACACCGAATATGGTGAAATTAGATCCTTAATCACGATAGATATTCAAATCATCCTTATCACTCTGAAACGTTTATATGCTAGTTCTAATATCGTAGACGTACGCTTAGAATCCTATACACATAAGGTTTCCAGATCCGGTCGGCAACAGACCATAGATCCGAACAAATAATAGCATCAATATAGCTATCACACAAAACATTTAGCACGTAAAAGCATTTTAGGAAATTTTCCTAAAATAAAATAGTGCCTGTGTCAATTTAGGTGTACTACCTAAAATATAATGGACACACTCAACCCGCAATCATTGCTTAGCATTCTAAGTTTAAGTCTAGAAATCCTACAAGTTCCTAGTTCGCTTAAACTAATGCTCTGATACCAACTGTGACATCCCCAATTTCACGGCCAGAAAAGACCGATTTGTTTATTCTTTATTTTCAAAATCAGAGTGATCGTTTAAAGAAAACGGTTGCGGAATTTGTTCCCAAAATAGAATATGATAACCATTTTATCAAAACATTTTTCGAAAAGAATGTATTTTTATTAAATAATAAAACCTCGGGATGTCATGTTCGTTACAGACCAAAAGCATAAACAACATAAAATAGACCTTACAATAGTTATTCAACTACTGATCTATAATCCAAAATCTCTCGTCAAGTCCGCCGACTTATACTCTTGTGTCATTACCTGTAATGAAAAGAAAACTGAGTGGGTCAGGCATGGGAGCCTGGTGAGCATATAGGGTTTTCAACCCACAATAATACATTTGTTATGTTCAATTATCAAACAATCAACCCAAATACCCATCCCCATTATCTTCTTAAGGTTTCACCCTAAGAACCAACTATCCTTCATTCACTTATTCCTAAGGAATCGACACGAAATCCATTGGTGCCAAAGTTTATCTATCGAGTACTAAATCCATAGTTATCAGACGCTAACTCCATAGTCGTCGGGGTTTACTCAAGCGGCGCTAACTCCATAGTCACCAAGGTTCACTTAACAAGCGCTAACTCCATAGTCGCCAAGGTTTACTTAACAAGCGCTAACTCCATAGTCGCCAAGGTTTACTTAACAAGCGCTAACTCCATAGTCGCCAAGGTTCATCAAATAGGCACGAAGTCACATCGTCGCCAAGGTTTATACAATAGGCGCTAACTCCATAGTCACCAAGGTTTATCTAATAATAGGCGCTAACTCCATAGTCACCAAGGTTTATCTAACAGCAGGCGCTAACTCCATAGTCACCAACTATCCCATCTACCCTTGTTCTACCAAACAATTTTGTAGATATAAATACTTACACAGTTTAAATCATTTAACACCTGTATAAAACTCCAATTTCCATGTCCATCTCAAATAGACAAATAACATATAAACACATAGCACGTATTTCATAACAAATACTTCATATTGATGTGTTAGAAGAAAGCAACTACACACCCACACATATAAACAACAATATACTTAATACACTCAACCATACTTGTATTATTATCGTGTTTATGAAAGGTAGTATACACTCACTTGATCAGAAGATGATCAGACAGCACTACGACTTGCAGAAGTAGTAATCCACCGCAGATCTGGAAGATCTCCACAAAAATCGAACTTCTCGCGGGCAGAGCTTCGGCTCGGGAACCGCACTTCTCGGGATCTTCGGGATCTCGGGACTTGCCTCGGGGCTAGAGAATAATACCGGGGCGTCGGGGTATTTCTGGCACGCAAAACGATGCAAAACGGGAGAGAGAAGAGAAGAAATTGGCAATTGGGTCGGCTGCCCTCGCATCCTATTTATAGGAGGCTGGAGCCTCGGAGTACGCGGGGCGTACTGGTCCGAAAAATGTCACTGCGTGCGTCATCCGAAGCCACTTGCTGCGAATGTCGACACTTCGGAGTATGCGGGGCGTACTCGAGTACGCGGCGCGTACCTCGGATCAGACCGGTGACTCCTTCGGATAATGCTTCCGAATTTCCTTTTAAATTTAAATACAAATTGATTAATAAACTTCGGAAATTCATATCTTCTTCATACGAACTCCGTTTTCGACGTTCTTTATATCCACGCGAAGGTGAGACTACGCTCTACATCTTTCGTTTAGACTCCGTCGGCTAATTTTGACTTTTATTTTTATTATTTATTTTTAATAGGCCGCGACAGAAAACTTCGTTATAAATTCATTACTTCTTCGTTTGACGTCCGTTCTCGCCTAACTTTTTATCGCTTCGATACCAACAACGAGATCTTCGATTCTCGTTTAGATTGCTAAGGCTAAATATCGCTCTAACGTAAATTCACTTTTTTTACGTCGCGCTGTGTCGTGCCGGTTCTATCGCGAAACTTCGACAGGTCATAACTTCTTCGTTATAACTCGGATTTTGGCGTTCGTTATATGTACGGAAACCTTGTAACATATACTACAAATTAGTTAGGATTATTCATCCTAAATAATCTTCTGTCAAAAAGTCATTTTTGACTCTTATTGTCTCTAAATTGAGTAGCCCTGATCTACGGGCGTTACAACTGACTAACTCTATTAAGTTTCTATTTGGAGATTCTTATTACATAATGTGAATGGGTCACATGTTGATGTTTTTAAGAATCAAAGAAAAGATAGGAAGCTTAAAGTAAGTATATGTTGATTCTGATTGCGAAGGTGGGTTTCGATCGCATGGTTTGGTAATCAGAATTTTGAGCTGTTGCTTAAGAGTTATAATATATTGCTTATGAATAGATAACAACAAGGTTTTCATGTGGATTGTAAGGATAAGTTTTTCCGCAAAGTTTTAAAATAAAAGGAAAAAAAGGGTTTTACTTTTATTTATTTTAAAAATATCCTTACAATGGCATCTGTGGAAAATTGTTGCTTATATGCTTCCAGTGATAGCAATATTGGAAAGTGGATTTGATTCCTTCATTTGTGGTAGTGTCTGAATTTACCAAATGAAGAAAGTTTTTCATCACCCAAGTTTCAATTGGACAGAAACTTGGAATCATACAAGTTGTATTGTATGATGAATGAGAATTTTCATCTTTGAAAATTAAGACTAATTCTTTGATCACATGTATATGTAAGTCAATTGAAGGACTAAGGGATTAGGTACACTGGGTGTGCGCTGGTCAAGGTCCACCACAAAGATTGATTTGTCATGATTTACTAAAGATTAGTAAATATGAATATACTTATAAGGTTAAGTATAATTTTGTAACATTGGAAAGATTATAATGTATGACAAAACAAATGAGAAGAATCAAATTAGTCAGAAAGATAAAAGTTTCTCAAATCTGAAAGGATGGGAGAGTACTTTAGTATCATATTCCATGATCATCTTAATGATTATGAAACCATATCACAAATTCATACTCTAAGGACGTCTTAGTGCATTGTTATGGCTAAGAAGAGAGGTCATGAATTGTTGGATTGGTTAAAATCAAGAAGATGAGTCATACTTCGTTCCAAAACAATTCTTAGAGTCATACTCCAAGATTGTAACTTTGAGTGACATAAAGGAAGATTTATTAACACTAGTCAAATGTAAGAGTAAAATGTTTTCTACTCTTGTACATTTGAGATTGGTAAGTTGTGATGTATTGGATGAGACAAAGACCAACTAAGACCAACTATGTGAAGTGTTAGTCTTGATAAGAATCCGCACTATCCCTTGAATATTTGTTTTGTCAAGGAATGGTTCTTGACTGGGGAAACTTATATGTCAAGGGGACAGTGGGAGCCTTAAAGATCCTGAAAGAGTTTCAAGATTTAATCAAGAGTAAAACCTGTAATTTATCACTAGCACATGACTTAAGGTTTGCAACCTATCATGTTGACATAATTCTTATTTTTGTACCTACTTCAAATAAGTTGAATTTGCATGTAAGTTATCAGAGTTCAACTTGGAAGCATTGGTGGGCCTTGTGCTACCAAGGTGACAAGAAACTAAGATTGAACAAGTTTAATCCATGTAAGGCTGAATTTGTCACTAACCTTATCTTGTGATTATGGTTTTGACAAATTCACATGGATAGGAACTCATACACTATAAAATGTAAGTGTCATAAGGTTTCTCTCCGATTCATGAAAATGATGGTGAGGAAACGTTTTCATTAAGTAGATTTTACGTAGATATCAATTGTGTTATTTGCATTTTCAAAAGTCGTTAGTGGAGCGTGTGTGGTTAACCGGCACACTAACATGGACTTGTGAGAAATGGCAAAGGTCTAAGAAATTGAGACTATGATTACGGTATCCCTTTTCATAGTTCTGAAAATTGTTTAGACACACATGTGAGCTATCTAAGAAAGGGTGTATGAATCTAAATTTCAGAAGTCCAGCAGATTTCTGGAAATGTGTCAGAGCTAGTAAGAGCATAAGTGTTATGATGATAATCATCATGTTAGTGGGAGCATGATTATTATGTTTATTGTTGCAAGTTAGCAATGTTAATTATAGAAAACAAAGTTTCAATTCGTGAAGTTGTAGGGGTTGAAAAGTTGTTTAGCTATAATTAAGGGAGAGGAAATTATACTTCATTTCAATTCTAAAGCTTAGATTGAGATTTTAATCATCTTTAGTCAAGAATATATATATATGAATTTTATGTTGGAATGGTTCAACTTGAAGAAATTCTGTATATATTGCGTTTTCAAAATTTGATTATGATTACGACATCCCTCTTCATAGTTAAATTTTGAAAACATGGCAAATAAAAAAAAATATTGTAGCAAAAGACTGGTCTAGTATCATGTCTTTATGTCAAACATCATGAATCGTGTCCCATATGCTTCGGATATATGAACGATTGCATGTGCTATAATATTCATCTTTTCTAAATTTTCCAAATGTTTAAGGCATTGAGAAGGGAAAAGTCTAGAACTAGATATGACTAAAGTGATTAAGCAATTGTCAGGGACAATCTGATGTTCGCCAAAGATTGGTTGCTCAGGGAAAGTTGGAAGTATGATGTAAGTTGTCGGAAAGGACCATATTGACATATTCTGAAAAGAAGTAACTCTTGTTCGGAAGTGATAGTCAAAATGGGACTATGGAAATGTCTCCATAGGTGGAAGTTATTCAATCTATGTAAGATTAGAAAACCTTAATGCAAGAAGGATGTTCAAAGCAATGTACTTTGAATATGAGACTTCCGTTCCATAGAAGTTGACCTTCTTTGGAATACTATGTAATGACTGGTGACAAGGTTTTGGTGACTTTGTGCATAATCATTACAAGAGGAACATTGCATAAAAGTTTAAAATCTAACAGATTTTTTGGTAAATGATAGGAATCGGGGATTCTCACATTTACAATAAGGATTTGGGTTTGTGAAATGAGTATCATTGGAATCTTGTTCAATTGATATACATCACAATGTAAGGATCATAGACAAACATAGTGTGCATACTTGGAGTATGGCATAACTATTGTTTAGAAAAAACAAAGTGTACATGCTAGGAGAATGGGACAACTGTTGTTTTTATTCAAGTCTTAAGTTGATTGTTTGAAACATTATACAATGAATAATGTGTAATCAATATGGTGATAAATAAAAGGTGGTTCTATTTATGTTCAAAAGGGTTCTGAGACCATATTGGATTCGATTATTATTGTGTTTCACTTTGCATGTTTTGACTTCCAAAATAGCTAGGTTATTCTTTCCGAATGACTAAGTTATTTAAACACTCCACAGTCGTTCATATGTTGGAAGTAGGTATGAATCAAGACTGTCATGAATCGAGTTTGTAGATGGCTAAATGGGTTTAGTCATAGCAATGGTTGCTACAACGTTCATGAGTGCTCATAAGTTATGAGTATTGGAATAAACCCACGCTCACTTGTATCACTTCATGGAATTTATCTCGAGTGATCGTGAGACGGTAATATCATATAAATCTTCAAACCTAGAGATATGAGTTGTTACCTATGAGTTGGTTGTGCATTGATTGCACGTAAACGCATCAATAACTTGATGTTATAAAACGTGCCTTTGTGTACAATTCAACAAGTAGTAGAACAAGCATATGAGTCAAAGTTTATCTGTTCCTTCTAGAAATAGAAGCGATATCTGGGCCCCTCGATGATTTTGTTGTGACCTATGTACCGGCCGGTCAGAACTAAATTGATGTGTTCGATTAAGTTCTTTGTCAAACAAATCGGAAATCGGGAAACAAACTGCTGGACAATAAGTACGACGTTGTTCCATGTATTTGTCCGGCTGATATCATGAGAACAGAGGATTATATCATCACTTATCTAAAATGGCGCTTCATAGTTCAACAGAGTTTTCGAGAGCTACGATCGTTGGTTGGTTCCTAAAGTAACATACGCAAATATAGTTATTAGACTTATCCAAGTGGGAGTCTGTTGGATAAGGTGTCTAAGTCCATAACTTATTTGATACATACTTGACCCGACCTGACATGGTCCATTTGGGTTGCACTTCACCCAAATGATTTATGGATAATTTTATGAGAATTGTATACTTACGATTTATTAATATATTATAAGTTATAATATATTAATACGAAGTCATGTTATTTAATTAGTTTTAGTCTTAAATTAATTATGAATTAATTTAGAGATTAAAAAGAAGACTGATTAAATTATGGACTATTAAATTTTATATAGTGTGGACTAATACTCATTTGTTAATGGGCTAAGCTAATATGGAAGTCCATGGATGATCCATGGAGCTTTTAACCAATGGATCCTTGGAAAGGAAAAGACATGGGTTATTAGGGTTTCACCCTAACCATGCAGACTATATAAAGAAGCATATGATGCAAGAAATGCAACTAGTTGTGTGAGACTTAGTGGTGGCCGATTTCATATGAAGGTATACTACTCTCTCAAAGTTTTCCAAGTGTTTGTGGTGATTTGTGATTCCATTTGAGGCATTCACATTATTGGTGCTAGGCTCTCAAACTCCAAGCAATCAACCACCATCAAAAGGTATGTATTTCTACTAGTAGTTTTATGATTCATAATCCTTATGCTATGCTAGTTAGGAAGAAACCTTGGAAATTATTATTTGCATGTATTTTAGAAGAAAACATAGATCCAAGGTTTATTAGGTTTGCATGCACACTTAGGAAGTGTTAGATTGCTCAAAACCCAACACTTTCAAGCTTATAGTAGAGGAGGTCAGGTCAGAACCGGATGCATCTGCGGGTATGTTTTGATTTTGATATCTTGTTATCTTGTTGATTATGTGGTATTGTAAATCTGTTCGCCTTTTTTGCATGATTCATGGTATGATTGATGATCTTAGTAGTTATGGGTTATAGTCGTTTAGCATCCAAGAGGATTGGTGATCGGAAGATAGGATATACGATCACTTTGTTAGGAATAGCAACTACGATGCAAGAAGTGTTTAGTTGGCATTCGAACTTCCTTGGAGTTCGGGATGTATGATGTCGAGAGAATGTTCGGTGGAGATTGCTCACTCCAAAAGGAATTAGTTCCGGGAGAGGGGGAAACTTATTCAGGTAAGGTCGCTCGAGTTATACCGATTTGTCAGCGGAAGTTAGTAGTTGGTACACTAGGTGAGGAGAATTGGAAAATTCTCCGGTAAAGCAGCAAGTATCCAGGGATGGTTAGCTGATTAGATTTATCGGTGTTGTTAGCCGAGAGTGTGGCATGATTGGAGCAACTGATAGACAAGTGGGGCAGGGAACAGACCATGGATTCAGGGAAGGTAGTTGGTCGATGTGAGGCCTGAGTTTAGGCCATGGAAAGGATTCCAGGATCGGAATTGGAGTTCGAAACCCCTAGAGGGCTAGAATAGACTGCATGGGAGAAACTCCCGAGAAGGATGGTTCAAGGGCGACGTACGACGGTTTTGAGCGGTCCGGATAGACTGAAGGGCAGAAGGCATACCAGTTAGACCGAAGGCTCAGGGAATGGTTTAGACAGGCTGAAGGCCCAGGAGGGAGGTCCAGACATGCTGAAGGTTCTGAGAGTGGTTCAGATAGGTTGAAGGCCTGGAAAGGCGGTCTAGTCATGCTGAAGACTCTGTATGTGTTAGTGGATCAGTATGAGGAGAATGTGTGAATATGTCGCCATGAAATGGTAATCGATATTTTCTGGCCCCAAAGTATTGATCATGGAGATGAAGTTGGCTGGAGGCCCTGCGTGGGCCTAGTTAGTATGTGATCGGATTTGGAGTATATGGGAGTTCGAGAATAGCAGTTGCTCTACATGGATAGTTTAGAGTGGAGTTAGCACAGTGGCACTTGCAGGTGTGGCAAGGGTTGTTAAGTAGATTTCCTGGAAAGGAAAGGCATATAGCTTCAGGAGGAGTGTGGGACCTCTGAAAGGAAAGCTGTAGTGTAAATGGACGATCGAAAGTACTTCAGTTAATGATAGTAAGCATTGGGGATGTACCAGATATATGGTAGCACTTACAGGTAGGATGCCCGTTGAAGTTGTGGCAATGTTGGATGATATGCAGGCATGTTTTCAGTCTCCTTGGAAGAGGAGGAGGATAGTGGTGCCAGATTGGAGATTGGGACAGAGAAGGGTGAGACAGCAGGTTAACAGACTCAGGAGTAGTCTGGACCGATGCTGAGGACCGTATAAGGATAGCACAGTTGGAGGTCAAGGACCTAGAGATTGTGATAGGGAGGTGTGAGTGGGTTGCACTCCGTTGGGTAGAACCGAAGGGTTCGAGGGTGACGCAAGGACAAGGTCCTTAGTTCCGAGTATGGTTGTAGGCTTAAGTTATGTATGTGGAGGTATTCCAATCTGGGGTATTCCATCATCAGGATGACCAGACCTTATGATTGATTGAACCTGGTGTGTTTGGTATTCCAACCAAGGCTGATTGGTCCAGGTGCGATGTGTATGAACGTTATAGTTGGGTTTTCAGGAGGGATTTGATCCAGGGAGGAAACAGGATGAGTTTCCATCGGTGCAAGTTAATAGAGGTAACGCCAGTTGGGCGAAAGATAGCGAGTTAATACTGGGTCGCGACCCAGTGGTCTAGAATGGTATCCAGTTTTCGCTGGTGGCGAATAAATGCGTAAGACGGAAGTAAGGTAGTGCCTTCAGGTGACACTTAGCTGAGGAAGTGTTATTATCAGAGAAAGGAAGTCGGTGGCCAGTTTGAAACAGTTGATCAGGACCCTGCAAGAGAAGAGATGGATTCAGGGATTCGATAGCGGTGTTTGAAGGGAATCAAGGTCAGTTTGAGACCAGTGGATGCACTGTGGGAGTATCATCCGGAAGTTTGTGGTGCCGCAGGCTTTGAGGACAAAGCCTAATTTAAGTAGGGGAGAATTGTAACATCCCGAATTTCAGAAGTATGATTTAATGGTTTAAAGTGAAGGAACTCGACGAGTAGGTACGCTTACTCGCCGAGTCGGAGCGGGGTTGGGTCGCGAATTAATTGACCGACTCGACGAGTTGGTGCTGGAATGAGAAAAACCCTACTCTCAAGGTTTACACCCTATTTAAAGGACCTTATGTCCTCTCCTCAGCCACCTTGTCGGCCAGAAGCTTCTATAAGCGATTCCAAACCCTAATTTGAGTAAGAGGAGGAAGAAAGTGAGCTTGGGGCTTTTGCAAGAGGAAGATTTGGAGGTTTCGACCACTAAGGAGCTGGAGGATTCAACTCTTTGGTTGTGAGCATCAGTTGAAGGTAACAATATGTCACTTTGCCTTTGTTGCTTCTAGCTCTTTCCTTGGATGATGTTTTAGGGGCCATTTTGGCATGTTAACGAGCTATTTCGAGTTAGAAGTCAAGATCTGAGGTTGCTACTTCAGATCTAGGCTTGTTTTGGTCCAAAAACCCGTAAAGTATCAGCCTTTGGTGTGTTGCTGAGGTACGTTTGTCATAAACCCTATCCCTAGGGTGTTTTAAGCCTATAAGCTCCTTGGTTTCCCGTAAAGTTTGCAACTTTACATGAAGGGTGGGCCTTAGAAGAGTGGATCTATAGTTTGGAGCCCCTGCATGGCTCGAAAAGCCACTGTATGGATCAATAACTGAAGCGACTCAGCGAGTCACATGGGTGGACTCGGCTAGTTGTATGATGATGGGCAGGAACTCGACGAATTGGAAGAACAACTCGTCGAATCTGTTGAAGATTGCCTTGGACTCGGCGAGTCAGGTCGCAGAACCCCAATCCCTTTCAGTTAAAGCCTTGGATTAGTGATTCGGTTGGGGAATCAGTGAGTTGGTTAGGATGGAACTCAGAGATCGTTGGAATCGATGAGTTAAGTCGTGCTATGGGACTTTTCTGAATATGAGAACTTGGCGAGTCGACAGGTTGACTCGGCGAGTAGAGTCAATCAGGAAGGTTAACTTTGACTGAGGACTTTGACTTTGACCTTCAAAGGGTACTTTGGTAATATTGATATTTATGGAATTGGTTCTTTGGTATGTTCTGTGGTGAAGATCGTGTCAGTGGACGGAGCAGCTTGGTCTTATCTTTTCAGTCAGCAGTTGTGAGGTGAGTTATCCTCACTATATCGATAGGGTCTACGGCACCAAGGCCGGCCCTTTATTGGATGGAAATCCGGGTATTGCTTGTTATGTTGTTGCTTTGCTAGATCTGCATCCTGGTATTTCAGATGGTGTTATGTTAGTGACCTGGTCAAGGTCAGTACCTGGTATTCAGGGTAATGCTATGTTAGTGACCTGGTTAAGGTCAGTACCCGATATATAGGGTAATGTTATGCTGGTGACTAGTTAGGTCGGAATCCTGGTTAGGATGTTGATATGCTATGCGATCTGTTAGACTGTTTGTCTGGTTAAGGATTTGTTATGTGATGAATTGTTTTATGTGCGCATGGTTGTTTGACGGGGGTTGTGTTGAGGTGGGTCCTGCTTTGTGTTGTAGGCCAACATACCCAGGGCGGACCGGATATTCCGAAGGCCCAGCGAGCGGTCTGGATAGGCTGAAGGCCCCAAGAGGGTGGACCAGACATGCCGAGGCTCGGAGATCTAGTGGACCAGGCCGACTGAAGGCCCGATGCGGGCGGACCAGTCATACTGTAGACTCAGAGAGTGGACCAGGTAGATTGAAGGCCCGTTGTGGGCGGACCAATCACACTGTAGACTCGATATACATGGCTAGACTCGGAGGGTGGACCAGGTGGACTGAAGGCCCGGTGCGGCGGACCAGTCCCATAGTAGACCCGATGTGCATGGTTGTTCTATTTGAGATATGTTATGAGTATATTTATGTGTGGTTGGTATTTTGGGGGTAACTCACTAACCTTTCGGGCTTATAGTTCAGTGTTTTGTTTCAGGTACTTCAGGGGATCATGGCAAGGCGAAGGCGTGATCGTACCGATCCTCATGTTTTATGATTTATGTGATATGGTTCTTGGGAATACGCTGATGTTTAAACTATTTGAAAACAAATGTATGAACTTAATGGTTTTTGAATGAATTAAAATGTTTTAATTTGGCTCGAATTTTATGGTCGTTAGAAATCTATCACAACTCCTAAGCAGCAGCTCAAAAATCCGATCTTCGAACCATGCGATCGAAATCCATCTCTTCGCGATCAGATTCAGCATGCTCTTACCTTTAAGCTTCTTTCCTTTTGCTTGATCCTACAAAATATCAAAATGCAACCTTGTCACATCATGTATTATGAACAAACAATTAGGAACTCAATAGAGTTAGATAGTAGACTTACCTGAAGTAGAACCATACAATATGACTAAAAGTTCTAGGTTGTCAGGGCAGCTTCGATTCCAACGTTCCTTTCCTTGGAAATAGGAACACACCGGCTCACTTGGAACAATCTCAAAATTGGCATTTCCATTATGTTCAAAACTTTTGACCATGGTCGATTCCTTTCCTTTAAGAGAAGAAATCATTTCTGGGTTGTCCATGTTAGCTTGAGAGGTAGATCTTCCAATCAAATTTGCTTGACCATTGCGCCAAATCATTACTGATTCAGCAGCAATTAGTAAATAGGTAAGATCAATTAGGGTTACGTCATGATCTGTCACATTGTAGTCTTTTATTAACTCACTATATGACTCGGGAAGTGAATGAAGAACCCAGTTCATAGCCAACTGATGGGTTTTAGCCATAAGAACATCCAATGTGCTCATGCAACCCTAATGCTTGGATCTAGGTTTCTCTATTGTACATGCTATTCATCCAAGACTTTAAACCCTAAATCTAGCATATGATAATCAATATTAACATAATAATGGGTTTAAGATATTATCTTGATTGTTATATAGCAATAACAATCTCAAATCCTCCTTATAATGACTTTCGAAAGCTTAGAGTCACAAATGTCACTCCTCTAATGGTTCATAAACACCAAGAGCAAGAGGATGATGAATAAGGAGAGAGAAGACACCCAAAAACGTGTAGAAACCCTAAGGATTCAGTTCACCACGTTTTTGGTGCCCAAGGGGTCCTTAAATAGTGAGGCTATTAGGGTTATTTAACAAGGAAACCCTAATTTGGATGCTTAGGCCCTAAGCAACCCATGGACTCCTTTCTTAAAGGCCTTGGACGATTTCTAATGGCTTTCCCCCATGGAATTCGTTAACTCCTCTAATATGGAGTCCATTAGCCCAATATTCGACTAGCATACAATTGACAGTTTTAGTCCCTTAAGTTTAATTAATGTCTTTTAGTCACAAACTTAATTCTTATTAATTCTTGACTAATATTAATTAAACAATATGATTTCTCCTTTAATATATTATTCTCATAATATATTAATAAATCATAATTAATCCTTTCTCTCCATAATTCATCCTATCAAGTTGCTTTGGTGAAGGCAACCCAAAAGGACCATGCACCATTGGGTCAAGTACTTACCAAAATAGTTATGGACTTAGACACTAATCCAATAGTCTCCCACTTGGATAAGTCTAATAACTATTCTGCGTATGACTTCAGATCCTGATCTACAATCGTAGCTTTCCAAAGCCGCTGTCAACTCTGATCTTATCAGATACGGGTGTCCTTTAGATAAGGGATCATATATTCCTCCATTCTAGATATCATATAGATATGAGACATGTACTTAATCATTCCCTCTATACTATTTCCCGACTTCCGATTTATGATGATTGACAACAGACTATAATTGAACACATCAATTTAGTCCCGGCTTGGCCAAGCGCTTAGGTGCCATCACTAAATCATCGAGGGGCCCAAAGATATCGTTTTTATCCTACTTTGGATAAAAGGAACGGATAAACATTGACTCAATTCTTTCTTGCACTTACTTACCGAATTACACATAATAATATGTTTTATAACACCACGTTACTGGTGCGTTTACATATTATCAATGTGCAACCGACTCGCAAGATACAACTCACACATCTCGGTTTCAAGAATATAAGATGTTATTGTCTCACCAATCACTCGTGATGAAATCCATGAAGTGATCCAAGTGAGTGTGGGTTTGATCCAATGCTCAAATCATATTCATAACCACTCATGAACGTTGCAGCAAACAATTGCTTGTGTCTAATACACTTTAGACAATCCACACACCAATTCATGACAATCTTCATTCATACCTACTTCCAACATATGAACGACTTTGGTCCGTTCGAATAATTTTAACTTTTCTGAACAAATTAAATTATTCAGGAAGTCAAAACATGCAAAGTGAAACACAAGAGTAATACTAATCCCATATGGGCTCAAACCTTTGAGTATAAACAAAACACCTTTTTATTTATCACCATATCGATTACTCATTATTTGTTGTTTCAGTTAATCAACTTCTTACTTGAATCATAACTATACTTGTCCCATGCTCTTAGCATCCACACAATGTTTACCTACGGTCCTTACTTTGTGAAATAGGTCAAATGAACACATTTCCAATCACACTCATTTCACAATTCCCAATTCCTATCACAAGTGTAAGAATATCAAATTCTTGCTACTTATAGAATATGTTAGATTCTATCATTTTATGCAATGATCCTTTTGTAATGTCACTGCACTAAGGTCACAATGACTATTGCCAATGAATTACAAAGCTCTCTATCGGAAATTGTTACAAGATAATTCCATAGATGTGATGTCTCTCACTCAAAGTACATTCCTTTGAACATCCTTTTGCATAAAGTTTCTAATCTAGACATAGATTCTCAATATTCAACTCCCAATATGGAAACCTTTCCATACTTACCATATCACAACTCATTCTTAATAGAATCTTATCTATTCATAATAATGTCGATATGCTCCATCCAATATCATACTTCCAACTACTCACAAGCGACCAATCCTTAGCAAGCTTTGGATCGTCCTTTGATAGTTGTTTAATTATCTTAGTCAAAACCGATTCTTGTCCTTTTTTCCTCTAAATGCTCTAGACATTTGGAAAATTTTAGAATGATCAAATATTATAGCATTTGCAATCGATCCTATACCCGAAGTGTATGGGACACGATGCATAATGTCTTACATAAAGATTTGATACTTTATCAATCTTCTGCCATAATATTTTATGTGCTACATTCTCACAATTCGAACTATGAAGAGGAATACCGTAATCATAATCGAAATTTGAGAACGCACTATGTATCCTTGACTAATATTATTAACATTCCACAACATAAGCCTTTAGATTTGAAATGAAGCATAATATTCTCTCCCTTAATTATAGCAAAACAACTATTCAACCCTTACGACTTTGCAAAGTATAACTCTTGTTTTCTTTAATTAATACTTGCCTTAATAATCATACCAGCACAACTTTTATGCTCCCACTATCATGATGATTATTATCATATAAGCATAACTCTTATGCTCCCACTAGCTTTGACATCTATTCAGAAACAACTTAACTTCCAGAAAAACAATACCTATTGAATTTCTTAAGTTCATATTTCTAATACTTAATGCTTTGATAATCTTTTATCTAAGCTTCTTAATCTCATACACCTTTATCCAAGATATCTCATATGTGTGTCTTAAACAATTCAGACTAATTGCTAAATCTCATAATTCGAATTATGGAAAGGGATACCGTTACCATAATCAAATTTCAGAATACAATTTTACAATCGCTATCTTCTTAAAATCTCTTTTAGTGAAAGCATTTCCTCACATCCATCTTCATGAAGGAGGAAATCTTATGACACTTAGATTTTAACGGTGTATGTGTTCCTATCCATGCGAATTGTCAAAACCAAAGTTTGCGACAAATCCAAACTCTTATGGACCGAACTTTCTTAATCTTGATCTCTTGCCTTATGGTAACACGGCTGCCCACCATGTCTTCCAAGTAGTTAAGCAGCTCACCCTTTCTTATCAATGTAACTTTCATTGATTAAGGTGCTTGCCTTTAATGCATTCAAATGGGAACTCATAGAACTCACATGCATAATTAACTCAATTGGAATTGCATAGAAACAGAATAGTGTCAACACGATAGGTTGTAAACCTCAACTCGTGTGCTAGTGATGATTGATAAGGTTTATTCTTGGTAAGTTCTTGAACCTTTTCAAGATCATTAAGACTCCGACTGACTCCTTGACATATAAGATTCTCTTGTCAATGACCATTTCTTGACAAACAAATATTCAAGAGTTAGTGTAGCTGTTATCAAGACAAACACTTTCACAAAATTGGTCCTAGTTGGTCTTTGTCTTATCCAAGACATCACAACTTTCCATATTTGATGAATGTTATAAACCTTCTTAAGACTTGTCACTCAATGTCACAATCTTAACTCTATGATTTGTTTTTGGAACGAAGTATGGTTGACTTCTTGATTTAAACCATTTCTTCAATTCTTGATTCCTCTTCTCAGACATACAATGGTACTAAGACTCACTTAGAGGATCAATTGAGATATGGTTCTTAATCATTAAGACCTTATCATAAAACATAATAAAAGGTACTCTCCCTTCTTCTTAGAATAGAGAAACTTTTATCTTTCTGCCTACTTGATTCTTCTTATTCGTTCTGCTATTGATTTAAATTCTTTTCAATCAACTAAGAATTACACTTAATCTCATAAGTGTAATCATATTTACTTAACCTTAGTAAATCATGACGAATATCTTTGTTACTCTTGTGGTGGACTTGATCAACACACAACCTTGTGTACTCGATCTCCTAGTCCTTCACTTGACACTTTGTCAATGAATTAGTCTAATTTTCCCAAATGTGAAAGTTTTTCGTTCATCATACAATACTTGTTGCATGATTCCAAGTTTCTGTCCACTTGAAACTTGGATGATTAGAAACTCTCCCTATTTGGTAAATTCTTGACATTTCCACAATTAATATAATTAAGAATCACATCCATTCGTTGTAGAAATATGCAAAGATCAATTTTTCATAACGATTTCATTGCAAGGAAATAAATAAATAAATACGTCAAACAAAATTTATTTTATTCATAAGCAGCGGAAAACATTTTGTCCTGACAATGCAAAATCAACTGAAAAACTATGTAATCAAATATTCCTATCAACTCTATCATAACTTTCTAAGCTCAAAATCTAATCTTCGAATCCATATGATGGAGATCCATCTCTTCGTGATCAGACTTATTTTCCATTTCCATCAGGCTTCCTCTCTTTTCACTGATCCCGCAAAACATACAAATGAAATCTTATCACATTGTGTATTAAGAATCAATGAATGGAAACTTAATGGAGATAGATAGCGGATTTTACCTGAAGCACATCCATACTCTTTGACTCTCCCATCTTCTGGATTCTTCAGGCTCTCAAGGCAGACTTGTATCCAACGCCCTTTCACTTGGCAGCAAACGCAGGTTAGTTCTCCTAGAACGTCCTCGGAAGCATGGTTGGTTGACTTTCCCAACAAATATTCTCCATTGCTTTGCCAAATCATTCTGATTCAGCAGCAATGAACATGTAAGTTAGGTCAATGAGGTTTGCGTCATGATCCATCATATAATACTTTCTTTTGAACTCATTATATGATTCAGGGAGTGACTGCAGAACCCAGTCTACAGCCAACTTATCAGGGAATGACGCACCCAACATAATCAACCTATCGATGTGTGATTTCATTCCTAGAACGTGGGCACACACGGGCTTACCATCCTCATGTTTCATTGCCAATATGACTTTAGTGACATTGAATCTTTCAATTCTTCGATCTTGTGGGTTAGGGAGAACAACGGGAGGAGGAGGAGGAAGTGGAATCAGCCTAATCCACTTTGATTCTTCACTTGAATAGCGGAACAACTAAATTTTAGTAGGAACACCTTTTCCTTGAAAATTGGGAAGACCATGATTGTCATACTTTGACATCGACAAAACGAGAGAAAACGAATTCAAGTTAGCTGATTTATTGAGTCCTTAGTAAATCACCCAAACAATATACTAAGGCTAGGAGCCAACACAATATTCCACAACTCAGGAGAGGGATGCCGTAATCCAAATTGCAGAACATTTGAAGGTAAGTGAATGACGATTCACTAATTTTCCACCATGAAAAACGAAAAACATATTAAGTTTTAAAAGTATTGAAAACTCCTAGATCCTTTGAGATTCATTGAACTTTTCAATGGCATGTTTAAATCTTGATATGCCAATCTAGTTTGTGTCTGGGATGCTGAGGATCACAAAGCGGGTGTGAATAACCATGCAAATCTACATGGTGCCCCCACATGTTACAGTCACCTATTCGATGTGCCAGTTAACCACACACGCTCCACCGAACTATGACAAACATTGAGTCACCCTTTGCAACCTTTTCTTATAACTACTTAGTGTGCCGGTTAACCACACACGCTCCACTAACGTCTTCGCAAGGGCACAAAGTGTAATTTCATGGAATTGCATCAATTCACTTTTGCCTAAAGTAACTAAGATTGGGAATTTTATAAAGGCATTTAGTTACTTTTGTATTTCATTATACTTATAATGGAAGGTTTCTGTCCTATCCTACCCGTTCGACTAACGATCCTCCACTAGTCAAGAGTGCGGTGGGTAAGAGGGGATACCCATTCAATCGCCATTTTATAAGCAATTTCCTTAAACACCCCTTATAGACTAGCTTCGTGAATGAGGCCTACTAACAGTAAGACTGACTTTCACTCATACATATATATAATGTTAGACTTTTAATGTTATATATATAGTATAGGGTTTATTTTACACTTTTAAAATACTAGGTGGTCTAATTTAAAAAATTCTATCTTTAATTTAATCAAATGTAAACCAAAAACTCTATGGATTTATTAAATCTCCTTTAACTATACACCTTAATTAATTAATAAAACCATAAGGGTGTGATTTGAACTTTTCAAAACAATATTAGGGTTTTAGAATTTAACATTTCTAAATTAAACTATTAATCAACTTTTAAATTCCAAAACTTGAGGGCAAGTTTTGAAACATTTCAAAACATTAGGGTTTAGAATTTAAATATTTCAATATCAACCTTTTAATCAAAAATTTAAATTCCAAGACTTGAGGGCAAGTTTGAAACTTTTCAAAACACAAAGGATCAAATAGCAAATAATTTAAATTTAACGCTTATCTGAATTTGACCTAAAATCAATTTCTTGCAAGATAAGTTACCCAATTAATACTAATAATCAAACTTTAATCATATAAGGAAGTCATTATCTAATCAATTGGAATTATCTTTTGTTTAATCAAGGATATACTCAAAAATATGTTAAAAATCAGATTTTAATGACCCAAAACAGATAAGGCAAGTATCCATGAGCAAAACAGCAAGAAGTCCCGAAATCCCCTCATTCTAACGCTCGAACTCGCCGAGTTCCTCTATGGACTCGCCGAGTTGAGGCCTACTCGCCGAGTCCACATTGGAACTCACCGAGTTCATCAGACAGGGGGCCAAAAAATCGATTTTACAACTTGAACAAACAAACAAGGCATCAATACAATAGAAACCAATCAAGGCTTTGATACCACTGATGGGTTTTAGCCATAAGAACATCCTATGTGCTCACGCAACCCTAATGTTTGGATCTAGGTTTCTCTATTGTACATGCTATTCATCCAAGACTTTAAACCCTAAATCTAGCATATGATAATCAATATTAACATAATAATGGGTTTAAGATATTACCTTGATTGTTATATAGCAATAACAATCTCAAATCCTCCTTGTAATGACTTTAGAAAGCTTAGAGTCACAAATGTCACTCCTCTAATGGTTCACAAACACCAAGAGCAAGAGGATGAAGAATAAGGAGATAGGAGACACCCAAAAAGTGTAGAAACCCTAAGGATTCAGTTCACCACGTTTTTGGTGCCCAAGGGGTCCTTAAATAGTGAGGCTATTAGGGTTATTTAACAAGGAAACCCTAATTTGGATTCTTAGGCCCTAAGCAACCCATGGACTCCTTTCTTAAAGGCCTTGGACGATTTCTAATGGGTTTCCCCCATGGAATTCGTCCACTCCTCTAATATGGAGTCCATTAGCCCAATATTCGACTATCATACAATTGACAATTTTAGTCCCTTAAGTTTAATTAATGTCTTTTAGTCACAAACTTAATTCTTATTCATTCTTGACTAATATTAATTAAACAATATGATTTCTCCTTGATTATATTATTCCCATAATATATTAATTAATCATAATTAATCCTTTCTCTCCATAATTCATCCTATCAAGTTGCTTTGGTGAAGGCAACCCAAAAGGACCATGCACCATCGGGTCAAGTACATACCAAAATAGTTATGGACTTAGACACTAATCCAACACCAGCTTCCTTGGGAAAACGACACCCAATATTCTCAGCATGTCAATATGTTGCTTCATGTCCAAGACATGAGCACATATAGACTTTCCATCTTTGTGTTTACTAGCCAATTGGGCTTGAGTGATCTTGAACTTTTCAAGTCTTCGAGCTTTCGGGTCAAGGAGAATAATTGGAGGAGGTGGCGGAAGTGAAGTATGATTTCTAGTCCCATTAATGCACGACAAATGGATTAATCTTTCACCTTGATCTCCATGTGGGATATCATCTTCGTTAAGAAAGCTTGTTCCTAAAGATTTGGGGAGACCATAGTTGTCTGAACTAGACATCTACAAGGGAGAAATTCAAGTTAGTTGATTTAAATCCTTAATATAACACCCAAATGAAATATTAAGGCTAGAACCTAACACAATATTTTATAACTTGGAAGAGGGATGTCGTAATCCAAGCTACAAAATATTTGAAGTTCGGTAAATGATGATTTACCAATTTCCACCATGAAAAACGAAATTGAACATGAAGTTTTAATTGGATTGAAACTCCTAGATCCTTTGAGATTCATTGAACTATTCAATGGCGTGTTTAAATCTTGATTGTGCCCTTCAATTTTGTGACTGGGATGCCAAGGATCACTAACAGGGTGTGAATAACCATGCAAATTAACTTGGTATACTTAATGTTACAACCACCTACTCAATGTGTCGGTTAACCACACATGCTCCATTGATCTATGATTAACATCAAGCTACCCTTTGCCACGCATCGTCAGTCCCAAATTAGTGTGTCGGTCACACACGCTCTACTAATGACTTAACAAGGTGCAAAGTGCAATTTATGGGTTAGCACCATTTCACATTTTTCCTAAAGTACCGAAGATTGGGAATTTAATAAAATTTTAATTACTTTATTTTTATCATTATACTTTTAATGAAAGGAGAATTAGAGTCCTACCCTACCCGTTCAGCTAACGACCCTCCACCAATCAAGGAAGCGGTGGGTGAGAGTGGACACCCATTAAACTGCCATTTTATAGGCAGTAACCTTATATCCCCCCTTATAGACTGGCTTCGTGAATGAGGCCTACTAACGGTAAGACTGACTTTACTCTTATATATATATATATATATATATATATATATATATATATATATAGACACGCACTAAACCTATAATATTATAATAGTATAAGGGTTGAATTTTAAACTATTAAAATTCTAGGGTTTGGAACTAAATGTTTCAAAGTGGGACTTTGCATTTACAAATTCCAAAACTTGAGGGCAAGTTTTAAAAACTTTTGGTTTCCATAACATATGAGTTTAATATAAGCTTTAATGGAAAGACTCTTGAAAATCCATAAGCTGAGGACAAGTTATGGAGTTCATAAAAACATTTATGGAAAAAGACTCTTCAACACCATAACCTATGAGTTTAATGAATTCTTTAAAAGAAAAACTTTTCATTTTCCATAACTTGAGGACAAGTTATAGAGTACATTAAAGGCCATAAAGATCATCAATTAAACTAACATGCATGTCAAATAATGTCCATGATCTAAATTAAACTCATATGAAAAAGATAATCCATATCAAACAAATTTCATGTAATTAGCCTAACCATTAAACTAATACAAAACATGAAACTTTCACAATTATCTTTTGATTTGGATAAGCATGATCATTACCACATCAAAAACAGGTTTATAAGTTCAAAAACAGTTTAGGTAATGATCCGAGTCCAATTCCAGCCATAAAACTCGAAAATCTGCACACAGGGGGACCAAATCATCGATTTCTATAAGGAACTCGTCAAGTTCATGCTTTAAATCATCAACTCGTTGAGTTTATTGCCTGAACTCGTCGAGTTTTCAGTTTGGGCAGATTCTCAGCTTTGAAAAATAAGTTGCATCAAGTATAATTGAAAACAAGTCTGGGCTCTGATACCACAGATGTGTTTTGATCATTCTAACACTCCTATGGTGTACATGCAACGTTATTTACCTTGGATCTATGTTTTCTTGATTATAGATGCAAACATTCAATTTTCCAAGGCACCATCCTAACTAGCATGATATGGAGTACATACACTACAAAACTAGTTACATTACATACCTTTCTTGTAGCTTGTGAGTCTTGGAGCTTTGTGAGCCTAGAACCAATAATGTGGATGCCTCAAATGGAACCACAAATCACCACCAACAACTGGAGGACTTGAGAGAATATATGTTGCACTCAAGAAATCGGCTATGCCCTTCAAAACCACTCACTAGTGCCGATTTCATGAGCTAGAGGAATCCTTATATAGTGTGGCATGATTAGGTTTACATCCATGTAAACCTTAATGCCCATGACCTTTCATATTACTTAGGATCCATGGATAAAAACCTCCATGGACTATCCATGGACTTCCATGTTGGTTTAGCCCATCCTAAATAACCATTGGCCCACACTATTAGAATCCATATTTAATTAGTCTCTTTTGATCACTAAATTAATTCCAAATTAGATCTTGATCAATACTAATTAAATAATATGATTTCATATTAATATATTAGAACTTATAATATATTAATAAATCATAAACAACCTCTTCTCAAAAGTCTATCCATACAAATTGTTCCGGTGAAGTGTAACCCAAATGGACCTTGCTCAATCAGGTCAAGTACATACCAAATATAGTTATGGGCTTAGACACCTAGTCCAACAATAATACCCTGATAATCCCAAAATACTCTTGATCTCTAAAGGAGGCTTAAGGAGCTCCCACTGCATAACCACCTCAATCTTGGTCGGGTCGACCAAAATCCAGTTCTGATTAACAGGGTGTCCTAAGAACTGGAGCTCCTGTAACCAAAACTCACACTTCAAGAACTTGGCATACAACCTTTCCTGCCTCAAAACTTCGATAAGCTCTCGAGGGTTCTCCTCATGCTTATATCTGGTCTTGGAATAGACTAAAATATCATCGATGAAAATAATAATTGGACGATTGAGCATCATCCTACATACCTGATTCATCAAATCCATAAATATAGCATACACATTGGTGAGCCTAAATGGAATCACCATGAACTCATAATGACCATAACGAATCTGAAGCGTTGTCTTATCCACCTCCTCCTCTCCAACCCTCATCTAATGATACCCTGAACTCAAATCAATCTTAGAGAACCAAGATCCACCCAGAAGCTGCTCGAAGAGATCATCAATCCATGGAAGTGGGTAATGATTCTTCACCGTTAACTAGTTTAACTTCCGATAACCAGTACACATATGGTAATCCCCGTCCTTCTTCTTCACAAAAACGTTCAGTGCTCCCCAAGGCAAACTGCTCAGCCTGATAAACTGCTTGTCCAACAGCTCGTGTAGCTAAAAGAACAACTCATGCATCTCTGCTAGTGCTAATCTATATGATGCCTTAGCAATCGAGGCCGCACCGGGAACCAAACCGATCCTAAAATCAACCTGCTTCGCAGGAGGCTCTCCAGGTAATTCCATTGGAAAAACATCTAGGAGTTCCCTAACTACAAGCACATCCTAAACTAACACCTCCTTCTCGACTTGAGTGTCAGCTACATACGCAAGATAACCTATGCACCCATGTTGTAGATATTGTCAAACCCTAGCAACAGAACAAAAGGTTGATCTAACCCTGATATCCTCTCTAGAAATAATCAGTTCTCCCCCACTTGGGGTTCGAACTACCACCTGCTGATCCTCATAGTTAAGCATCGCATCAAACCTGCTCAACCAGTCCATCCCTACTATCACGCACACATCCCTCATGGGGATAGGAATTAGGTCAATCAGATAAGACACCTTGGAAATCTCCAAAACACAACCTCAATAAACGCTCGATGTAGAAACCCCATGTTCGTTGGCGATAGAAACACACAATGAACACTACAAATCTTCAAGAGTGATATCAAAAATGAAAGACTGAGAAACAAAATCCCGAATCGCACCTGCGTCAAAACGCATAATAGCAGACAAGGAGTGCACTAAGAAGGTACCTACAAGAATCATAAACATAAGAATACGATAAAGTAATTAACTAAATAATAAATAAAAACATAACAGTAATGAAGTTTGGCGCTGCCCTGGCCTCCTCTTCTATGAGCCAGAAAGCACAACCTCAATCCCTCGGGTGTTACGCCTAGGCCTGATGAAAATACCCAATACCCGATTACCCGACCTTACTTGTTTTGAATTCGGGTAGACCGGGTCGGGTAAATCATCTTTCAGGTTTGAAAATTCAGGTAATCGGGTAACCCAATATTTAAATAGGTCGGGTATTGGGTAGGTTTAAAAAAAATTCAGGTATACTCGAATACCCGATTTAAAAAAAACTAATTAATACACTAGTTATAATAACTATTAAAGTTGTATCATTATTTTACATAATTATTGTGTAACACCGTGAATTTCAAAACAATTTTTCACATTTTATACAAAACACAATTCATTCAATATTCATAAAAACATCATTGTTTGAATCTCAAATTAGTAGCATATAAAAATCCCAAGATCTCATAACATAAAAATCCCGTGTGTGTACTGATCAGGCCGGCGCCTTCCCGCGATCCTCACTAGTACCTGAAACAAATAACACCAAACACTGTAAGCACAATGCTTAGTGAGTTCCCCAAAATACCATACATAGCACATATTAGCCACTCGAGGCTATAACTCTGTGGGTCCGTGGACCCTACTCTGTGAACCCTCTAGTTCTAACTCTGTGAACCTTCCGGTTCCAACTCTATAAACATGCACAACATAAATCACAAAGAAATAATGCAGTACAACACATAACATACATATAGCATACAAGTACTCTGTCACATAACTCTGATTACCTACTCAAGGTAAAGTATAGTGAGAAGACTCACCTCGCGTATCTCGGTAACTCGTAAATCCCTGAAATCACTAGTGCTCGATCTCCCGAGCTATAGTCCTCCTATAACACAATACATCTCTAATTAACACTTTCCCAACTAAGGTTGACTAACCCTATCAAGTCAACATCGGTAACCTCTGGTCAACTGTCAACGGTCAACTCAACTTACCGAGTCTGGCGTGGACTCGCCGAGTCTCTACGGGGACCCGATTCCTCTGAGTCCCTTCCGACTCACCGAGTCACTCACCCGACTCAGTTACTCAACCCCTGGTTCGAAATCACTGAACAACCCGCACCAACTCGTCGAATCTGGCAATGGACTCGGCGAGTGCATTCCATGCACAACCCCAAACGACCTTATGAGGTCAGATCTGTTCCACTAACTCATAGATCCAGTCCTTCCAAGCTTATTTATCATGTAAAGTTCATGTCTTGGCGCTCATAACACACCTAATGACTCATAAATGGTGTTTTGACCTCAAGCACAAAGATCCCAAACCAAAACCTCCATGGATTCATAAAAAGCTTGGACAAAGGGACACTCTGGAGCTCCAAGGGTCCAGATCCAGAACCTAACTCGCTTAAGGGACCAAGGGAGCACTAGATCTAGCCACAAAATGGCTCAATAAGCCCTAAATCAACATGAACATCACCTTAACAGAAAATGGATTGAAAATAGTACCTCAAACGTGATGTTCTAGACCTCAGATCTTTAGAAAGTTGATCCTCTTGCTTCCTCTTGGCTATAGCTTCCTTTCCCTTGCTAGACAACACCTCCAAGGTCAACAGTGGCTCCTTTTCTCACTCCAAACGCTCAAGCTCACTAGGGTTTCGCTCTGGGGACTGGTGAGCACAAATGACGGCCATAAGGCCCTTTAAATAGGCCCCAAACCTGAGAAATTAGGGTTTCATTAAACAGCGCAGACTCGCCGAGTCCACCAATGCGACTCGTCGAGTCCATCATTAATCCGGGTGAGAAATCGCGTCTCTACTTGGCGAGTCTACGCACCAACTCGCCGAGTTCTTCCACAAAACTCAAAATAAAAGAATAAATATAATACCTAAAATTCCGGATGTTACATATTGTTCCTTCTAGTTTAAACCAAAAGTTATATGACTTCATTATTTGCACGGTATATAGGAAATACTAAAGAAATTTTTGAAAATGAAATGAAGTTTTGAACAAAATGTTACAACAAATATAACGAAAATGAATGACATGTTAGATTCTCCTTCATTTTCTTTATGCTCTATGGATCTGTTTCTTTTTTTTTTCAACTATGCACATGTTTCCTTTTTGTCATTTCTTCTTTGTGAATTTAAATATAGTTATATAATTGGTCTCTGCAATTTAGATAACATGCTAATATTTTTATTTATAACTTTTATGTACTCACCTTTTGCATTAAATCATGTAACATGTTTGGTTAATCTAAATTTGATCAAAAACTGATCATGTACTTTATAAACTGTTTTTTTTATCAAAATTTGAAATGGAATGCAAAAATCACATAACATATTATAATGACTTGTATTTTTATCATATATGTACTTGTTAATTGTATGGAATATTTTGTTATCCAATTTTTTATTAAAGCAACCAAAATGCAAAAAAACATTAAAAAAATCAATAAGTGACACTTAAGTAATTTTCGTGTATACCCGAAAATACCCGACCCGACCTAAAACCCGAATACCCGAAACCCAAAAACCCGAATTACAATATAGGTCGGGTATCCTGTATTATTATTTTAAAAAAATACTCGAACTACCCGACCCATTCTGTAAAAACCATAAATTTTACGTCAAATTTAAACTTTTTTAAATCATAAATAAAAACCAAATAACATTGTGTACAAAATGTTTTCAAATCATTTCCCATCAGAGTGTCCCAAAAGTCATAACATAAGGATGAGGAGCGGTATGGTCACGCCTTCGCCTTTCCATGACCTCCTGAAGTACCTGAAACAATAAATTGAAAACTGTAAGCCCGAGGGCTTAGTGAGCTACCCCCAAAATACCAATACCACGCTGACAATACCATATCAGCAATAATCAATCAATCAACATGCATACTAGGCCATCGGCCTGACTGGGCCGCCCTGCCGGGCCTACAGTCTGTCTGAATCTATCTGGAGCCTTCGGCATGACTGGTCTGCCACGTGGGCCTACAGTCTTCCCGGACCGCTCATAGGGTATATTAGCCTTCAGCACAAAGAAGGACCGCCTCAACCCAACCACAAGCAAATAACCATGTGCACATACAACAGGTAATCACATAACAGTCCATAGACAAACAAATTGATCTAGCAGACCATAAGGCACAGGAACATCCCAACCAGGATACCGACCTAAACCAGGTCACTAACATAATACTGTCCTAATTACCAGGACGCCGATCTAATCAGGTCAATAAGCACATCAACCCGTACATGTATAAATATCAGATATAACTATCTCACAGATCATCGATCATAGTAATCTCTCATAACCAAAACACCGACCTAACCAGGTCGCTAACATATCAATCCTAACGGATCATAAGAGCATGACAACATACTGTCTATCTGGATACTGATCTAACATATCATAACCACATGTAGCATACCATAACAATAACAACTAAAGGGCCGGCCTTGGTGCCGTACACCCTATCGATATAGTGAGGCTAACTCACCTCGCAGATGTCGACACAAAAGGTAAACTCCAACGCTCGGACCACTTGACACATGCTCCACCACCTATCATTATAGTACGTCATACTCATAAGTCCTTAACCTTATAAGGTACCTCATAACCCACTAGTCAACCCCTGTTCAAATTCAAAGCCCTTAGTCAAGGTCAACAGTCCATGTTGACCCCAACTCGCCGAGTACCATCGGCTACTCGCCGAGTTCGTTTGATTCCCGTTCGAACTTTAAGGCCACCCGTCGATTTCCTTCCTTGCAACTTGACGGATACACACTCATACATACCCAAGAGAAAACTCAACCGACTCGCCGAGTTGTTCTTCAACTCGTCGACTCTTATGGCGATCTTCATCGGACTCGCCGAGTTGTTCATCCAACTCGTCGAGTTCGCGGCCATCTTCATGTGACTCACCAAGTCACCCTTGCGACTCGCCGAGTCCATTCAGTCCTTTTATTATGCAGACAACTTTTAAGCCATGGCAAGGCCCCAAATTGTAAATCCAACTTCCTTAGGCCTGCTCATCACATAAAGTTGCAAACTTGACGTGCATGCAAGGCTCCAATGACTCAAAAGGCCCAAACTATGCTTGAAAGGGGGTTTTACACTTAGGGAGGGGCTCTAACTTGCCAAAGCTAAGAACTTTATGGTCCTTCAATCTATAGAGAGTTCAGATCTTAAGTTACGACTTCAGATCTTGGCTCATACTCCAGGAAATGACTTTATAACCCAACCAAAAATCCTAATATCCAACCAAGGAGGTCTAGAACGAAGTAGAAAGGAAGATAACAACTTGATACGTTCCCAAGAGATGACAACTAGAGTAGATCCGGATTTTCCCCAAGCCCCTTTCTTCAAAAGTTTAATTTATACAATTTCAATTTCAAACCCTAGAATTTTACAAGTTTTAAAATTCAACCCTATACTAATATAATATTACAAGATTAATATGTATATATGTATAATTAAAATGCTAGTCTTACCGTTAGTAGGCCTCATTCACGAAGCCGGTTTATAAGGTGGGTATAAGGTTGCTGCCTATAAAATGGTGCTTAATGGGTGAACACTCTCACCCACCGCTTGCTTGATCGGTGGAGGGTTGTTAGCCGAACGGGTAGGATAGGGCAACTCTCTCTCCTGATTAGTAAGTATAATGAACCTATAAAGTAACTACATGTTTTTCAAAAAATTCCCAATCCTAGTTACTTTAGGAAAAGTGAATTGATGCAATCCCATGAAATTACACTTTGCACCCTTGCTAAGAAGTTAGTGGAGCGTGTGTGGTTTACCGGGACACTAATTAGTTCTAAGCAAAGGTGGAAAAGGGTGATTCATTATTTATCATAGTTCGATGGAGCGTGTGTGGTTTACCGGCATGTCGAATAGGTGATTGTTACAATGAAGGCACCATGTGAATTTTCATGGTAATTCACACCCACTTTGTGATCCTCGGTATCCCAGTCACAAACGACAGGGGCAAATCGAGATTTAAACATGCCATTGAAAAGTTTCAATGAATCTCATCTAAACCTAGGAATTCTCAATACATTTAGACTTATAGTTATGTTTTATGGTGGAGAATTAGTGAATCGTCATTCACTTACCTTCAGAATGTTTGCATGTTAGATTACGGTATCCCTTTTCTAATATGTAAATATTGTTGTTGGATCCTAGCCATAAATTTCTTATTGGGTAATAATTAGGGATTCAAATTCTAATCTATCTTTCTCCTTTCTATTTGTAGATGTCGAACGCGAACAACGCTGCTGCTAGCTCGTTCACATTGATGAGCCTTTGCCAAAAGGTGACTTTTGATGGGACGAACTTTAGAGAATGGATAAGATACATTCGCACAATTGCTCGCTATGAGGAAAAGGAGTATGTCCTCTATGAGAAGCTCGAGAAAATCAACCCAGAAATCGCCACTCCGGCTGAAATGGCTGCTTTTGAAACTCACGAGCATGATGCAACGAAGGTACAGTGCATCATGATAGCCACCATGAATGCCGAATTCCAAAACTCCTATGAGGATATGTATCTGTACGAAATGCACCAAGACTTGTTGGAGAGATACCACCAAAACGCAAGGCAGGAACGTTACGAGATCTTCACTAACATGATCTCCGCCAAAATGGGTCATGGTGAATCTCTAACTGTGCACCTGCAAAAGATGCAAAGGTATGTCGATCATCTTCGAAAGTTGAATGTTGACTTTGGGGAAGACTTGGCGATCGACATGGTGCTTCACTCCTTGCCTCCGTGTTACAACCAATTTAGGATGACCTACCACATGAACAAAGAAGAGGCACCCTAAGTAAGCTCCAAGGTCTCATTAGGGTTGCTGAGAGCAACCTCAAGGACAAGTCTATTGCACCAATTCCCAATCCACCCGCTGCTCCTGTTTTGGCTATTGGGCAGGGAAGGGGTAAGAAGAGGAAGGCTCTGTCTAAGAGCCACCGCAAGGGAAAGTCCCGAGATGGTTCCTCTTCTAGTGGGACCAAAGTTGATCCCACTAAGCCTAACCCTAACCCAAAGGAGGCAAAGTGCCACCACTGCCACAAAATAAGGCATTAGAAGAGAAGCTGCCCAGAGTACCTGCAAGCTATAAGGGAAGGAAAGATCAAGCCGTCTTTCACAGGTATTTATACAATTAAATCTAACGATTCATCTCATGCTATTTCTTGGGTCCTTGATACCGGTTGTGGTTACCATATTTGTTCTGAATTGCTGGGACTAAGAAGAAATAGGGATGTGGAGCATGGAAGAATAAATCTAATCATGGGGAATAGAAGATCGTCGCATGTGACCAAGATTGGAGTGTATTCTTTAGTGCTTAGGAATGGTTTATGTTTAGATTTGAACAATTGTTGCTATTCTCCAGAAATGGGACGAAACATCATTTCATTTCATGGTTTGTTTAGACAAGGTTTTAGATTTTCTTTTAATAATGAGAATGGTTCTATTCTTGCTTATCTAAATAGTGTCTTATATTTTGAAGCAATACCATGTAATGGAATTTATGAAACTGTTATGATTGTAGATAACTGAGGAAATGATGTTTTATGCATGGATTCTTCCAATAGTACAGATAGAGCATCCTTGTGGCATTGTCGTCTTGGACATGTCAATAAGAAGCGCATAGCCCAACTCCAAAAGGATGGAGTGTTGGAGTCATTCCACCTTAGGGAAGATGACACATGCGAGTCTTGTTTACTTGGAAAGATGACCAAGTCACCCTTCACTAGTACATGTGAAAGGGGTGAGGGTCTATTGGACCTCATACATACCGATGTATGAGGACTGTTTAGATCAACCACAAAGGATGGAATCGATTCTATGTGACTTTTACCGATGACTATAGTAGATATGGGTATATCTACTTAATCAAGCAAAAGTCAAAAACGTTTGTAGTTGTTCCGTAACAACACTAGTCGTAGACTACTAGTCGTTCCATTGTTGCACCACCCCAATGTGTGTTGCGTAGTAACTGCCTAGCTGTCTGTTACGTTGTTAAACCCTTCCGAACAACCACCTATGACGCAGAGACTACGAGTGACGGACAACTAAACGACAACGAGTGGTTGCTTTACCGTTTTGTTCCGTCGCATGTCGTTCTTCCGTCTTTGGGAACACTAGTTGTCTTTGGTTTGGTAAGGCCGACTCGATGGTTGCGGAGCAAGGTTACCAAGGGAGTGGTTGCTTCGCAAGCCTATATATTACGTTGAAAATTTCAAAGAGTTCAAGAATGAAGTGGAGAATCAATTGGGCAGGAAAATCAAGATGCTTCGACCCGATTGAGGAGGAGAGTACCTAAGTCTTGAATTCCACGACTATCTCAAGGAGTGTGGAATAGTTTCACAATTGATGCCACCTAGGACACCACAGTTGAATGGTGTGGCAGAAAGGCGTAATCGAATCTTGTTAGACATGGTTCGCTCTATGATGAGTCGTGCTTCACTATCTATCTCATTTTGGGGGTATGCCTTAGAGACTGCCGCCCATATACTTAACCGAGTCCATACTAAGAAGGTTGCCAAAACACTTCACGAGATGTGGACAGGGAAAGCTCACTCATTAGCACATATTAAGGTTTGGGGTTGCGAGGCTTTCGTAAGACGAGACACTCACGACAAGCTCGAACCTCGTAGTGAGCGATGTATTTTCATCGGCTGCCCGCAGAAATCCTTTGGATATCTCTTCTATAGACCGAAGGACAATGTAGTCTTCGTTGCGAGGATAGGAGTTTTCCGAGAACGAGAACTCATAAGCCAAGGAGACAGTGGAAGGCAAATCGAGCTTGAAGAGATTCACGAGTCGATAGATGAAGGAACCTCTACCGCTGGCGCCCAACCCGAGGAGGAAACTCCGGTTGAACCTATTGACCAGTCCTTACCTCTTAGACGTTCCGAAAGAGTTAGAGTTCAACCCCAGTTTTATGGTTCTCATATTACTACCGAAGGGGACACGTATATTAGTGATGGTACGCTAATAAATCTAGATGAACCTATTAGCTTTAAGGAAGCCATGGCAGACCCGGAGTCTGTAAAATGAAAAGAGGCAATGGATAGCGAGATTCAATCCATGTATCACAACCAAGTTTGGAATTTGGTTGATAATGTGCCAGGACGTAAGACCGTTGGGTGCAAATGGATCTTCAAGAAGAAGACCGACGTGGATGGAAATGTACACACATATAAGGCGCGATTGGTTGTGAAGGGCTTTACTCAAACTCCCGGAGTTGACTATGATGAGACCTTCTCACCAGTTACGAAGATAAAATCTATTAGAGTGATGCTAGCTATTGTCGCATTTCATGATTATGAGAGTTGGCAAATGGATGTCAAAACCGCTTTCCTTAACGGGAAGTTGGCTGAGGATGTTTACATGGCTCAGCCAGAGGGTTTTGTTGATCCGAAGCATCCGAATAGAGTGTGTAAGCTTGAAAAGTCCATTTATGGACTTAAGCAAGCATCTCGCAGATGGAATCTTTGCTTCGATGAGAAAGTCAAAGAGTTTGGATTTGTACGAAGCGAAGATGAATCGTGTGTATATGTTAAAGCCAGTGGGAGCATAGTTAGCTTTCTCGTTTTGTATGTCGATGACATGCTGCTCATAGGAAATGACATCCCAACTCTACAGGAAGTTAAGTCCTGGCTCGGGAATTGCTTCGCAATAAAGGACCTCGGAGAAGCTTCCTATATTTTGGGAATAAGAATAGTGAGAGAGCGAAGTAAGAGACTAATAGGACTTAGTTAGAACACTTACTTAGATAAAGTACTAAAACGTTTTAGTATGGAAAACTCGAAGAAGGGAGAATTACCGATACAAAGTAATGCCAAGTTGAGTAAGACTCAAAGTCCGAGTACCGAAGCTGAAATGGCAGAAATGAGCCGAATACCATACGCTTCCGCAGTTGGCTCAATCATGTATGGTATGACTTGTACTCGCCCTGATGTAGCCTTTGCTTTGAGCATGGTTAGTAGATATCAAGGGAACCCTGGAAGAGCCCATTGGATTGCGGTCAAGAATATCCTTAAGTACCTTTGGAGGATGAAGGAATGGTTCTTAGTTCTCGGAGGGAGTGATGACTTGAAGGTGCGAGGGTATAGTGACGCCAGCTTTCAAACCGACAGAGACAACTACCGTTCGCAGTCGGGCTGGGTCTTTACCCTTAATGGAGGAGCAGTGACTTGGAAGAGTTCCAAGCAGGAAATCGTAGATGATTCAATGTGCGAATCAGAGTACATTGCAGCGAGCGAAGCGTCCAAGGAGGCAATATGGTTTAAGAACTTTATCGGTGATCTTGGAGTTGTACCTACCATAAAGGAGCCCATGGAGATTTTCTGTGATAATGAAGGAGCGGTTGCCTTGACCAAGGAACCAAGGGATCATGGTAGATCTCGACATATCGACATAAAATATCATTTTATTAGACATCGTGTAGAAGAAGGACAACTCGTGGTGAAGAGGATATCACCAGAAGATAACCCAGCAGATCCGCTTACGAAGGGACTGAGTAGGGTGACCTTGCATGTTTTGACTTCCAGAATAATTGAGTTTATTAAGAATAATCGAATTATTCAAATAGTCCACAATCGCTCATATTTTGGAAGTAGGTATGAATGAAGATTGCCATGAATTGGTATGTAGATTGTCTAAATAGTATTAGCCATAGCAAAAGGTTGTTTCAACGTTCATGAGTGCTTATGAACTTGTTTTGAGCATTGGAACAAACCCGTGCTTGCTGGAATCACCTTATGGAATATGATAAAAGGGTGATCGCAAGACGATAATATCATATGGTCTTAAAACCTAGATATATGGTTTGTTATTTGTTAATTGGTTGTACATTGATAATGCGAAACCGCATCAGTAACTTGATGTTATAAAACACATTGTTGTGTATAGTTGGTTAATGAATAAGTAAATGCATATAAGTCAAAGTTTATCTGTTACTTTTATCCTAAGAGGTTAAAAGCGATATCTCGGCCGCTCGATGATTTGATCTGACTTATGTGCCAGGCCCGGTCAGAACTGAATTGATGTGTTCGATTAAGTTCTATGTCAAATAAATCTGAGATCGAGAAACCAAATGGTAGACAATTGGTTCCATAGAAATGTCTACATGATATTTGAACAGAGGACTGTACGACCCCTTATCTAAAGGACAAGATTGATTAGATCAGAGTTTGACAGCGTCTTTGAGAGCTACGATTGCTAATCGGAAATACCTGTATATATAGTTACTAGACTTATCCAAGTGGGAGACTGTTGGAATAGTGTCTAAGGCTGCAACTATATTAGGCAAGTATTTGACCCGGTTGTGCATGGTCCTTTTGGGTTGCCTTCACCATAGCAACTTGACAGGATGATTTATAATGAGAGAAGGAACATTATTAATATATTATAAGAATAATATAAGGAATAATAATATTGTTATTTGATTAACATAAGTCATGAATTAATTAGGAATTAATTTTGGTGACTTAAGGAGATTAATTAAATAGAAGGGCATAAAATGTCAAGTGTATGATAGTTATACTTTGGGCTATAAATCCCTTATGGATAAAGGGGGACGGTTTTAAGGACTATGGATAGGCCTTGAAATCTTCCAAAGGCTTATCAATCAGGGTATTGGATTGCTTAGGGCCTAAGTTATCCAATTAGGGTCTAAGGGTGAAACCCTAGGAGCCTCACTAGTATAAATAGACCCTAAGGGTCAAGGGAAATCGACACTTGTGCTTTAGAAAGAAACCCTGGCCGATTTTGATCCCCTCTCCTCTCTCTCAAATCATCCACTTGCTAGTTGGTGTTTGTAAGCCATTAGAGGAGTGACAATTGTGACTCTAAAGCTCCAAAGACAAGAAGATCAAGCAAGTGATTCAAGGTAAACTTCTAATTCTGATTTCATATTGTTCTTATACTCTATTAGCCGTTAGAAGTCTTGGATTCAATGTATGTTCAATTAGAGAAACCTAGATCCAAGCGTTAGGGTTGCATGTGCACATAGAAATGTTCATATGGCTAAAACCCATCACAGAGTGCACTCAACCTTCTGGTCATCCGGTCACGAACATGTGAAGAAACAACCCTCCACATCAAACAACCACCTCATTGCCATAATCGGGTCCTAGACCCCCTTAAACTCCGGGGGCTTTGTGTTGCTGAAATCCTGATGCTGGAATGATCTCCCTCCCTAAACCCCTATACCAACAATAGTTGTTGTGGCTGCAACAACAACAATCTCAGACACAACAACATACCACTCATCAAACAGTTCAATCATAGTTGTCTTAATAGACCAAAAAAACTCAGGGATGTCACCCCGGATAACAACAACCACCTTAGTTGCGGTCTATTGGATAAGGTGTCTAAGCCCATGACTACAATTATTATGTACTTAAATTGATAGTAGCAAAGTCCTTTTGGGTTGCCTTCATACTAGCAACTAGACAGGATAATTTTTGGAGAGAGAGGTTGAATTTATTATTTGGTTAATAAATTTAAATAAATGATTTATTAATGTATTATGAAAATAATATATTAATTATAAGTCATATTATTTAATTAATATTTAATAAAAAAACTAACTTGGAATTAATTTTGGGATTAAAGATGTAACACCCCGACTCCCAAGAGATAGAAGAGCATAAGGCTTGGAACGAGAAGAAGCCTCTAGATCCAGTGTTCTTTCAGTGCTAGCTGCTTTTTGGAGGCGGAGTCTAGACTGATCGTTGAGTACGAGCCATACTTGCTTACATACGAGGTGAGTCTTGTCACTATACATACATGAGTGGTATTTATTGTGTTACCAGAGGGTCTTACCTGTGTTGCCGACCAGAGGATATTATGTGCTTATGAGATTACGAGGATGTTTCTATCTCTCAAGAAGAAGACAAAATCAGTGCAAAAGATTACGAGGATATTACATGAGAGGGCGTTGTTCAACCCTGACCACGTGTCTACTGAGCAGAAACGTGTGAACCGGTATTTGAGCATCTTAAGGAGATATATTTGGGAGTTCATGGCGAACTCGTCATATCATAAATTTGCTGGTTTGCAGACCAATGCCATGAGGAGAGGGATTGAGCTAGAGATTCAGACCAGGTAGGAGGGAGAGCATCAGGGGAGAGACATGACACCATTGCAGTCGTAGCCGGTGATGAAGCGGGTTAAGCCCACTGATTCGAGAGCAAGAGGCGAGAAGGGCCGCACTTGTAGCAAGTGCAGCAATAGCCACGAGAGGTCTTGCCGAGTAGGGATTTGCTACAAATGTGGCAAGGGGGGCACATGGCACGGGACTTCCCCAAGGGATTTTCAGTTTGTTTCATTGCAACCAGACTAGCCATTGGAAGGCCGATTGTCCTCAGCTCACTCAGGGATTAGCCCAGGCTTCTGCTCCTTCTGCTTTACGTGTTACTGATGGTCGGCTAGGGAAGGTCGAGGCTCCGAGAGCTCATAGGAGAGCATTCCAGTTGACTGCGGAGGACGTCCGCGCAGCGTCTGATGTTGTTGCTAGTACGTATCTCCTTATTTATTTTATTTTGAGATTTGTTTATGCTTATACCGTGTTGCATATAGTTACTTATCTTGTGAGTTTTGTGCCTGCCTTGGTGTTATTTGACTAAGGTGCGAGTCAATCTTTTATGTCTTTATCCTTTAGTCGTCACATTAGTGTTAGATGCGAGGCTATGAGTCGACCACTGAGGGTTTCTATAGCTAATGAGCATGCAGTTTTTGCCACTGATGTACTTTGGGGGTGTGTATTAGAGATTTTCGATGTTGAGTTCCCGATGGATCTAGTGCCGTTAGCGAAGGGAGATGTATGTGTCATAGTGGGTATGGATTGGTTGAGCCAGTTTGGAGCTGTGATTGAAAGTGAATGTCAGATGGTGACCATATACGACCCTAGTGGGGAAGTACTTACTATGTAAGGTGAGGGAACTAGATCTGGATCAGATTTCTATTCTGCCGCCAGGGCGAGGCAGAGTCTACAACAGGGGTGCATGGGATTTTTAGCATATGTGATGGATACAAGAATTGCCACTAAGAGGCCGAGTTCTATCTCCGATTTTCCGATAGTTGGTGAGTTCCCGGATGTGTTCCCCGAGGAATTGTTGGGTGTGCCTCCTGAAAGACAGGTGGAGTTCTAGATCGATTTGATTCCGGGTGCGGCACCTATTGCCATGGTACCTTATCGCCTTGCGCCGCTCGAGATGCAGGAGTTATCCTCGCAGCTCCAAGATCTTCTAGGAAAGGGTTTTATTAGACCGAGTAGCTCACCGTGGGGAGCACTGATCCTTTTTGTCAAGAAAAAGGATGGTTTACACCGGATGTGTATTGACTACCGGGAGTTGAACAAGATGATGGTCAAGAACCATTATCCACTATCGAGGATTAACGATCTATTCGATCAGTTGCAGAGGGCGTCTTGGTTTTACATGATTGATTTGAGATATGGGTATCATCGAATGAGAGTTTGCGAGGAGGATATCTAGAAGATGACCTTTAGGATCCGTTATGGGCACTACGAGTTTGTGGTGATGCCTTTTGGGCTCACCAATGCACCACCAGCGTTCATGGACCTCATGAATTAGGTGTGCATACCCATATTGAATCGGTCGGTGATCGTGTTCATCGATGACATTTTGGTGTACTCGAGGTCTAGGGAACAACATGAGGAGCATCTGCGGGAGATTCTTGGAGTATTAAGGATGGAGAGCCTTTATGCAAAATTCTCAGTGTGATTTATGGTTAGGATAGGTCCAGTTCTTGGGATAACTCATTAACCAGAATGGGATTTTGGTCAACCCGGCCAAGATTGAGGAAGTTATGCGATTGGAGGTGCTAAGATCCCCCTCCGAGATCAGGAGTTTTCTGGGCCTGGCGGGATACTGTCGGAGGTTTATCAGACATTTCTCCAAGATTGCCATTCCTATCACCATATTGACCAAGAAGGGTGTTACTTTTGTCTACGGGCCCGAGCAGCACGCTCCATTTGAGACTCTTCGCCAGAGACTGTGCGAAGCTCCAGCGTTATCCTTTCCAAAGGGAGTGGAGGATTTCATAGTTAACTGTGATGAATCTATATCAGGGATGGTGCCGTATTGATGCAGAGGGGACACGTGATAGCATATGCGTCGAGGCAGCTGAAGTCTCACGAGACGAGGTATCCCAACCACGATCTGGAGCTAGGGGCGGTGGTGTTCACCCTCAAGATTTGGCGCCACTATCTTTATGCTGTCCGGTGTAGCATATGTTGGAAATATTTTGATGTGATTGTCACTTGAAATAAGTTGAGTATTGATTTACATTTTCTAATAAACATTATCAGAATGTTTCAGGTTGAAAAGATCCTAAAGATTCAACAAGTGTTTGAAGAATCATATGTTGGAGTACTTGAAGCTTACTTGGAGCACCTACTAATGACATGGAACACTTGAAGTAAGAAGTTAGATCTTCATGATTTTCGATGGCACATCTAGATCATAGGTGGAGCATCAAGATATTGGTGGATCATCTGGAATATTGATGGCTCATTAGAAGCATTGTTGGCTCGTCCACAACTCTATGGCTCAACAAGAATTGATGGCACAATAGAAATACTTGGTGGCTCAACTCAAGTCAATGGATCAACATGATCACATTGTGGGCTCAATAAGACTGCACATGGCACATCATGTACAATAAAGGAATGTTCAAGTACTCAATGGCATATGTATTTCATTCATGGTTCATCTTGAACAAGTAGTCGTACATCTTCAAGTTCAAGACACATTCCAACTTTCAAGAAACAACTCAAGATGATCAACAACACTTCTGGAAGTTGAAGACATCTAAGAAGATAATTGAGAAACAAGATGCTCATGTTGCTCATCACATTTTCAATGTTGATCAAGAAGGCTCAAGAATTATGAAGAGTCACAACTTGGATGGAACCCTAACGGAATACTAATGGAATTGGAATATTCCATCCATTCTGCGTTAAGTAGGGAAAAGGTGTCAACTGATGACTAAGTCAAGATGACGTGTCAGCACCTGATTGGTCAAACCATGTCATGGGCTTTTCCAAAGCCTGTAAATAGGCCCCTTGGGATCCATTATAAAGTTGCTCTTCCTGCTTCATTTCTGCTCATTCTACACAATTGTTGCTTAGATTAGTTTTCAAAGAGCCATTTGAGTGTTTTAGCTTGTCTATCATTCAAACACTTGTAACTGATTCTTGATGAATATCAGATACTTATGAATCATTGATATTAAACATACAAAAAACTTTTTTTATTATTAACTCGGTGATTCAGAACACTTTATTTTCCGTATTAGTTGCCACTTGATGATTCTGAAACTTTGTTTCAGTATGTTCAACACTTAGAATATTCTAGTCTAGGTTTACTGAATATTTCTCATTTCTTTAGTTGGTATCAAAGCTCGAGTGATTGAATTTGATACTTATAAAACTTTTCACAAAAACATTTATTTTCAAGTTTCAAACTAGTATCACCTGTTCTCAATGGCAAGTGTGATTCAAAACTAAAATGTTCTCTATTTAGTCTCAGTTGCAAACAGTCTTGGAGCAGGAAATCGTGCACCTATCCTTGTGCCTAGCGAATACACTTCATGGGCATATCGCATCAAGTACTACCTGGAAGGTCGTGACTCTGACATTTGGACCTTCATCTCCACTGGGAAACATGCTCCAGAATTTTTGAAGGACATCAGAGTTCCTGAAGTCGATTTCTCTCCTGAAACCTCCAAAGTTATCTCTGGATTTGTGTCCTCTGCTGCTCAGCTTTGTGACAGGAAAATCAAGAAGTTTGAGGCTAAGGCAATGCAAGAGCTCTTATCTGGAATTCCTCATGACATCTAATGAGCAACTTCCTGATGAAGACAAGAGTTCACCCTTCAATGTATTCAATGCACTCAAGAAACAATTTGAGGGAACTGACAAGATCCTAGAAAACGAGAAGAAAGCCGCATTGATAGACATGGACAACTTCAAGATGTTACCACATGAAACTCTCTTTGATGCATCTTCTAGGTACAACATTTTTGTCAACAGGGTGAAGAAACTCAAAGGAGAAAGATCGCAAGAGGATTTCAATCTCAAATTCTTGAATAATTATCTCCAAAACAGGATACAGTGCATATGATCATACCACAAACTACAACCAATCTAGACACCATGTCTCTGTTTGATCTGTATGTTGAACTATAAAACATGAGCAAAAAGTCAACAAGCTAGCTCAAGTAACTCCCTTTGATAATCAAGGACTTGCCTTGGGAAATTCAGCACCCATGGGAAATCATTCTCAAAACTTGATTGAACATCAGAATCCAATCCCAAACCACTTTGCTGATCAGTTTTCCAACCAAGGATATGGAGGTTGTCCTTATCAAAGCTTGAGTATTGCTCAACGGTACAACCATAATCCTTACATGCCAACTTAACAACCTCTTCAGATCGCAAATGGGTACATGGCTAATCATCAAACTTTCATTAGAACCAAAATAAAATCTCCTCAAATCAATGAGGAAAAGGAGTATTAAGAATGTATGGCACTCTTGACAAAGTTTAATCCAAACTTTAAGAAGTTTGTGAACAAGCCAACAGGGAACTTTAGAGCACAAAGTTATCAGCAACCCCAACACTATCATCAAAACATTGGAAACTTCCAAGGAAGAAGCCACAGTCAACAAATCTTCAACTCTCAGAATTCAAATTCTAAAAGTTACAACTCCCGGAGGACGAATACAAGGGTTCATGATAACATGTCGAAGTTGTTGGATTAGTGTCTAAGTCCATAATTATTTTGGTATGTACTTGACCCGATGGTGCATGGTCCTTTTGGGTTGCCTTCACCAAAGCAACTTGATAGGATGAATTATGGAGAGAAAGGATTAAATATGATTTATTAATTTATTATGAGAATAATATATTAAAGGAGAAATCATATTGTTTAATTAATATTGGTCAAGAATTAATAAGAATTAAGTTTGTGACTAAAAGAGATTAATTAAACTTAAGGGACTAGAATTGTAATTATAAGATAATTGCAATTGTGCTATGGATTACCTTATAATATAAGGTTGGACGAATTCTATGGGGAAACCCATTAGAAATCGTCCAAGGGCCTTTAAGGAAGGAGTCCATGGGTTGCTTAGGGCTTAAGCATCCCAATTAGGGTTTCCTTGTTTGATAACCCTAATAGCTTCACTATTTAAAGATCCCTAGAGCACCAAAAATGGGGGCAAGTAATTCCTTAGGGTTTTGGATGGTTTTTTGGGTTTCTCCTTCTCTTCTCTTCTTCATCCTCTTGCTCTTGGTGTTTGTGAGACATTAGAGGAGTGACATTTGTGACTCTAAGCTTTCTAAAGTCATTACAAGGAGGAATTGTGATTGTTATTGCCACATAACAATCAAGATAACATCTAAACCTTTTTCTTTTCCTAATATGATTACTTGTATGCTAGAACTAGGGCTTAAAGTCTTGGATGAATAGCATGTACAATAGAGAAACCTAGATCCAAGCATTAGGGTTGCATGAGCACATAGGATGTTCTTATGGCTAAAACCCATCAGTGGTATCAGAGCCTAGATTGGTTTCTATTGTATTGATGCATACTTGATCGAAATCAGCACTAAAAATCGAAATTTTTGGGTTCTGAGTGTTTGACTCGCCGAGTCACTTGGTGCACTCATCGAGTTAGCTGTACTCGACGAGTCCAGGTCCAGACTCGACGAGTCAAAACGTCTGACAGCTCATATTCACGATTTTCTTCCTGTTTTGGCTTTGGATAATTACCATAAACATGTTTTTATTATAAAATCCGAATTTTATCAATATTTGGTGATTATCCTTACCTAAATAGAAGATTATTGTCAAATTTTAGATAATCATTTATTTTATTAGATAAAATTTGATTATTTGTATTAATTGGGTAACTTGCTTTGCAAGAAATTGAAATTAGGTCAAATATATATAATGATGAAATTAATTGTTTAATTTATATTATTTGTTATTTGATCATTGTGTTATGAAAAATTTCAATTTTTCCCTTTTAGGTTTTATAGTTTAAATTTGAACTCAAAGGTTTTGTTTTGAAATTTAAATAGCTAAAACCCAAATGTTTTGAATAGTTTCAAAACTTACCCTCAAGTTTTTGGAATTTAAAATTTTTAATTAAAATGTTTGATATTGAAACATTTAAATTCTAAACCCTAATGTTTTGAAATGTTTAAAAACTTGCCCTCAAGTTTTGGAACTTAAAAGTTGATTAAAAGTTTTAATTTAGGAATGTTAAATTCTAAAACCCTAATATTGTTTTGAAAAGTTCAAATCACACCCTTATGGTTTTATTAATTAATTAAGGTGTATAATTAAAGGAGATTTAATAAATCCATAAGTTTTGGTTTACAATTTAATTAAATTAAAAGTGTAATTTATTAAATTAGACCACCAAGTATTTTAAAAAGTGTAAAATACACCCTATACTATATATAACATTAAAGGTCTAACATTATATATATGTATGAGCAAAAGTCAGTTTTACCGTTAGTAGGCCTCATTCACGAAGCTGGTCTATAAGGGGTGTTTAAGGAAATTGCATATAAAATGGCGATTGAATGGGTATCCACTCTTACCCGCCGCACTCTTGACTAGTGGAGGGTCGTTAGCCGAACGGGTATGATAGGACAGAAACCTTCCATTATAAGTATAATGAAGTATAAAAGTAACGAAATGCTTTCATAAAATTCCCAATCTTAGTTACTTTAGGCAAAAGTGAATTGATGCAATTCCATGAAATTACACTTTGTGCCCTTGAGAAGACGTTAGTGGAGCGTGTGTGGTTAACCGGCACACTAAATGGTTCTAAGCAAAGTATCAAAGGGTGACTCAATGTTTGTCATAGTTCGGTGGAGCGTGTGTGGTTAACCGGCACATCGAATAGGTGATTGTAACATATGGGGGCACCATGTAAGTTTGCATGGTTATTCACACCCGCTTTGTGATCCTCGGCATCCCAGTCACAAACTAGAGGGGTATATTGAGATTTAAACATGCCATTGAAAAGTTCAATGAATCTCATAGGATCTAGGAGTTTTCAATACATTTAAAACTTAATCTAATTTTCGTTTTTCATGGTGGAAAAATAGTGAATCGTCATTCACTTACCTTCAAATATTCTACAATTAGGGTTACGGCATCCCTCTCCCGAGTTGTGGAATATTGTGTTGGGTCCTAGCCTTAATATCTCATTTGGGTGATTTATTAAGGACTCAATCAATCAACTAACTTGAATTTGTTTTCTCCCGTTTTGTAGATGTCAAAGTATGACAACTATGGTCTTCCCAAATCCCGTGGAACAAGCATTCCACATGAAGATGATATTCCACGATTCGATCGAGGAACAAGAAATCATGCTTCACTTCCTCCTCATCCTCCCGTTGTTATCCCTAACCCACAAGATCGATGAATTGAAAGGTTCAATGTCACTAAAGCCCTATTGGTAATGAAACATGAAGATGGTAAACCCGTGTGTGCCCACGTTCTAGGAATGAAATCACACATCGATAGGTTGATAATGTTGGGTGTGTCATTCCCTGATGAGTTGGCTATAGGCTGGGTTCTACAGTCACTCTCTGAATCATATAATGAGTTCAAAAGAAAGTACTATATGATGGATCATGACGCAAACCTCATTGACCTAACTACATGCTCATTGCTGCTGAATCCGAAATGATTTGGCAAAGCAATGGAGCATATTTGTTAGGAAAGTCAACCAACCATGCTTCCGAGGACGTTCTAGGAGAACCGACCTGCGTTTGCTGCCAAGAGAAAGGGCGTTGGATACAAGTCTGCCCTAAGACCCTAAAGAGTTCAGAAGATGGGAGAGTCAAAGAGTATGGCTATGCTTCAGGTAAAATCCACTATCTAACTCCATTAACTTCCTATTCATTGATTCTTAACACATAATGTAATAAGATTGCACTTGAATGTTTTGCAGGATCAATGAAAAGAGAGGAAGCTTGATGAAAGAGCAAGATGAGTCTAATCACGAAGAAATGGATCTCGATCGCATAGACTTGAAGATTAGATTTTGAGCTTAGAAAGTTATGATAGAGTTGTTAGGAATATTTATTACATAGTTTTTCAATTGATTTTGCATTGTAAGGACACATGTTTTCTGCTGCTTAGAATAAAATAAATTTTGGTTTGACTCATTTATTTATTTCCTTGCAATGAAATAATTATGGAAAATTGATGTTTGCATATTTCTACAACAAATGGATGTAATTCTTCATCGTGATTTTTGTGGAAAGGTCAAGAATTTACCAAATAGGGAAAGTTTCTCATCAAACAAGTTTCAAGTGGACAAAAACTTGGAATCATGCAACAAGTATTGTATGATGAATGAAAAAAATTTCACATTTGGGAAAATTAGACTAATTCATTGACAAAGTGTCAAGTGAAGGACTAGAAGATCGAGTACACAAAGTTGTGTGTTGATCAAGTCCACCACAAAAGTAACAAAGATATTCGTCATGATTTGCTAAGGTTAAGTAAATATGATTACACTTATGAGATTAAGTGTAATTCTTAGTTGATTTAAAAGAGTTTAAATCAATAGCAGAACGAATAAGAAGAATCAAGTAGGCAGAAAGATAAAAGTTTCTCTATTCTAAAAAGAAGGAAGAGTACCTTTTATTATGTTTTATGATAGGTCTTAATGATTAAGAACCATATCTCGATTGATCCTCTAAGTGAGTCTTAGTGCAATTGTATGTCTAAGAAGAGGAATCAAGAATTGAAGAAATGGTTAAATCAAGAAGTCAATCATACTTAGTTCCAAAACAATTATTAAAGTTAAGATTGTGACATTAAGTGACAAGTCTTAAGAAGGTTTATAACACTCATCAAATATAGAATATGGAAAAAAGTTTTCTTATCCTTGCACATTTGAAATTGGAAAGTTGTGATGTCTTGGATAAGACAAAGATCAACTAGGACCAATTTTGTGAAGTGTTTTGTTTTGATAAAAAAACTACACTAACTCTTGAATATTGGTTTGTCAAGAAATGTTTTATTAACAAGAGAATCTTATATGTCAAGGAGTTAGTGGGAGTCTTAATGATCTTGAAAAGTTTCAAGAACTAATCAAGAATAAACCTTATCGATCATCACTAGCACACGACTTGAGTTTTATAACCTATCGTGTTGACATTATATTGTTTCTGTGTCGTTCCAATTGAGTTAATTATGCATGTGAGCCCTATGAGTTCTCGTTTGATTGCATAAAAGGCAAGGACCTTAATCAATGAAAAGTACATTGATGGGAAAGGGTGAGCTGCTTAACTACTTGGAAGACATGGTGGGCAGCTATGTTACCATAAGGCAAGAAATCAAGATTGAGAAAGATCGGTCCATATGAGTTTGAATTTGTCGTAAACTTTGTTTTTGACAAATTCACATGGATAGGAACACATACACCATTAAAATCTAAGTGACATAAGATTCCCTCCTTCATGAAAATGACTGTGAGGAAATGCTTTCACTAAGGAAGATTTTAAGAAGATAGCAATTGTAAAATTGTATTCTCGAATTCGATTATGGTTACGGTATCCCTTTCCATAATTCGAATTGTGAGATTTGGCAATTAGTATGAATTGTTTAAGACACACATATGAGCTATCTTGGATAAAGGTGAATGAGATTAAAAAGCTTAGATAAAAGATTATCAAAGCATTAAGTATTAGAAATATGAACTTAAGAAATTCAATAGGTATTGTTTTTCGGTAAGTTAAGCTGTTTTCTGAATACATGTCATAGCTAGTGGGAGCATAAATGTTATGTTTATAATAATCATCATGATAGTGGGAGCATATATATGTTATGATTGTATGATTATTAAGGCAAGTATTGCAAGTTAGCAATATTAATTATAGAAAACAAGAGTTATACTTTGCAAAGTCGTAAAGGTTGAATAGTTGTTTTGCTATAATTAAGGGAGAGAATATTGTACTTCGTTTCAAAATCTAAAGCTTAGATTGAGAAATTTTAATAAATTTAGTCAAAGGATACATAGTGTGTTCTTAAATTTTGATTATGATTATGGCATCCCTCTTCATAATCGAATTATAAGAACGTAGCACATAAAATATTATGGCAGAAGATTGATAAAGTATCATATATTTATGTAAGACATTATGCATCGTGTCACATACGCTTCGGGTATAGGATCGATTGCGAATGCTGTAATATTTGACCATTCTAAAAAAAATTTCAAGTGTCTAGCGCATTTAGAGGGAAAAAGGACTAGAATTGGTTTTGACTAAGATAATTAAACAACTATCAAAGGACGATCCAAAGCTTGCTAAGGATTGGTCGCTTGTGAGTAGTTGGAAGTATGATATTGGATGGAGCATATCGACATTATTATGAATAGATAAGATTCTATTAAGAATGAGTTGTGATATGGTAAGTATGGAAAGGTTTACATATTGGGAGTTAGATATTGAGAATCTATGTCTATGATTAGAAAATTTTATGCAAAAGGATGTTCAAAGGAATGTACTTTGAGTAAGAGACATCACATCTATGGAATTGTCTTGTAACAATTTCCGATAGAGAGTTTTGTAATTTCATTGGCAATAGTCCTTGTGACTTTAGTGCAATGATATTACGAAAGGATCATTGCATAAAATATTAGAATCTGGCATATTCTATAAGTGGCAAGAATTTGATATTCTTTCACTTGTAGAAAGGATTGGGAGTTGTGAAATGAGTATGATTGGTAATGTGTTCATTTAATCTATTTCACAAAGTAAGAACCATAAGAAAACATTGTGTGAGCATAGTTAAAAGTTGATTACCCGAAACGACAAATAATGAGTAATCGATATGGTGATAAATAAAAGGTGTTTTATTTATACTCAAAGGTTTGAGACCATATGGGATTGGTATTATTCTTGTGTTTCACTTTGCATGTTTTGACTTCCCGAATAGTTAAGTTGGTTCAGAACAATCAAATTATTCGAACGAACCACAGTCGTTCATATTTTGGAAGTAGGTATGAATGAAGACTGTCATGAATTGGTGTGTGGATTGTCTAAAGTGTATTAGACATAAGCAATTGTTTGCTGCAACGTTCATGAGTGCTTATGAATATGATTTGAGCATTGGATTAAACCCACGCTCATTTGGATCACTTCATAGATTTTATCACGAGTGATTGGTGAGACGATAACATCTTATATTCTTGAAACCGAGATGTGTGAGTTGTATCTTGCGAGTCGGTTGCAAATTGATAATATGTAAACGCACCAGTAACTTGGTGTTATAAAACATATTGTTGTGTGTGATTTGGTGAGTGAGTGAAAGCGAGCATTGAGTCAAAGTTTATCCGTTCCTTTTATCCAAAGTAGGATAAAAGCGATATCTGTGGGCCCCTAGATGATTTAGTGATGGCACCTAAGCGCTTGGCCAAGCCGGGACTAAATTGATGTGTTCAATTGTAGTCTATTGTCAGTCGTCATAAATCTGAATTCGAGAAACAGCACATAGACAGAGAGAATGATTTAGATCCATGTCTCAGTCTATACGATAATATCTAGAATGGAGGAATATATGATCCCTTATCTAAAGGACATGCGTATCTGATAGGATCAGAGTTGACAGCAGCTTTAGAAAGCTACGATTGCAGAACAGGATCTGAAGTCATATGCAGAATAGTTATTAGACTTATCCAAGTGGCAGACTGTTGGATTAGTGTCTAAGTCCATAACTATTTTGGTATGTACTTGACCCAATGGTGCATGGTCCTTTTGGGTTGCCTTCACCAAAGCAACTTGATAGGATGAATTATGGAGAGAAAGGATTAAATATGATTTATTAATATATTATGAGAATAATATATTAAAGGAGAACTCATATTGTTTAATTAATATTAGTCAAGAATTAATAAGAATTAAGTTTGTAACTAAAAGAGATTAATTAAACTTAAAGGACTAGAATTGTAATTATAAGATAATTGCAATTGGGCTATGGATTACCTTATAATATAAGGTTGGACGAATTCTATGGGGAAACCCATTAGAAATCGTCCAAGGGACTTTAAGGAAGGAGTCCATGGGTTGCTTAGGGCTTAAGCATCCCAATTAGGGTTTCCTTGTTTGATAACCCTAATAGCTTCACTATTTAAAGATCCCTAGAGCACCAAAAATGGGGGCAAGTAATTCCTTAGGGTTTTAAACGGTTTTTTGGGTGTCTCCTGCTCTTATCTTCTTCATCCTCTTGCTCTTGGTGTTTGTGAGCCATTAGAGGAGTGACATTTGTGACTCTAAGCTTTCTAAAGTCATTACAAGGAGGAATTGTGATTGTTATTGCTACATAACAATCAAGGTAACATCTAAACCTATTTCTTATGCTAATATGATTACTTGTATGCTAGAACTAGGGCTTAAAGTCTTGGATGAATAGCATGTACAATAGAGAAACCTAGATCCAAGCATTAGGGTTGCATGAGCACATAGGATGTTCTTATGGCTAAAACCCATTAGAAGTCCTATGACAATAATGAAGTAATCAGGTGCCACAACTGTCAAGGTGAAAATCATTCTGCCAAGCATTGAAAAATGAAAACCAAGAAGGTCAAAGACGAAGCATACTACCTTCAAAAGTTGGAGCAGATCAAGAAGGATTCAGAAGACAAAGCTTTCAAGGTCATGGAGACTCCAAATGTGGAAGTCTAGGAAACTGATGATGAAGTGGATCAAGTAGAAGAAAAAGAAGCCAACAAAAACTACTTCTGCTTCATGGCTGATGATGACAAAGAGCCTTCTCCTCTCCATCAACAAGTTGTTGATAAGGTACGCTTCATGCTTCGTGATAATCATTTAACTTTGATCCTTTTCTTGATGACATTGTCCATATTACTAAAATAATCAAAGTGTATGTCACCAACACTGAATATCGTGTCAGCTACTACAAAGGCGAACTGACTACCACTCAGTTCAGATTTGAGAAATTAAGATGTAGTATGAATAAGTTAGAAAATGACCTTACAATCAAAACAGAAGCACATCTTACGCCAGTTGAACAATATGAAATTATACTGAATCAACATGACATCATTGCAAAAGACAATTGTGAGATGTACACCCAACTCAACACGAAAATCAATAGTTATAAGGCATCCAAAACCCTTATTTAACAGAACTCACATGCCATTCTCAAGGGACCAAATCCATCATGGATCAAATATGGTCTTGGTTATGATGAAATGAACAAGGAAATCATGGGTCTCAATACTTAACTAGAGTTGTTACCATGTGATCCAAGTCTCTTCACTGGAGACAATGGGGATCAAGAAGAGGTGGTAACTTGTAGTCCTGATGTAATTACCACTTCGTTCTCAAGCATCCCATTGGAAGCCACATCATCCCATGATCTTCCGGACTTGGACACCAAGTCAGGCTCTCCAGTTGTATTTTCTCTAAAAAGTCCCACCATGGAAGGTTTCAATTCAGAAGATGCCACTTCTGAAAAATCAAATATCCCTGACTCAACATCTAGTGATGAACAACCAAAAACATATGAGCCAATAGGATATTCCACGACTGAAGCCATTGAATTCCTTAGTCAAGAATCATTCCCATCCTTTAATGCTTCTGTCTCTGGAACAAAGGACTTAGGATGTAAATATTCTAAGAAACAACATATTGGGAAGTCTCCAATTCAAGTCAGCAAGGATGAAACCTTAAAGACTTTGAGTAATGAGAAAACTGTTGTTGAGATACTCAAGAGACCTTTTGTTCCAATCAAAATCACCTCACCCTATCCTAAACAAAAAGAGACAATTTTTAAGCCAACTAATGTCTCTAAAGACAAGGGAAAAGAGAAAACTAAAGATTCTAAAGAACAAGGTCCAACTATAGTCCATCCTTCAAAACCTAAACTGGTTAAGACTCCAAAAAATGATAAGTATAGGAAGACCAAGAGATAACCTGAGGCTAAGCCAAGCCAATGGAATACTAGACATACCAGTCCTCCCAAAAATTCAAGGACTCAAAGAACCTCTCCTTCCAATCATGGTTTCTTAAATTCTGGATTTCCAAACCAAACTGGAATTCACTATCAGAACAATTTCAGATCTAACAATCTTCCTGATTTGTCTGAAATGATGAAACCAATACTTGTTCAAACTAGCCCTTTCATGTACTAGAATAGTAATTACCTTATGAATTCTATTCGTGGTCCATATTGTGGTTTTTCTCCGTCCATAGGAGGGAATCACATGTTTAGGGGAAACTTTGGGTTTCCAATGATCAATCAATTCGGGGGAAATACCCAGTTTCCCATGTTTGATCAATTTGGAAAGCCTGTGAATATAGATTTCCTTCTCTAGGAATTCCTACTCAGTTCACCAAATCTCCATTTTTTCCACAAACCAAACCTCAAAACAAGATCTCTAAGAAATCTAAAACCAAGGTTACTAAAAACCAAGCAAAACCCAAAGAGGTTAATGATAAACAAGAAAAAATTGTCCCAACTCCAACAAGTCCGAAGGAAGCTAACACTGAAGGACACAAACAAACATGGGTACCTAAACCTTCTCTCTAAATGTAGGCTTTTTATGCCGGGGTACCATACGATGATACATGGTACATTAATAGTGGACGTTCCAGGCACATGACCGTGCACAAAGGATATCTCAAAGATTTCAAAATCACAACGCATGTCAGTATGTTACTTTTGGAAACAACATGAATGGAGAAGTTATGGGACACGGAAACATGTCAAACGAGAACTTTACCGTTAAGCATGTAGTGTATGTAGATGGTCTTAAACATAACCTTATCAGTGTTGCATAACTATGTGACAATGATCATGAGGTTTTGTTCACCAAAACCAAGAGTTTGATTATGGATACCAACAAGCGCATCCTTGTTGATTCCCCACGAAATGGGAACATGTATCCTCTTGATATGAGGGAACCCCTAATATTTGTCTTCTTTCCAAAGCTGCTTCTGACATCAGTTGGTTGAGGCATAGAAGACTCTCTCACGTCAACTTTGGTTATATCAACAAACTCATTGGAAAGGATCTTGTGAGAGGACTACCATTGTTAAAACATGACAATGATATACTTTGTGCTGCCTGTGAATAAGGAAAAATTTCCAAATCTACGCACAAGAGTATAACAGAACACAGTGTATGTGAACCTCTTCAGCTTATACATATCAATTTGTATGGTCCCACTACAGTTCCTAGCTTAAGTGGTAATAAATATATCCTCGAGATTTTTGATGACCATAACAAATTCACTTGGGTGTCTTTCTGCGAAACAAATATGAAACCACCAATGAGCTAATCAACTTCATTCGCTACATAGAAGTTAGGGTAGGCAAGCCACTTAGAAGACTGAGAAGTGAAAATGGTGGCGAATTCAAGAACGCCTTAGATAGCTTTCTTATATCCAATGGCATTGAGCACAAATTTTCTACATCCTACACTCCACAACAAAATGGTGTAGTTGAAATGAAAAACAGGACATTATGTGAAGCTACTCGATCAATGTTGATCTTTGCCAACCTATCACAATACTTATGGGCTGAAGCCAATGCAGCCGCCTGTTTCACTCAAAATAGATCCCTAATCAACAACAGGCTTGAAGTCACTCCTTATGAAGTAATGAAAATGTCAAATTCTTTCATGTCTTCGACTATCGTTGCTACATCAAGAACAATAGGGATCAACTAGGGAAATTTGCACCCAATGCTGATGAAGGTATATTTCTTGGATATTGCCTTCATGCTGCAGCCTATAGAGTTCTGAACAAGCGAACCAGGGTGATAGAGGAAAGCAATGATATCACATTTCATGAAAGTTATGTAAGGGTTCCAGATCCAAACCACTTCAGTCCTCAAATGGTAGTACCCTTTGATAAAATGAACCAACCATCACCTGCTAATGCTTCTACTCCAGTCCATGCTATTAAAGTAGATTTTGAATTCCTCTTTCCAACTCAACCTTCTGCTCTAGAATCAGAAAAGCTCACAAAAACAGTTTCTCCTGATGTATCTCAATCTCATCAACAATCAAAAGACTCAAGTTCCACCAAAGCTCCGACTGAGGAGGAACCATCTTCAAATGATTCTATACCTAAAAGTCCCTTAGAATCTTCTGAACCTTCTACCCAAACCTCCCATCATCAATCTGGACCAGTCACTTCATCTTTTCATGGGGAACCACCTTTGGATGGCTCCATTCTTAAAAGTACTTTACTATCCTCCCAACCTTCCAGTCCATAGTTTCAGGGGGAACCCCACTCGACTGGTTCCAGTTCTTCAAGTTACCTCACTTCCACTCCATCTGTTGAATTCAACCATGCAAAATTTGAGGGGGAACCAGCTGTTTCAGGTAGTTTTGGACTCTTTCAAGATGATCTTTTTGAAGGAACATTCACTTCTAACTACCCTCCCCATCCAAGAGAACAATATAAGGTAGTTTGCACTCCTCAAATCCATAAGGAAGTTCGCCTCACAAAATAGACGAATGATCATCCAACCGATCAAATCATATGTGATCTAGATTTTGGAGTACTGAGTCGTTCAACAACCAAAAATGAATGCTTATATGCAAGCTTTCTATCCATGATAGAGCCCAAGGGACACAAAGAGGCTCTACAAGATGCAGATTGGGTAGAAGCAATGCAAGAAGAGTTAGCTGAATTTGAATGCAACAATGTGTGGGACTTAGTGCCAGCACCAAAAGGTGTATCAGCTGTTTGCTCGAGTTGGGTCTACAGGAACAAAAGTGATGAAGATGGATTCATTATCAGGAACAAAGCTAGAATGGTTGTCAAAGGCTACTCGCAACAAGAAGGCATAAACTATGATGAAACCTTTGTACCTATTGCAAGAATAGAAGCCATTAGCATTTTCTTGGCATTTGCTGCACACAAGAATTTTAAGGTCTACCAAATGGATGTGCAGTGTGCATTCTTGAATGGTGAAATCGATAGGTATGTCTATGTTCAACAACTTCCTGGATTCAAAGATCCAAAGTTCCCCAACCATTGCTATAAGCTTTGAAAGGCTGTCTATGGATTGAAGCAAGCCCCAAGAGCATGGCATATAACATTTTCCAAGTTCTTAGAAGATTACAAGTTTCAAAGAGGTTCAATCGATCCCACTCTCTTTAGGAAATCCACAACAACCATCTGATCGTCGTGCGAATCTATGTCGACGACATCATATTCGGTTTAACTAACAAGGACCTTAGTGATGAGTTTGCTGAGTTGATGAAAAGCAAATTTAGAATGAGTATCATAGGCGAGCTTAACTACTTCTTAGGTCTACAAGTTCGTCAATCTCCTACGGGAATCTTCATCGGTCAAGAAAAGTACATCGAAAATCTGTTGAAGAGATACTCCATGGAGAACGCATCAACTGCAAAGACACCAATGTCTACTTCCTACAAGCTTGATTCAAACATTGATGGAAAATCGGTAGATCAGAAACACTACAGAGGAATAATTAGCTCATTATTGTACCTTACAGCTAGTCGACAAGATATCATGTTTTCTACATGTTTGTGTGCATGCTTTCAAGCCATTCCAAAGGAATCACATCTCATTACAGTCAAAAGAATTTTCAAATATCTGAAAGGAACTGCATCTTTGGGTCTATTCTATCCTGCTAAAGGCAACTTCTATCTCCAAGCCTTTACTAACTCAGATTATGGAGGATGCAAGATTGATAGAAAGAGATCTTCTGGTAGCTGTCTGTTCTTAGGAGGCAGATTGGTCACTTGGACCTCAAAGAAGCAAACATGTGTTTCAACCTCTAATGCGAAGCTGAGTACGTTGTTTCCACCAGCTGTTGTTTTCAAGTGCTCTGGATGCAAACACAACTGAGAGATTATGGATTCAAAATGCAACAAATCCCAATCTATTATGACTCTAAGAGTGCAATTGCAATCTCTCACAATCCAGTTAACCACTCAATGACCAATCACATTGATATCAGGTATCACTTTCTAAACGATAATATTCAGAAAGGTCATATTGAGCTTCATTTTGTTCCTACAGATGAAGAGACTGCAGATGCGTTCACAAAAGCTTTGGATGAATCCAAGTTCTTACACTTTTTAGGACGACTTGGCATGCATAATCCAGATTCTCTTGGCATTTGAAATTTTTCTTTCTCAATTAAAAAAAACTCCAAAAATATTTTGTTTCTAGTTTATTGTATTTTTGCTTTATTTCCACAAAAGAAAAACCCTAAAAAGATTTTTTTTTAATTTAAATATGAGAAAAATACAAAAAAATACTTTATTTTCTGCATTTTTGTCTTTACTTTAAACAAAAAAAGCATACTAAAAAGATTTTATTTTTATTTTTGTTAGGAAAATGCAAGTTGTCATCACAACTATGCAAATGAAGAAGGTTAGTCGCTCCAATGATTTTTCAAAATACTAAATTTTGTGGTTCTTCAGTTTGCTTCAGTACACAACTAATATTGGTACTTCAATGACCATTAACAAGCTTCATGTTTATACTCTACTTAGAGACATAACATACATCAAGTACTAATATTATGTAGGATAATTTGAGGCAAACTCTAAAGTTTAGTTAAGCCAATGTGTTATAGTATATTTGTGGCTTCCCTGTCCTAGTGAATTCATGAGTCAAAAATGCGAATTTCTGTAGTTTGAAGGGCATAAAAAGTTTTTCTTTGTAAATATCTATACCCAATAAAAGCTTCTTAGTTAAAACAAAGCGAGTCAAGTTCCAAGTTTATTTGTTTAATTTTTGCACTTTGAGTCTAGTTATATATTCAAATAAGTTATAGTTCAGGACTGGAGTCAATCTGTGACCTTTGGGACCCGATGAGTATTCCCCCCGGGGATATATTTAAATCTATCCACCTAATTATAAAAGCTTGGATGGATGGGAAAACATATTGTTTAAAAGGGTTTCATAGAAAGCGATTTTGAGCATTCCAATGAATTTCTTAGAAAGTCACGAACTAAAGTACTAATAGAAGTAAAGATAAGAATTATTTGCTTGCGTACCTTGTCAAAGTTAGTATAAGAAAAGATTCCAAAAAAAAAATCAAATAAAATAAATAAATAAAGGGAAAAAAAGAGTCTAGTATATTATTAGGTGAACTATTATATATATTATTTTTTCTTTTAAAGTCATGTCACTTGGAATTTGGCGATACCTTTTGAAACCAAAGGGGTCAATAAAAAGGTATAGGTGGTAGAAATGCCAAAAATGAACGTTGTTCAAAATAAGTGGGGAACGTTTATTATGATTGTCAATATTCAGGGCTTGGGAAGTAACTAGGCCTTAGACACAAATATGCGCGCTTCAGTGAGACATAATTTGTGAGTACAAATCGGGTTATTTTGTGTGATGTTAAGAAATTCAAAACATAATAATCAACAAGGGAATTCTTTACAACGCGAAGTGAAGAATCATACACAGAATTTAGTTGCTTGATAAATCTGTAAGTAACATCAACATAATCCTTAATGCCTCTAAATAAGTCAATTAGCGTTGCCTTAAAGTTCTGGTTTTCACATGTACACACTTCACCTCAAGTTACTATTTCCTTATCAGATTCTCTATCCACATGCACGCACATCACTTTCAAAGATAGATTACTTAGTGTTTTCATTTTCATACTTTCTGTTTAAATTATGCCTTAGAGTCTAGGTAAAGTAGCTAAGTTGGATAGAAATATCACATAATTGATCATTGAACATCCTTCGCCAAGAGAAGCATCTTATGACAATGGATCATCCTCTTCAATAAAACCATATGTGCTTGTCTTGGTTTATGGAGCATTCTTGTATATTATGAAGAAGGTCAAGATCAAAAGCTTTAAAGAATCATCTTGAAGCAAATTCGTGCTCTTGGACAAACATATGGACCACATTTGGAGTAACAACATCCAACTTGGACCATCTTGAACCATCTTGGACCTTCTTCATCATCTCGATCAACTGGAAGTATCTTGGAGCAATTTCACCAACTTGAAGGATCTTGATCACTTGGACTAGCTTGGAGCTTCTTCAGTCATTAGAGCATGATCAAGAACATTGGAATATGCTCAACAACATTGGAGCATGATCAAGAACATTGGAACATGATCAACAACTTGAAGCTTCTTCATCCACTTGATGCATCATGCCCATGTGGCTCATTAAGTCCACATAAAGCATAATAAATTTTCCATTCACGTTTTGAATAGGACATAAACGTATTTAATGAGCCATGCACATGTCAAGCACATCATGCATGTTTTGCGTAAGTCTTTCCATAGGTGTCATGCACGTCTCAAAGATAACATCCATACACGCACCACCTTTTCTTTCTTGATTCTCAAGGCATCATTCTCACGCTCGCGACTCAAGTTGGCATTCTCCTATTTATACTTGAGTACCATCCAAGCCTTATGGGCCCACAAGTTGGCCCATGCAATCCCTATTTCGGCCTATTGAGAAACCCTAGAAACCTTCACCTATAAATACCTCACTTCTACTTCCCATTCTTTTTTTTTTCACTCTCTCACAAATCCTTACTCTCATACTTTCTTAGAGCAACAAGGCTTCGTGAGCATCAGTCGCGTATGCAACAGGAAACTTATGTTGGTGAGCAACAAGTAGCTTTGGCTCAACAACTTCCATATTTTCGAAATCCCTCTTACGCATTATTTTTTTAAACCCTTCTGAACCCTCAACCACCCTCTCTTGATCATCACCCCAATTTCGAAATCCCTCTTGAGCATTCTTTTTTTAAACCCTTCTTGACCCTCAACTACCCTCTCTTGCTCATCACCCTAATTTTGAAATCCCACTTGAGCATTCTTTTTTTTTTCAACCCTTCTTGATCCTCAACAACCCTCTCTTGCTCATCAAGTAATTTCGAAATCCTTCTTGAGCATTCTTTTTTTAAAACCCTTCTTGACCCTCAACAACCCCATCTTCATCATCAATAAAAATCGAGGATATCTTTTTGAGCTATCGAAATTCCTCTTGAGCATTCCATATTTCAATACCCTTCTTGACCCTCAACAAGCTCCTCTTGATCATCAAGAAAAACCAAGGATACCTTCTTGAGCCACACTTCTTTTCTTGTTCCACACTTCTCTTCATGATCAAGCAAACCAAGGTACCTCTTCGCCATTTTTTTTCTCTTGAGAATCAAGACACCTCTTGCGCCATTCGTGATCAACAAGGATCTCATATATCTCTTTTGATCAACAAGGATTTCGTATACCTTTTTTAACCCTAGCCGTGATATCTTAAAACCCTCTTGCACAATTTTTTTCTCTTGAGCATCAAGAGCTTCCTATTGATCACCCAAAGTTTTTTCTTTTTGAGCATCATATCACCACTTGCACCATTTACTTCATACGCCAATACCTACTTGCACCATATTCAAAAGTCCTTGGCGCATAGTCTGAGTTTATAACTATCCCTTGTGAACATCATCAAGATCAACAACCTTCTGGCGCAACATCTCAGTATTGGCGCATCCAGCAACATCTGATCTTGTGCCATAGTAGAGATCAAACCCTAATAAGTCTTGCACCAACCCCAGATCGTTATTAATCAGGTTGTGATCAATCTTCTTTTCTGGTATAGTGAATCTGCTCTTTGTTTATACTCTTTGTTCAACACTTCTTACGTGAGCAACATCCTTGTGTCATCATCACACTCTTGAGCCATATCCTCTTCGTGATCATCACTTGTGCATCCATTATCTTGATCATCAACAACTCTCTTGATCAGCAACAAGGTTTCTCACCCTCTAGATCATCAACAAGGTTTCGATCTCCCTCTTGATCCACATTCAAGTTTTGAAACTCTGCTGAGCATCAAAATCTTGGAGCAACATCAATTGATCTCATTATCACTTCTTGAGCCACTTATAAACCCTAGGCGAGCATAATTTTTTTTAACCTTAATTCACATTTTTTAACACTAGATCATTTTTTTGTTTTGTACAAACCCTAGTTTTCTTTTCTTTTGGATCATCATCAACTACTTGTTGGAGAATCTTCATTCGACCTCTCTCATGTGGATCATCTCCAAAATCTAGGTAACCATCACCATTCTTTTGTGAAACCCTAGTTGTCACACTTAAACCTCATGAGCATTATCATATGTGTCACACCCCGAAACCGTTGGCGGAAACATTCTGGGGCAGAGGACATCATGTATAGCATCACAACCAATGAATAACAACAATCATAGAAACACAACCATTACAGTGAATATTTGAATAAAAACGTTTACATTTGTTTGAAACTCAGTTTGAAATACATCCAATAGTTTTGCAATTTAAAAACTTAAAGACTCTAAACGCTTCGGTTCCTCGAAAATCCAGCAAGTACCTGTCTACTGATTTCCTGATAATACAAGCAGTTTAAAAAATATCAGCATAAAGCTGGTGAGTTCATAAGTAGTAATTTGTAATGAAAACTTATTGATGAGCGAGCCGAAATGATTATGTAGTTTCAAGAAAATCCGATATTTTCTTTAGTGAAAAACGTAGTGTGATCGATTTCGTATACAACCATGAATGTTCGTTTCTGAAAATCGTAGAGATATGCAAAATACTACTTCATGTGACTAGCTAAAGCTAATTATGAAGTATACGTATTTAAATGTAAAACCGTAGCATAAATGATTCGGTTTTGAATACCCTGGCTCGGCCAATATGCATAGTATGTTTAGTTCTATTTGGTATAAATAGAACTACTGAAGAAAATCAGGTTGGTAAACTATCGGTTATTTATACATAATATGAGTCGTATAAGCATGCTTGATATGACTAGTGACCTTTCCAACGTTCTTCAGGCGTTGATGTTAAATGACATTTGTACATCTCAGGCGTGCCCGCCTAACTGTAGCTAGCAGTCCAGATGTGGGATTGTCAGTCCTGAATAGATCTATTCACAAATCTCACGCTCTCCCTCCAGGAGACTCTGGTTATACAGTGGTAGGATTTATCCCTGTACACCTAAGGGTACAGTAGTGAAGTAGCACCTCACAGTATCGTACAATCTAGTTTACAAGTGATGCAGTAGCATTCTACCGTAGTGAGAATCTGAATGTATATCGCGTATAGTGATAAGTTACAGTTATGAAAATCATGATTAAACAGTGATATAAATTGTAAACGGTTTCTGTTCCAGTGCATATGTTTAGTAGAGAAGTTCCTATTCTTGATAAGTTTTAGAGAAATCCCAAACTATAATGATTATAATTTGCATGTATAACGTAGCGAATAACGTGTCCGGAAAAAAAAAACTATGCAATTTTTGTGAAAATGTCCCTTATGCTCAACATAGTGCAAAAGGGAAATAAAGTATAAAATATGCATATGTTTTATGTATATTCCTGAAAATATTTATGTTTAGCTTATAATAAAAACATTTATGTTTTGCTTGTATCCCCCCCCCCCCCCCCCCCCCCGCTGAAAACCTTAAAAATACGGAAAAATGTAGGGGTATGAACTCACAGTTGTTGTTAACTGAAAAGAAGGTTATCTAGTTGTTGCACGTGACACTTAATGAAATCCTATTATCAAATAAATACGTATATGTATCTAAATTAGCAATTTCGATAAATAAAGTGTCAGAAAACACTTGAATTTGGTTGAGGATTGTTACCGAGACTTGCTTGAATCGAAGAAATAAGTTTTCAGCCAAAAGTACCACCAAAAGGGGGTGTTTATGGTTTTTGAAGGTTGGCTAGTTTACGGTCTTTGAACACGAGTTTACGGCTTTTGAAGACAAGTTTACGGTCTTTGAACACGAGTTTACGACTTTTGAAGACAAGTTTACGGTTTCTGAAGATTGCCAAGTTTACGGCCGTAAACTCAAGAACAGAGTTTACGGTCTGTGAAGGTTGGGCTGTAAACTCGGAAAATGACGTTTGGATGTTGATTTCAATGTGATGAGTGATTCCAGATGTTCCAAAGGGCTCCAAACAGTGTTTTTCGACGTTTCCCGAAGTTTAAATGTGTTTTTGAGTGTTTACGGTCTGAGTTGCTTAGAGAGAGGAGGAGAGAATGTGGCCAGAAACGTCCTAATGAAGTCGGAGGCATCGTATTTATAGGGTCAAAGTGGGGTCCATTCGTCCTTGACTGTAAACAGGGTTTACGGTCGTAATCCCATTTTAGACCAAAAATGTTGTTTTCTCGAGATTTTCGGGTTTCCGCGCGATTTTTGGTTCTGACTCGTAAATAAATAATTTAATTAAATATAACTAGATTATTTTTATTAAACCAAAATTTTGACGGAAAAGTTAACGGATCTGAAATTTCATTAACGGAAATCACGTAACAGAAACGAACAAAGTTTTGGGTTGTCACATCATCCCCCCGTTAGAGGGAATTTCGTCCCGAAATTCGAAACTAGAATACAAATCATGGATTAGGAAAGAGATTTGGATACTTCTGTTTTATCTGGTCTTCGCGCTCCCAAGTGAAATCAGGTCCCCGCTTGGCATTCCAGCGAACGTTCACTATCGGGGTGCGACTTTGTTTCGTTCGTTTGACTTCCCGATCCATGATTTCGACAGGTTCTTCCATGTAGTTGAGGTTCTTGTTGATTTCAATCTCGTCGAGAGGAATCACAAGTGTCTCATCGGACAGACACTTCTTTAGGTTCGATACATCGAAAACAGGATGAATGTTGCTGAGTTCTCGCGGTAATAGGAGCTTGTATGCTACGGGACCAATCCTAGCAAGGATGTCGAATGGTCCGATGTACCTTGGGTTTAGTTTTCCACGCTTTCCGAAGCGTATCATGCCCTTCCAGGGTGAGACCTTCAGAAGGAGACGGTCACCAACCTGGAACTCCAAGGGTTTACGTCTCTTATCGACATAACTCTTTTGCCTGTCTTGTGAAGCTTTCAGTCGTTCCCAGATTTGTACAATCTTCTCCGTTGTCTCTCGAATGATTTTCGGACCAGTGAGAGTATTGTCGGGGATTTGACCCCTGGCTAGCTGCGTGTCGCCCACCTCAGCCCAGCACAGAGGGGATCTACAATTACAGCCATAGAGGACTTCAAACAGCGCAATCTTGATGCTGATATGGTAGCTGTTGTTGTAGGAAAATTCAACCAAAGGAAGATGAGTGTCTCAAGACGCACCGAAGTCAATGACGCAGGCTCTCAACATGTCTTCCAAGGTCTGAATTGTTCTCTCACTCTGCCCATCAGTTTGCGAATGATAAGCCGTGCTCATATCCAATTTAGTTCCAAGAGCCTTTTGCAAGGACTGCCAGAACCTTGATGTAAACCTATTGTCTCAATCGGAGATAATGGATGCAGGTACACCATGAAGGCGAACTATTTCTTAAAGGTAGATCCGTGTGAGTCTCTCCATCTTGAAGCTTTCTTTGATTGGCAAGAAGTGGGCGGACTTCGTCAACCGATCGAAAATTACCCGGATGGCATCGTGCCCACTCGGAGACCTGGGTAACTTGGTGATAAAATCCATGGTTATCCTTTCCCATTTCCACTCAGGTATTTCTGGCTATTGAAGTAAACCTGAGGGTTTTTGATATTTAACCTTCACCCTGGCGCAAGTCAGGCACTTGCCCACAAAGGTAGCAATCTCTGCTTTCATGTTTCGCCACCAATAGAGTTGTTTGAGATCCAGGTACATCTTATCCGAACCTGGGTGAACGGAGTATTTACTCTTGTGCGCCTCATTCATGACAACCTCTGTGTACCCGCCGAACTTTGGGATCCAGATTCGGTTCATGAGATAGTACACTCCGTCTCCTTTGACCTCTAAGTTCTTGTCCATTCCCCGCAAAGCTTCATCCGTCACGTTCTCGGGTTTTAAGGCTTCCCGTTGAGCCTCCTTGATTTGTACGGATAGACGGGAATGGATGGTTATTGTTAGTGCCTTCACCTTACGCCCTGAATACTCCTTTCGACTGAGGGCATCTGCTACCACGTTGGCCTTGTCGAGATGGTAGCGAATTTCGCACTCGTAGTCACTAAGTAGCTCGACCCATCGTCGTTGTCTCATGTTCAACTCCTTCTGATTAAAGATGTGCTGCAAACTCTTATGGTCAGTGAAGATAGTGCACTTGGTTCCATAGAGATAGTGTCTCCAGATCTTTAACGCAAAGACCACTGCTCCCAACTCCAAATCATGAATTGTGTAATTGACCTAGTGTGTTTTCAACTGCCTCGAGGCATAGGTGATAACCTTTCCCCGTTTCATGAGCACACAGCCTAGGCCCCGATTGGATGCATCATAGTAGACCACGAAGTCTTCCGTCCCTTCGGGCAGGGACAAGATAGGTGAGTTGCATAGGGCTTGCTTCAATGTTTGGAATGCAGTGTCTTTTTTGGCTCCCCAACTGAAGGTTACACCCTTCAGAGTCAGGGTAGTTAAAGGCTTAGCGATTTTGGAGAAGTTCTGGATGAATCTGCGATAGTAGCCCGCGAGACCTAAGAATTGTCGAATTTCTCTGGGTGTCTTCGGTGTAGACCAGTTCTCAATCGCTTTGATCTTAGAAGGGTCCACGTGTATGCCTTCTTTGCTAATCACGTCACCAAGGAAATTAACCCTCCTGGTCCAGAACTCACATTTCGAAAATTTTGCGTATAGCTTTTCCGCCCTTAATGTTTCCAACACCTGCCTCAAATGTTGTTTATGATCATCTTCAATCCGCGAATAGACAAGTATATCGTCGATGAACACAATCACGAACTTGTCTAAGAAAGGGTGGCACACCCGATTCATAAGGTCCATGAATGCTGCCGGTGCGTTAGTCAGACCAAAGGGCATTACTACAGACTCGTAGTGTCCATAGCGAGTTCGGAATGCTGTCTTGGGCACATCACTCTTATGAACTCACAACTGATGGTACCCTAATCTTAAATCAATCTTAGTGAAATAACTGGCTCCCTGAAGTTGGTCGAAGAGATCGTCGATTCTGGGTTAAGGATATCGGTTCTTGATGGTCAGCTTATTCAGCTCTCGGTAGTCAATGCACATCCGAAAGGATCCATCCTTCTTTTTCACAAATAAGATCGGAGCTCTTCTGGGTGAGGAACTCGACCTTATGAATCCTTTGTTGATCAGCTCATTGAACTGACTAGAAAATTCTTGCATTTCTGTTGGCGCTAAACGGTAGGGAGATTTAGCTACAGGAGTAGCTCCGGGGATCAAGTCAATGCGGAACTCAACTTGGCATTCGGGAGGGATTCCTGGGAGATCTTCATGGAAGACATAAGGAAATTTGCAGGCTTCGGGGATGCTCTCGAGGTCTTTAACCTTTTACGTTTCATTGAAAACATCAGCTAGGAATGCATGGCATTCCTTTCGCAGATACTTCTGAGCTTGGATGCACGAAATGATACGGAGGTTCGAACTGAGCTTATCACCATAAATCATAAGGGTTTCTCCAGAAGGAAGATTAATACGGACAAGCTTCTCGAAGCAAAGAATATCAGCATGATTGGAGCTTAACCAGTCCATGCCGATAATGACGTCAAAACTTTTGATGGACACATACATAAGATCGATGGGAAACGAATAATTGTCTAGAGTAAGGGTGCAGCCTATGAATATGTCGTTAGTGCTCTCCTTCTTTCCGTTAACCATCTCGACGGTAAATGTTTCGGTTAGAGGTTGGGATTTACATTTGATTAGATGTTTGAATAATTAACTAACAAAACTCCTCTCCGCACCAGAATCGAAGAGAATGCATGCATAAGAGTTGTCAAGGAGGAATGTACCCGTAACAACGGTAGGATCAGCAACTACTTCATTCTGGCCCATAGCCAAAACTCTCCCTGTATTGCCACCGGTCGTTGCCTTGGGGCAGTTTCTCTTGAAGTGCCCAGCCTCTCCACATCCATAATAAGTTTGACCAGTACCTGCTCCCGGAACCTAGTTGGTTGGTTGAGTCGGTGTCCTGCAGTATCGAACTATGTGTCCCTTTTTCCCACAGTTATTGCAGATCAACTCACAGCAGGGCCCATGATGATGGAATTTACACTTGTGGTACATGGGTAGTTTCCCAGCATAACCACCGGTAGGGGGTTGGGTGGTTGGAACAGCAGTGGGAGCAGCAGCAGGAGCAATAGCAGCATGAACTGCCACTATCTGTTGTTTCTTGGAGGGCTCCTGCGAAGACTGACCCTTTCGTTTGTTGCCAGACTTCTTCTTCTTCCCACCGCTTTCCTTTTGTGGCTCGGAGACAGCTGCCACCTCATCCAGATCGATTCCATGATCGATCAGAGTCTATGCCAGATCCTTGGCGCTTTCAAACGTAGTTGGCCTAGCAGCCAAGACATTTCCTTTGGTGGGTTGCGTCGGTCCCCAGATATACCTCTTAATTTTCTTGCTTTCCAGGGTGACCATTCCCGGACAGAGGAGCGCCAGATCACAGAATCTAGCGGTGTAGGTAGCGATGTCGGAACCCTTCATCTTCAAGTTCCAGAGTTCGTGTTCCAACTTTTGCACTTCGTCCCTCGGGCAGTACTCCACTAGCATGAGCTCCTTAAGCCTTTCCCAACCCATGACATTAGCCACTGGCAGGGTTAGGGTTTTGACTCGACCATTCCACCAGGTCAAGGCTCTATCGGTGAAGGTGCAGGCGGCAAATTTCACCTTGTTGGCTTCAGGAAAAACGCAAATTTCGAAGATGGATTCGATCTTCTCGAACCACCGCGTCAGGGCAATGACGCATCCATATCCGTCGAAGGACTTGGGTTTCGCAGTCATGAAATCCTTGTAGGAACGCTCTTTCTGTTGTCCCTGACTTCCATCTTGTCTCTGGGGGTCGGTTCCACCTCCAGCTCCACTAGCGTTCACTTGTGCCATTGCTACAGTTACGGCAGCAGTAACTGCTGCCTGGAACATGACAGGGTCGAACTGAGGAGGTGGTGGTGGTGGTGGCGGAGCATCGTTGATCCTTCTGATGGGTCTTGGTCGGGGAGGCATCTTGTTCTAGAAACAATTAGGAAGGAGAGGATGGTAAGTCCTCGAGATATATATATATAGAAGAACAAAATATATCTCATCCTGATAATAAAAGTATTCTACCGAACGATAATCATAGAAAGGTTACTAACACAAGTGAGTTATCGCTTAACAAAGGAGATGTAGCAATACTTAGAGTGAATCTGCATACTAAGTTTGACTCTAGCAAAAATACTCCTATAGTATTTTATGTGAGATGATTTTGGTAAGTTTTAGGCCTGCTATAGCACCACAGTCACTCCCAAACACATGCTGGTCATGTCTCGGCTAAATATAGTTGATCAGTCTATATTCACCCTAGACATGATTACATAACTGCCAAGGTTTAACCGCAACGTTCCAGCATCCAAATACTTTTGTTGTGCTCTACTAGTGATACGAATCCCGTTATGTATGCATCCCCGTATACTTCTTATAAAAATACTTATATTTTGAAAGTATACTTTTAGCGTAGAGCACTTAGGCCCCTTAGTGTTTATAGTTGTATACCACGTAAGGTTTGGTATACTAGTTCGCCATAAACATGGGCTCTGATACGAATCTGTCACACCCCGAAACCGTTGGCGAAACATTCCGGGGCGGAGGACATCATGTATAGCATCACAACCAATGAATAACATCAATCATAGCAACACAACCATTACAGTGAATATTTGAATAAAAACGTTTACATCTGTTTGAAATACATCCAATAGTTTCGCAATTTAAAAACTTAGAGACTCTAAACGCTTCGGTTCCTCGAAAATCCAGCAAGTACCTGTCTATTGATTTCCTGAGAATACAAGCAGTTTGAAAAATATCAGCATAAAGCTGGTGAGTTCATAAGTAGTAATTTGTAATGAAAACTTATTGATGAGCGAGCCGAAATGATTATGTAGTTTCAAGAAAATCCGATATTTTCTTTAGTGAAAACGTAGTGTGATCGATTTCGTATAGAACCATGAATGTTCGTTTCTGAAAATCGTAGAGATATGCAAAATACTACTTCATGTGACTAGCTAAAGCTAATTATGAAGTATACGTATTTAAATGTAAAACCGTAGCATAAATGATTCGGTTTTGAATACCCTGGCTCGGCCAATATGCATAGTATGTTTAGTTCTATTTGGTATAAATAGAACTACTGAAGAAAATCAGGTTGGTAAACTATCGGTGATTTATACATAATGTGAGTCGTATAACCATGCTTGATATGACTAGTGACCTTTCCAACGTTCTTCAGGCGTTGATGTTAAATGACATTTGTACATCTCAGGCGTGCCCGCCTAACTGTAGCTAGCAGTCCAGATGTGGCATTGTCAGTCCTGAATAGATCTATTCACAAATCTCACGCTCTCCCTCCAGGTGACTCTGGTTATACAGGGGTAGGATTTATCCATGTACACCTAAGGGTACAGTAGTGAAGTAGCGTCTCACAGTATCGTACAATCTAGTTTACAAGTGATGCAGTAGCGTTCTACCGTAGTGAGAATCCTAATGTATACCGCGTATAGTGACAAGTTACAATTATGAAAATCATGATTAAACAGTGATATAAACTGTAAACGGTTTCTGTTCCAGTGCATATGTTTAGTAGAGAAGTTCCTATGCTTGATAAGTTTTTAGAGAAATCCCAAACTATACTGATTATAGTTTGCATGCATAACGTAGCGAATAACGTGTCCGTAAAAAAAACTAAGCAATTTTTGTGAAAACGTCTCTTATGCTCAACATAGTGCAAAAGGGAAATAAAGTATGAAATTTGCATATGTTTTATGTATATTCCTGAAAACATTTATGTTTAGCTTGTATTCCCCCCCCCCCCCCCCCTTGAAAACCTTAAAAATACGGAAAAATGTAGGGGTATGAACTCACAATTGTTGCGTGGAGTTGTTGACTGAAAAAAAGGTTACCGAGTTGTTGCACGTGACACTTAACGAAATCCTATTATCAAATAAATACGTATATGTATCTAAGTTAGCAATTTCGATAAATAAAGTGTCAGAAAACACTTGAATTTGGTTGAAGAATGTTACCGAGACTTGCTTGAATCGAAGAAATGAGTTTTCAGCCAAAAGTACCACTAAAAGGGGGTGTTTACGGTTTTTGAAGGTTGGCTAGTTTACGGTCTTTGAACACGATTTTACGGATTTTAAAAACAATTTTACGGTCTTTGAACACGACTTTACGGCTTTTGAAGACAAGTTTACGGTTTCTGAAGATTGTCGAGTTTACGGCCGTAAACTCAAGAACAGAGTTTACGGTCTGTGAAGGTTGGGCCGTAAAGTCGGAAAATGACGTTTGGATGTTGATTTCGACGCGATGAGTGATTCCAGATGTTCCAAAGGGCTCTAAACGGTGTTTTTCGACGTTTTCCGAAGTTTAAATGCGTTTTTAGTGTTTATGGTTTGAGTTGCTTAGAGACAGGAGGAGAGAATGTGGCCATAAATGCCCCAAAGAAGTCAGAGGCATCGTATTTATAGGGTGAAAGTGGGGTCCATTCGTCCTTGACCGTAAACAGGGTTTACGGCCGTAAACTAGTTTACGGTCGTAATCCCATTTTAGACCAAAAATGTTGTTTTCTCGAGGTTTTCGGGTTTCCGCACGATTTTTGGTTCCGACTCGTAAATAAATAATTTAATTAAATATAACTAGATTATTTTTATTAAACCAAAATTTTGACGGAAAAGTTAACGGATCTGAAATTTTATTAACGAAAATCACGTAACAGAAATGGACAAAGTTTCGGATTGTCACAATATGTTGCATGTGTATTTTTTTGTACATCATAGTCATGTTAACATTGATTATTGAATCATCATGTGTTTAATGTTTATCATCATGTGACTCATCATCATTGTATGTTGAGCATCACATTCCTTGATCACTCTAGGTAAATGTTCATTCTTCTTCTTCACACTCTATGATGATGGTGGTGTACACTTTCTAAAGTTTTTTTTCTCTTGTCATAACATAGATTTGAACATCTCATGTGTCATTTGTGTTGACTTATATCTTTGTTGCTCATTGATTCAACAAGACGTCAACTGGTAAGTAACATCTCTCTTGCATGTTTACATATATCCTCATATAATATTGTTACCCCTCCTTAGTTGATGATTCATGTCTATACATATGTTCCTGTGGTCAGGCTCCCCTATTATTGGTCTGTCACTTCTTTTAAATGAACACCTCTTATTGTTGCAATCATATTGGGTGAGCATATTTTTTTGTTTATTTCATTTATTTTATTTTTTATTTTTTATTTTTTTTATTTCTTATTGATCATTAATTCATCTTCACATACCATACTTAGGTTATTTAGTTATTTAGTGTTTATTCTTTGATCAAATCTTTCCTGTACGCATTACACTTATTGGTGCATATCTTGCTTTTCCTACTCACAAGTCTATTACCTTCACCTATCTTCTTTAAGGTAATGTCTCTTCTCATACTTTTATGTAATCTTCAATTTCATGTCTTTATATGTTATTTTAGGATCAACATATTTTTTTTCTTTCATTTTTCAACCTTATCTAAATCCATTCACATTCACAATTCTATGTGTTCTTGGATTTATATAAATAGTTGTCAACTGTTGTCTTTATGATACCTAATTTTATGTTAAGACATCTTTATTTGATATGCCATAGTCATCATAGGTCATGACTTAGCAGTTTTACTATATCTTTGCAATTTTGCTATGATTTAGTAACATCATTTTTTTGTTGTTGTTTTGTTCACGATTTCCTATGGCTGCATCGAACTAACCAGGTGAGCCAAACTTTTCTTTTGGCTGATAGATGAGCAAACATCACACTAGAAGGTCGATCCGCCCTTCACACGTCCACGATTTTATTAAATTGTTTTTGGCTGCTTCAAAATCACTACTTGGGTGCATAAAACAATAAGCGAAAGAAGCAATTTTTATTTGGACGTGCACCCCATATCTGTGTTATGGTTGCTTCATTCCACACACCCTCGTGAACATAGAAGAAACCTCCCCTAACCCTCGTCAATCTATGATTGCCGTCTTCCTCAAGCTGTTGGCGCATCTGATCACTGAGAGCACTCAAACCCTAGCAACATCTCCCTCCCGACAATACTTTTTTTGGCATACTGCACATCGACACACACTTCGCTGATATCATCGATCTGACACAATTTCATCCTCTATTGGAGCATCTTGTTTCTCTCTGTGACTCTGTGTGCGTCATCATTCGTGACTACATCAGATAAGGTGCAATTATACATCGAGATTTGTTTTTAAAAGCATTTAAGCAAGCTCAAGAGAGCACATTCATGTATGAGCAAGTTTCCTTTCATGCAGCGTCTTCTCTATGTATGTAGATCACCAAGTTATTTTTTTCAAGCCTCGATCACCTCACATGAATCTCCATTCGACTCGGTATCACAACTCGAACACGTATCCAGCCGTCTCGGACTTATTCTTTGGAGAACGAATCACACGGGAATCATTAAAACCCTATGTTAATTGTAGGCCTTTCCTTCCGAGCCCTATACAACGTGTTGGATGTAGCAAACCTTTTGTGACGTTTTTTTTTGTGACTTTTGAACAGAAGAGCAAGTAACTCTATTGTGATGGTCTAGGTGTCGCGAAAAGAAACACATCGTTAGGCATATGTTGGCTCACATGCAGAAAATTAAATTTTTTTCTTTGCATTTCAACCACGTTTTTTTTTAATTATTTTTTTTGGGTATTTGCTCTATAGCCAATTTTTGGATCAAGCAACCAACCAAACCCAATTATTATTTAATTTTTTATTAGCTTTTTAGTATTTATCTCATTTCGAGAGACTTATAATTTTTTTTAACAATTTTGAAAATATCAAAATAAATAAAAATGTTTTTGATATGGTACAATCTTTTAAAGCCAAGACATAACATCTTTGTTTTATTATAACACTTTGATATTATTTAACAAAATATCAAAGTTTTTTTTGTCAATATATAGAAAAAAATCAAGTATTTCATTTTTATTCAACTCCTGATTTTTTTTAAACTTCTGGCCTAAATAAAACACTACACGGGTTTACAAGTTACTCCTAACTGTCACCTTACTTTCCTATCTTGACAAAAAGAATTTTTGTCTAGATCGCGCAAATTTGAACATTGTTATTATATTTTTTTTTCAATTGTCATGTTGACAATTAAAATTTTCTTTAACCGAATTTTTCAAGTTCGAGGAACACATTCTCTCGAATAATTTTTCAAGTTTTTTTTTTGTATGTCTGCTTCAACAGAAAATTCTATTGGAGCAGAGGGGGAAATGTTAACTCAATATTTTTCCTTTTACACACTTTTTACAATTCCTTATTTCAGTAACCATCACATAGGGGGAAACTGTTGGAAATATTTTGATGTGATTGTCACTTGAAATAAGTTAAATATTGATTTATATTTTCTAATAAACATTATCAGAATGTTTCAGGTTGAAAAAATCCTGAAGATTCAACAAGTGTTTGAAGAATCATATGTTTGAGTACTTGAAGCTTACTTGGAGCACCTGATGTTCACATGGAACACCTGAAGTAAACAAGTTGGATCATCAGGATCTCAGATGGCAAACACAAATGATTTTGGGAACTAAAACCAAATGTTTTCATCAAGTTTAAAATTTATGCAATTGATACAAATCCAACGATTTCCATAAAATATATAGATATTTTATCCCTTTTGTATTATGTGGAGCATAAAGGACGCTTTCTCAACATAATTCCATAGTTTTTAGAACAATTCACGAACATAACATTTCATTCAAACTATAATATGTATAGTTTGGGGAATTCATTACCAGTTTCATCGATGCAAACTACTTACTTGGTCAATCATATAAACTATGACGGATTTAGTTTATAATATTCATTACTGCGTTCAGATAACAAGAGTATAACATTAAACAATTATTTTACGTATGATTATTTATACTCTACCAAGTCTACAAATAGTTTCAATTACGAGAACACGATACAGAACAACACGTAAACTAGTTAATACAAGATTGTGAGACATCTCTTCATTTGTACCCTTCGAGGTACTGATAAAATCCTCAACATTTAGTATAACTAGAGTCTCCTGCAGGGAGAGCGTGAGATTTGTGAATAGATCTATTCGGGATTGACAATCTCATACCTAAACTGCTAGCTACAATTAGGCAGACACGCCTAGGGTGACAAATATCATATTGTACGATGCCTGAAGAAACGCCGTTGAGGTCATCAGTCATATCAAGCATGGTTATACGAACTCCCAATAGTATAAACTAATCTTTGTTTATAGGATTTCATTATTCACTAGTTTTATTTTAAATAATAGAACTACTACACATTACACTGGAGGATTTCTAGGGATACAATCATGGTTTTATCTTAAGTAATAAAACTACTATACATATTGGTGGTAGCCAGGGTTTTCAAATAAAACATATTGGTAATAGCCAGGGTTTTCAAACAGAACATACTATACATACTGGTGGTAATCAGTGTTTTCAAATAGAACATACTATGCATACTGGTAGTAGCCAGGGCTTTTTCAAACAAAACATACTATGCATACTGGTGGTAGCTAGGGTTTCAAACAGAACATACTATACATACTGGTAGTAGCCAGGGTTTTCAAACAGAACATACTATACGTACTGGTAGTAGCCAAGGTTTTCAAACAGAACATAATATACATACTGGTGGTAGCTAGTGTTTTCAAATAGAACATATTATACATATTGTTAGTAGCCAGGGTTTTCAAACAGAACATACTATACATACTGGTGGTAGCCAGGGTTTTCATACATAACATACTATACATACAGTAACGAACAAACATTTAATAAAATATTGGATTTTCTTGGGAACATGCATACATTTTTCTAGAATTCAATAACTGGTTTTCATTACAAAAACATTCTTATGAACTCACCAGCTTTATGCTGATACGTTTTCAAAATCGCTTGTATTCTCAAGACATCAGTAAACAGGTACTCCTGCAGCATTTTGAGAAGATGGAGCATATCACTACAAGAAAAAAGGCCTTTTACGAGGCGCAAAATACGACGCTCATTGATCTATGTTACGCAAGAGAGAGTGACATTAAAAAAATGTCATCTCTTCAAAAAATTTAAGTATATATGTCGCGTTTTATTGAGTGCCCTTAGAGTTAGTGTCTAATGTAAAAAACTTAAAAACACGGAGGGCACTTAATGTAAAATGTGCGCCGTCTCAAAATGTCGCATTATAATTTTAGTGAAAGGCGCGCATCTGTTCACAAAAATCGAGGTTACTAACAAAATATCTAACACTCACTATTCATCAGTCACTTCACTCTCTACTACGATTCTATCGACGGTGAGACCTCGACTCGCCTTCCCTTGCAGACAACGTCTCCTCCTCCGATCGTTAGGTTACTTCTCTGGCTGATTTCGCCTCGCCGACGACCGTGGGTTCAACTGACATCATTGGAGACTGCTAAAATTTACGTGCCCTAGGTCCGATTAAGGTGTTCCTGTTGAACCGATCATCGACCCAAGTGAGCTTCCCGGTTGGCCATATAACGTTGTAACAGAAGAGAAAGAGCAGAAGAAAGTCGAGACAAGGGGAAGAAGCGCCTGGTAGCCATGAATCTAATGCTAAGTTGAACACATTCAAGGGTTTCTCACCTACTGAAGCTTCTCAAGTCGAACACTAGGTAAAATCTCAAGCTTCTCAAGTTATATGTAATGTTTTTATCCCCTTCTTTCATCTTGCGAACATTTTCTCTACTTTTTATCCCAAACTTTCACCTTGTTCTCAAGGTGAAGAAAGGATTGACTAATCGTGTATACATAATGATAGTTGCCTAAGAAAAGAGTCGAAAAATCTCTCAAAATACTCTTAATCAAACTCCCCTGTGAGATGTTTCTCTTCAGGTTCTTCGAACCCTGGTCTGGTAGAACATAATTTTTTATGTTTTCTGATTGTACTTATGAAATTATGAAATCATGTTGTATCTTTCATTTCGATTGGGGGTATGTATGGACGATTTGTAATAGGGATTGAGATTATGAAATCATGGTTGAAGCATTCATTAAACCCTAAATGTAGATGTCTGAGTCTAGATTTATTTTTTAACTGTTGAGAAATTCTGCAAGGACACTTGATCTTCTTAAGAACATAGAAAAACGTTCTAAGTTGTTTCACTTAATTAGTCAAAAAGCATCTTATTCTGGAACCAAAAGACTAGTTAGAGCATATTAAACATTGAAAGTGTATGTATTTATGAAATCAGCCATTGATTCATTTTGCATTTTGATCATCACACAACCTCTTTGATAGAAACCAAAATCCAATAACAGATAAATGAAACTCAAATATGAGATATATAGATCTAGGAAGCTATTTGATTACTAAATGGAAATAAGAACAAATCAGAAAGGAAATCCAAATGATTATCCTCCTGCCCTAATCAGAAAAGTTCTCTCAAGAGAAACTTCCTGCCCAAGCTAAAGTCGATACTCAAAGTTACAAAATACTAAATGATTCAATACTCTTAAGAATTAAAAATCTATAAAAAGTTTGCCTGTTTGTTTAAAGCATCCAAAGTTTCTTCATTGAGGTCATTACCAGCAGTGATTCCAGTCTTTCCAAACCTCGGAACTCCAAATTCCATTCCAATTGTTTCAAAGAACTTTCTTTTGTCACATGAAAGATAAGCAAGATCACCAAAATCCAACCGAATTCCCCTTGCTTTATACCTATACAAATAAATACATCAATTAACATATTAATTATTATCATTAAAGTTTAAACCTTGTGTATCATAAAATAGAAAAAGACAATAATACCCTAGATCATTTAGTGCTAGAAGAACAACACAGAAGTTAGGAACACCACTCTTCATCACTGTGTGTGAAGGTTGGATCTTCCAAAAAAAATCACGTATTAAAAACCCACCCAACAATCTTTCTCCGAACTGGGTATCAACTATCAGGTTAGAGCTGCTACTCTCCACCAATACCAGCAACCATTGCAATCATCAAGGTGCGTTCATTGGAGAGTGCAACCCAATTGTTTTATCCCTCCGATGCCTTTCAGATATAATATTTGCTGATTTGCTGTCATCATCTGAGCTTCCCAGTCTTCCACGAACACCCTTTCGAATCAAAAGATGTAAAATACCCCGATTACCCTTTCTATCTCTCTTTATCTGTGGGTGTGTTTGCAAAAATAGAAATAAACCTCTTTGATTTCGAATTTCATTATCTCACCTCTTCATCACTTCTATAACCGTCCCTCTCCCTCTAAATGAGAAATCTTTGTTGATTAGATCTGAAAAGCGGAGGAAGAGAAAAGACATCATGAACCTCGGAAAAAATTGACCAGGTAATACTTGTCTTATGTTTTACTTCATATATGTTCTTCTGTTACGCCTATTCCACTCCGATCCCAACTTAATTTTCCAACATAGTTAAGGTTTCACATAGTTGCTCTCGACTTGTGTTTTTGTTGGAAATATTTTAATTAAACTACTACGTTTGTTAACATCTTTGATTTTTTTTGGAAGATCCAACCTTCACACACAATGAAAAAAAAATTATCTGATAAGTGTTTGTTGACATGCAACCTACGTGGCATGTACTTGGCAAATTATTAAAAGGTTAAGGTCATATAATAACTCACGTATTTGTACTTTCTTACATATATTTTTTAGTTAAAATACTTCAGGCCTCAAGTATTTTATGCAAAAAAAATAATCCCTGTCAATTTTCATCACATACAAAAAATTTCAGGAGTGAAAATGTAACACCCAATGCACAAAGACCAAATTACCCTTTGCCTAATGCCTACCTTTTCTTATGACTACCTTCAGCAGTTTGTTTTGTTTCAATAACAGTGCTACGTAGGGATGTTTCTGCATAAGAGCAAAACAGAAAGCACACAATATTACAATTCGGTCCCTCCACTTTTCCCTTGTTTTCAAAGAAGGTCCATTCTTTATCACATTCTCTATCAATACCACCATCTTGAAGTAGAGGCTTGTAAATAATGATATACTCATCAGACTTATCATATTCAATTTTCAAATAGGTGCATAATTTGCAAAAAAAGACAAACACAAAACTGCTAGCTAAAGAAAATTCTGATTTTATTGCAACAAATCTTCTGGCTACAAACAAACAAAACATTCATCTCATCTTGTTAAAAATAAAGTCGATTCTTTGCCTTAATACAAAGCCAATTAATAATTGTTCATGTTTGTATATCAATAACAACTCTTTATTAGTTGATTGTACTAAGATATAACACCAATAAACATCAACCACTAGACAATTCAATTCAACAGTGGAACAGGGAACCAAAATAACATTGTGATCCGGAGGTTTAGGAGGTATTAATTCCCCTAAAGCATACAAACCTCTGTATGAAGAATGAACTAACTCTATCTGTTTTTCCAATTGGACTCCGAAGCTGTACAAGGCTTCATTTGTTAAGCCTCCTATTAGCCCCTTAGATGGATCATTGACTCCTTGCGTGGAGATATCTGAAGTTGATTTAACTTCACTGACAAACACCCATGTACCAATCTCAGTAGAGAAGAGTAGTTTAATCTTACACCTAGGCTTATCAAGGTAGACCGAGTTATAAATAGATGACAAGGAGATTGCAGGTACAATCAATCCTCCTGAATTGGAGTATTTTGCTTGCATGTGGGTCGATGAAAACAGAAAGCACACAATATTACAATTCGGTCCCTCCACTTTTCCCTTGTTTTCAAAGAAGATCCATTCTTTTGGCTAATGGCTACTTCCAAACATACATACATACATAATACATAGCCACACACATGTTCAATTCTTTTGGTCTCTCACACCTTTCTAAAACCAAAATATATACACCAACTTATCTTACTATCTTGTTTTATGAATATTAGTATTAAACCACTTTACAATGTTTATTTACAGCCAAGGGTCAGATTCAAAAACTACATTAAAACATGGGTTCTTAAATAATTATAATTTGTATAAACATGAGCATGCCTAATAAGGCAAGCCTATCTTCAACTTCTTTTCTGTACACCTGTATCAAACCACTGCCATCTGTAACTTGAAGCTTCCCATTTAACATTGTCTTGTATTCATCATCTGTAACTTGAAGCTTCTCATTAAACATTGAAAGTGTATGTATTTATGCTTCTAACTATTTTTGCTTGTAGGAATATTGGCAAGAGGATTCAAAGTGCATTGATCTGGGTGGTAACTACAGCTGTATGTGGCTTGGTGCTGTGCATATTATACGGTTAGTATCTCCAATTATTAATTTATTCTTACAAGAAACATTTTCACTTATGATCAAATGCAATTAGGAGTAGAACCTACTTTTAGTCATTTAGAAGGTTGATGTCCCTGGTTTCCCATGCAAGTAGGTATGATGGGCACTGCCAAAAAAATTAGCTTACATGGCAAAAATTACTATTCTAGCTTTGCATTTTGTATACTTATAATAGGATTGATGAATGAGATGTTTCTAGGCTTTGACATAATCTGACTGTGGTTTGTACACTAAATGTTGTTCGTTAATTTTTTTCATAATTGTGCATTGCAATATGCATGTAGTTACAATGAGTTACAATTTTTTTGTTACTTGCTGCAGGCTCAAAGGGTGATAAAGCAACAGTTTCTGCTATAAATTACACTGATATTCCACATACTCAGGTAAGAAAAGGTATTTATTTTTAATCTATCTATTTTTTAGGGTACATAAGTTTTTTATTTTTCATTTTCTAATATAGATTCTATTATATTATTTTGATTAAAAATTCACTTTTGTGAATATTCGTTTAAAATATCCAAGCCTTTTTAACTTAACATTAAAAACAATCAAAAGCCTAACATATATTGTACATACTCTACAATAAATACATATAACATATAGCTCAACAGAATGAGATTAAAAAGAATGTCATCCAAAAAGCTTCTTGCTACTCTACAAGCAATACATATAACACCTGCACCTCTTCTTTTCTAACAGATCCATCATGTTCACCCTGTAACAGGATTCATACAAATCAATTCAATCATATTATAACAAAAACAATAATTAATCTATAACTAAACTTATTACAGATTCTAAAAACAACCTTGAGAAACAGAGAGTTTACCTGTGATGAAAATTTTATAACAAAAACAATAATTACTCACCCTTTCACAGGATTCATACAAATCAATTCAATCATCTTTAAATAATAATAAAATGATAATTAATCGACTAGTGATGAAAATTTTACTAACCTCAATCTGCCACATTAAATCAGGAATGGAAACACCACTATAAATTAACCAACAAACATAAATATTTATACATTTGTAGAAACATCAACTCATTAACCAACAAAGACAGAAGAGAAAGAAAGAAAAAAAACAACAAAGAACAGCCATACCTATAGGAAGTTCTTATGCAGTATTAATCACAATTAACATCAAACATAAATATTTATACATTTTTAGAATGTAACTGTCAACTGACAGTTAATACCTAATTTTAAACAGATTGACCACCCAAGGGTAAAAAGGTCAAACCCATAAATTATGAAATAACGGGTTTGCAGGTGGTTTTGTGCTGGACACCTGTTTAGCCCATTTCTAACTTTAAAATTTCTGCAAAAAAGATCATATTCAAAATTTTAAAAGTATTTCTAATTTTCAAATTTCTGTAAAAGTTCATAAAATTTTATAACAAACACATAAAAATATTCAAACAAGCTGAAAAAGTAACTGGATGCTGAAAAAGTAAATGATAACCTATACAGTTTTGTTCCCTGCTTCAGTTTTGTCACTGTACAGTTTTGGCCCTTGTACAATTTTTTTGTCCCTGTATAGTTTTGGCCCTGTACAATTTTGTTTTTGCATAGTTTTTGTCCCTAAACATGCGTAATCATTATTGCTTTAAATGGTAAATAATTATGTAGGTTGGCAACAAATGTTTAATGGATAAATCATGGATTTCCTCTAGTAGATTATCAAATGCATATGATGAAGGTGTGAATGCTTTTCTAGAGTTTGCACAAACTAATAATCCAAAGTTAGATGTTATTCCATGCCCTTGTGTAAATTGCATCAATTTGTGTCACCACTCAATTGACAATGTCCGTTATCATTTGTTTGCCCACGGCTTCGATGAGAATTATAAGATTTGGTCTTTCCATGGAGAAAAACAACCCAATAGTGATTCTAGATGCCCTAACAATTCCATTCCTCCTGATGCTATTTATACAAAGGATATGCTTCATGATGCCTTCAAATACGTAGACGATGAACCTGATTCGTTGAAATCACTTCTTGAAGAGTGTGATAAGCCACTTTATGTAGGGTCAAAGTATAATGCACTTAGTGGATTATTGAAATTCCAACATTTGAAGGGTCAATTTGGATGGTCTGATGCTAGTTTTGATGCTTTGTTGTCTGTCCTAAAAGATATCTTACCATCAAACAATACCATCCCTAGCTCGATATATGAGTCCAAGAAGTTGCTAAAAGGAGTAGGTCTACAATATGAGAAGATTCATGCATGTGAAAATGATTGTGTTCTATTCTGGAAAGAACATAAAGATGCTTCTCATTGTCCAACTTGTGGCACTTCTCGTTGGAAGAAGAATTCCAAAAAAGTACCTTCAAAAGTTTTGTGGTATTTTCCTATCATCCCTAGATTTAGAAGAATGTTTTCAATACCACAAATTGCTCATGACTTAACTTGGCATGCACAAGGTCGGGTCAATAGTGGGAAGCTTACTCATCCTCGCGATACCCCTTCTTGGAAGCTTGTTGATAACACGTGGAAAGAATTCAGACAGGAAAAACGAAATCTTAGATTAGCCTTGTCTACTGATGGTATCAATCCACACAAGTCATTAAGTTCCAAGCATAGTTGTTGGCCAGTTATCCTAATAACATATAATCTACCCCCTTATTTGTGTATGTCAAGAAAATTCATGATGTTGACTCTGTTGATATCCGGGCCAAACCAACCTGGTAACAATATTGATGTCTACTTGGCACCATTGATAGAAGATCTAAAGCTCTTGTGGGAAACTGTCGTTGAGACTTTTGATTCTCATAAGAAAGAATACTTCAATTTAAGAGCAATATTACTTTGGACTATAAGTGATTTTCCCGCGTATGGTAATCTTTCGGGGTGTGTTACCAAAGGTTATTATGCTTGTCCAATATGTTCAAAGAATACTTGTTCACAATGGTTGCCAAAGTCCAAAAAAGTATGCTTCCTTGGGCATAGAAGATTCCTACCACTTGAACATCCTTTTCGCAAAAGAAAAAAACATTTCAACAATCAACAGGAGCACGATTTTATGCCACAACCATCATCAGGTGAAGAGATTTATGACTATCTGGCGGGATTTGAGACTACATGGGGTAAGAAGATAAAGCCAAAGAAGGTAGTATCAAAGAAGGTAGGATCAAAGAAGATAAAGTTAAAGAAGATAAAGTCAAGGAAGGGAGCGTCAAAGAAGGAAACGCCAAAGAAGGAGAAGACAAAGAAGAAAAAAGAAAGTATCGACGAGAGATCTAAATTTTGGCATAAAAAGTCGATTTTTTTTAAACTTGAATATTGGAAGAAGTTGCCTGTTTGCCATCAGTTAGATCTCATGCACATAGAAAAAAATGTGACCGAGAGTGTTTATGGGACAGCGTTGAATTTGCCTCACAAGACGAAGGATGGATTAAAAGCACGACAAGATCTTGAAGCGTTGGGCATCAAGACTGAATTACGACCTGAACCAAAAGGGGATCGACATTGGCTTCCGCCTGCCAAGTACACATTGAATTCCGCAGAGAAACATCTATTTTATGAAACCCTGTCTAACATAAAAGTTCCTTATGGGTATTGCTCTAATTTCAAGAATCTCGTGTCGGATGATGTTTCAAAGATGAATGGTTTGAAGTCTAATGATTGCCATGTACTAATGCAACAACTTCTTCCATTTGCAATCAAAGGGGTGTTAGATGTGAAGGTGCGGAGAACAATCCTAAGCCTGTGTCATTTTTTCAATGAGTTTTGTAGTAAAGTTGTTGATGTTAGTAAGCTAGGCAAGTTGCAAAGTGACATCGTATTAACATTATGTTTGTTAGAGAAGTACTTTCCTCCTTCATTTTTCGATGTCATGACTCACTTGATGGTGCATTTAGTTAGAGAGGTGAGGTTGTGTGGCCCGGTTCATTTTAGGTGGATGTATCCATTTGAGAGATACATGAAAACACTTAAAGGGTATGTAAGAAATCATCATCGACCCGAGGGTTGCATTGCAGAGTGTTATGTGGCAGAGGAGGCCTTAGAATTTTGTTCAGACTACTTAAAAAACAAGAAATCAATTGGCAATCCTCATGAGCGTGTTGATGAAAGAATCCGCAGTGGCAAGCCTTTATCAAAGGCTACAATTGATGTTGTAGATGCTCAGTTACTTGATCAAGCTCATCTTTATGTATTACGAAACAATGTTGTTGTGGAGCCGTATATAGAGTAAGAATTACATGAAACTGTATACTCTTATACCATTATCTATCATATAAAACATTCTTTTAACTTGTAATACACTTCAGGCAACATATGTTGGAATTGAAGGATCTGAACCCCCGTCATGCTCGCAAGAGTACATGGTTGCAGAGCCAACATAGTCGGACATTTATTAGTTGGTTTAAGAAAGAGGTTTGTTTTTAAAATAAGATAGTTAGAATTACAATATTTTTAATTATTTTTTTGAATTACATTAATTATATATTTTTCTGTTAGGTTGGAAAACGTTTGGCTAACGGGGAAGATATTTGTGATGATGTTCGTTGGTTGGCCAAAGGGCCTAATTTTGCTGTTACTAAATATAGCGGTTTTGCCATAAATGAATATCATTTTCATACAACATCTCGAGATGAGTCTAGAACAACTCAATGCAGTGGAGTGTCTTTAGTTGCACATACCATGCAGATTGCTAGTGCAAAAGACTCCAATCCTGTGTATGGTGCTGTAACTTACTTCGGCCGTATAAAGGAGATATGGGATCTTAATTATCACATGTTTAGTATTCCTGTATTCATGTGTGATTGGGTTGATAGTCGTGGAGTAAAAAAGGATGATTTAGGATTCACAGTAGTTAACTTTGATAGGCTTGGTCAAAAGTCTGAACCCTTCGTATTAGCTAGTCAAGTCAAACAGGTTTTTTATGTTCAAGATCAACAAGATGAGAATTTGCATGTTGTTGGATTCACACCTCATAGGATGTACAAGTATGGATCAAATGGTGAAACTGATGATATGTTGGAATTTGATGTTACTTTTGATTTAACACAAGACTCCGCTTTATTAGACCTTGATGATGATTTTTTGTGTACGCGTCCGGATGGCGAGGGCATATTAGTTTAAATATTTTTTGTTGCAGAATAATAAAGTCTTTGGTATGTTTTTATTTCAGATTTTGAATGTGATTAATCAATGTCCAACTGCAACAAATAACAATGTACTTAATTTAATTTGAATCTTGTTGAAACAGGTTGTGTTTTTGTGACATGGAATCAGATTCAGCTTCTGATCACGAGGACTCCAAACAAAGAGGTCCGACAACAAAGACAAAAGCTAATAAAGTGAAGCTTGTAATAACTTACAATAAAAAAGGTGTCCCGGTTGGAAAGGAAGCCACAAAACTGTCTACTTTTGAGGGTTTGGTTGCAAGAACAATGGTTCCCATAACATATGACTCGTGGCTGGAAGTTGGTGAGGAAGTAAGGGAAGGATTATGGCAATATGTTTTGGTAAGTCTCTGTTTTCTTCCTGTTATTACCTTTGTTCAGATCTGTTTTTGTCCCTGTTTTTGTCCCTGTTCAGATTTGTTTTTGAACCAACCTTTTTTTTATGTTTCAGGAAAAGTTTGTAGTTGACCCAAAGAGTCGGAAGCAAATTCTCCAATCGATCAGGAAGAAGTGGAGAAACTTCAAGCATTATCTATATGCCAAGTTCATTAAGAACCGAAGTAAAGATCCCAAGGCAAATCTATTCAAACCTCCGAAAGATTATCCGTTTATAAAGAAAGAAGATTGGAAAGTTTTTGTATCCCATAGAGTTACAAAGAAGTGGGAGGTTTGTTAAACTTTTCTTATATGCATTTTTAGTTACAATTTTAATGTTTGTATTTATAATTTTAATGTTTCTAATGCAGGAGAAAAGTATGAAAGCTAAAAATACTCGTGCACATCATAAATACAATCATCGTTTGAGCAGAAAAGGATATGCTAGACTCATTAATGACATTGTATGATTCCCACTGAATATTGATTATTTTATTTGTATATATTTATGTTAATTGGTTTTGTTATTCTTGATAATTTAGATGCAAGAAACTGGCAAGACGGAAGAGGAGATTGATAGGACAGTGCTGTGGAAAAAAGCAAGAGAGTTGAAGACAGGAGGATACGATGCAGATGTGAAGACGATTGTTGATAAAATTGTAAGTTTCATTAATTCCCAAATATATAAAAAAACATAACATTTGTCCCATTTTATTTTTCTAACATTTGTCCCATTTTATTTTTTTACAGGATGAGCTTCAGAAATCGGGAAGCTTTGGAGAGGTTACATGTGGAACACATGATGTGCTTACAGAGGCGTTGGGTACTCAGGAACAACGTGGGCGTGTACGAGGGATGGGTAGATTTATAACGCCACAGCAATACTTTTATTTACCCAAGAATGTTAAGTATTACTTGGAGATTGAGAACGAGAGGGTGGATAAACGAATAAACAAACTTGAAGATGACTTGGAGAAACTAAAAAGAGGTGTACTTAATGTTTCTGAAGCTGCAAGTTGCCAAATAGGGGGCGTCATTGAAGATTTTGAACAACAACCACAGAATGAATCACTTGTAAGTCCTTGAAGACAATTATGAAAAATATATTTAAATAATTTTCTTTTTCTACAAACTAACATACTATATTTTGCAGGATAATTCATGTCTTCTTGCGGTTGAATTTGCTGCAAATGTGGTTGCTAAAGGAACCATAATGAAAGCATCGGGTATTTTGAAATATATTTGCATTATTATTATTTATATATTTTCATTTTTTAGAAGATTGAATCTTAATTATTTTTTATGTTTATGTAACAGATGAAAACATTGAAGTTATGATTGAAACAATTTTGCAAGGAGAAGCTTTAGTACCCTTTCCACTTGAAGAGGAGTTCATTGTGAAGGTCAAAGATGCACTGGGACACATACTAAGCTGGCCAAGACACTTAGTTATTCGATGCTCTGACCTGGTAATACTATTTGAACATATTTTCCCTTGGTTATCTTAATTTTTCTGATATTTGAGTGAGTTCTTAATTTTTTTGGTAATAGTATTTGTATTTTTGAGCATTTGTAGGGAAAAGTGGTGGCGAAATCTGTGAAAAAGCATGCAACACCAGTGAAGAAAGCTGCAACACCAGTGAATGAAGATGTAACACCAGTGAAGGAAGATGCAACACCTCCAAAAGAAGAAATAGGAAGTAATAAGAAAGAAAAACAACCATGTGATATGGAAGGAGGGAATGATGTGGAAGAAGTATTGATTGGGATAGAAAAGAAGATTAAAAAGGAGAAACAAAATGTGACTGTTCAAAGAAGGTGGACCAGAGCACAGATGAAGACAAGGATAAGGATTGAGAACAATAGTATTTTGAAAATGACTGCAATGATGGCTGATGGACAAGTTACAAAGGTTGATTCTATAAGAGTGCAGAGTGAGAATGATCTTTTTGGGTACGATAGTTACACGTACTTAACTTGGGATGATTTTGAAGCAGTTCTTACAATGGATGAGCTGACTGGTGCTGTTATTGTGTCTTATATGATGTAAGTGCAAGAAATTTAATTTAAATAACAATGTGTCTTAAAAAAATGTTTAATGAATTTAGTGTTTGTATGATAACAGGGTGTTGTTTAACAAATTGAAGTATGGCTCCCCAGAAAGAGACCATGGAATTTGCTTTGTGAACCCGGCAGTAATCTCACCAAGTATGCGTAAAGGGAAATCTAAGAATATTGACGATGCAAGCAGAGGTTTAGCAGATCGATTGTCTAAAAGAAAGGGCAATGACATCATCTTTATGCCCTACAATCCTGGGTATTGTTATTTGACATTTTATTTTTAAAATGACTGCAATTATGTTATTTGACATTTTATTTTTTTTGTGGTTTTTGTAGAAGACATTGGGTATTGGGTGTACTAGACATGAAATCGGATACTTGCTATTATCTTGATTCCTTGAGCTCTGGCAATTTCAATATGGAGTTGAAGCAAATTGTTGATTCGTAAGTAATATAAATTATCAAAACACTTGATGTGAGTACAATAAACACATATTTGTTAATGTTTTTTTTATAGGGCAATGGTTTTGTACACTACACAAAGTGGATCCAACAAAAGGGTTAAACTAAATTGGGTTAATGTTACGGTCAGCACTTAATTCCTTATTGAAATTGTAGTTTTAACTTTATTTTTTGGATCAATTGAAATGATCATTTTATATGTAACTTTGTAGTGTCCAGTTCAGCCCGGATCTACCGAATGTGGCTACTACATGCTAAGGTTCATGAAGGAGATAGTGGAAGAAGGAATTGAAGTGTTGGTCAAAGACAATGTAAGGATATAGCATTCTACTTTCATTACTATAATTTATGGCATCCTTACTGTTAAAATATAGCAACTTACTGTTACAGAATATTTTAATATGCTATTTTTTATTAATAAAAACAATATGCAAATGTTTTCACAGATCGGGGATGGCAAAGCTGAGTACACAACTGCTGATATCGATGAGATACGTGAAGAATGGTCAACGTTTGTTACAGGCTTCATTTATCGATGATATGTATGGTCTTTTGACAATGTATCCGCAAAACAATGTTATGGTTAACCACTAATGCTAGGTATGGTCTTTTGACATGTGTAATGCTAGGTAGTCTTTTGAGACACATGTATAATTTTTTGCTAACTTTTAGTAATGTTACTTAAGGTAACATGTAGTTACAACTTAGGTAATTCAACATATATGTAAAGTTTTGGTATATTTGACGTTTAGATGAAAATGAATGTTTTGGTATATTTGTCATTTATTATGTGTATTCACGTTGTAAATGTGTGTTGTAAATGCACGTCGTAAAAACGTCGTAAAGGTGCGTAGTAAAAACGAGAGACGTAAGGTTACGACATGCGAATGAGCATCGTCTTCCTTTATGACATGGCCTTCCTTGACGCGCATTGCGTATCATAAGAGCGCGTCGTCTCTAGACGACGCGCATTTGAGCGTCATCTTCGTTTATGACATGGCCTTCCTTGACGCGCATTGCGTATCATAAAAGCGCGTCGTCTATAGATGACGCGCATTTGCACGTCGTCTATCTTTATGACATGGCCTTCCTTGACACCCATTGCGTATCATAAGGGCGCGTCGTCTCTAGATGACGCGCCTTTGCACGTCGTCTATCTTTATGACACGGCCTTCCTTGACGCGCATTGCGTATCATAAGAGAGCATCGTAAATGCGCGTCGTCTCTAGACGACGCGCATATGCGCGTCGTCTATCTTTATGACATGGCCTTCCTTGACACGCATTTGCGCGTCGTCTGAGCCTTTTACGACGCGCAATGAGCGTCGTAAAAGGCCTTTTTTCTAGTAGTGTATATCGACACGTCTTTTTATATTATGTTATAATTTTGATGTACTCAATCAATGGATCAAACAGATGTAAATATTCATATCATAATGTAATGGTTGTGTTTACTTTCATTACTATGATGCAATTGTTGTGATAATACACATGACGTCCTCCACCCCCAAATGTTTCTACCGTTTTCGGTTTGGGGGTGTGACAGATTGGTATCTGAGCTATTGTTTATAGTGAACTTGGTATACTAAACCTTACGTGGTATACAACTATAAATGCTAAGGGGCTGAAGTGCTCTGAACTAAAAGTATACTTTTAAAATATAAGCATTTTATGAGAAGTATACAAGTATACATATGTACCAGAAACAGTATCATGAGTAGAACAAAACAAATGTATTTTAATGTTGGACACCGCGGTTAAACCTGGAAAGTTATGTAATCATGTCTAGGGTCAATATAGCCTGATCAACTATATTTATTCGAGACATGACCAACATGTGTTTGGGAGTGATTGTGGTATTGCAGCAGGCCTAAAACTTACCAAGCTATATACAACAAGGTATTGATAGAACAAAACATACAACTTAAAATACTATAGGAGTATATAGCTAGAGTCGAATACAGTGTAGAGATTTTTTCATTTCAAGTGTTGCTACTCATTCCTTCTTAGCGATAGTTTACTTGTATTAGTAACATTTCCTTGTTTATCGCTCAGTAGAACACTTTATCTATTAGGCTGAGATATATCTTGTTTAGTATCTCTTGATTCAATAATCTAGGGGACTTACCATCCTCTTCTTCCTAATTACTTTTAGAATAAGATGCCTCCGAAGAAAAGACCCAACAGAAAGAACAACAATCCTCCAACAGATCCGACGCCACCACCTCCTCAGTTCGATCCGGCCATGTTCCAAGCAGCAGTTACAGCCGATGTGGCTGTCGCGATGTCGCAGATCAATTTTGGAGGCTCTAGTGGGTCAGGAAGTGGTACCTATCCCCTTAATATTGAAGGTGGCCAAGGACACCAGAAGGAGTGTTCCTACAAGGATTTCATGAACGCGAAACCCAAATCCTTCAACGACAATGGAGGTGTAATTGCCCTAACCCAATGGATCAAGAAGATCGAATCGGTCTTCGAGATATTTGCGTGCTCTGAAGCAAACAAAGTGAAGTTTGCTTCTTGCGCCTTCACCAATAGAGCATTGACCTGGTGTAATGTTCGATTCAAATCCCTAACCCAACCAGTGGCAAACGCCATGGGTTGGCAAAGTCTAAAAGAACTCATGCTTGCTGAGTACTACCCAAGGGGCGAGATTCAGAAGTTGGAGCACGAGCTTTGGAATCTGAAGATGAAGGGTTCCGACATTACCTCCTATATAACTAGATTCTGTGACCTAGCTCTTCTCTGTCCGGGAATGGTCACCCCGAAAAGCAAGAAAATAGAGAGGTACATTTGGGGATTGACGCCCCCAACACAAGCAAATGTTTTGGTCGCTAAGGTTTCCACTTTTGACAGCGCCAAGTGTTTAGCGCAAACCCTGATAGATCACGGGGTTGATCTTGATAAAGTGGCAGCCGCTCTCGAACCACCAAAGTCAAGTGGTGGGAAGAAGAAGTTTTGGAACAAGCGAAATGGCCATTCTTCGCAAGAGCCCTCCATGAATAGCAAGTAGTGGCAGTTCATGCTGCTACCACTGCTGCCACTGTTCCTGCAGTTCAAGCACCTACCATTAGATATGATGGTACCCTTCCTCGGTGAGACAATTGCAACTATCATCATCACGGTCCATGCCGTGAAATGCTGTGCAATAGATGCGGCAAGAAGGGGCACACAACTCGAGTTTGCAAGACACCAGTCCAACCAACCAATCAGGCTACTGGAGCAGGCGTTGGTCAAGCATGTTATGGTTGTGGGGAAGTGGGGCACTACAAGAGAAATTGCCCCAAGGCAACAACAGCTGGCAACACAGGGAGAGTGCTAGTAATGGGCCAAGAGGAGGCAGTTGTTGATCCCACTGTTGTTATGGGTACGTTCCTCCTTGACAACTCTTATGCATGCATTCATTTCGATTCTGGTGCGGAGAGAAGTTTTGTCATTCATGCATTCAAGCATCTTCTCGAACATAAACCCCTTCCATTAACCGAAACATTCACCATCGAGATGGCTAACAGTAAAAAATAGAGCACTAACGACATATTCATAGGCTGCACCCTTACCCTAAACGGCCATTCCTTTCCAATCGACCTTATGCTAGTTTCCATAAAAAGTTTTGATGTCATCATTTTCATGGATTGGTTGAGCCCCAATCGTGTTGATATCCTGTGTTATGAAAAAGCCATTCACCTCAATCTGCCATCTGGCAAAGCCCTCGTTATTTATGGCGATAAACTCAACTCAAACCTCTGTATCATTTCATGTGTCAAAGCTCAGAAATATCTGAGAAAGGAGTGCTACACGTTCCTAGCCCATGTTGTTAACGAGAAACAGGAAGTTAAAGACCTCGAGAGCATCCACGAAGTCTGCAATTTTCTTGATGTCTTTCCCGAAGAGTTTCCGGGATTCCCTCCCGAGCGTCAAGTCGAGTTCCGAATCGACTTAATCCCTGGTGCTACCCCCAAAGCTAAGTCCCCATATCGTCTAGCACCAACAGAAATGCAAGAGCTATCCAGCTAGCTCAATGAGCTACTCAGCAAGGGATTCATCAGACCGAGTTCCTCACGCAAGGGAGCCCCGATCATATTTGTGAAAAAGAATGATGGATCTTTTCGGATGTGCATTGATTATCGCAAATTGAACAAGCTTATCGTTAAAAATCGTTATCCTCTTCCCCGAATCGATGACCTCTTCGATTAACTTCATGGAGCCAGCTACTTCTCGAAATAAAACTTAAGATCAGGAAATGATCAGCTACGAGTCCATGAGGGAGATGTTCCTAAGACAACATTTCGGACTCGATATGGTCACTACGAGTTCGTGGTAATGCCTTTTGGTCTAACCAACGCACCAATGGTATTCATGGATTTGATGAATCGGGTGTGCCTCCCTTTCCTAGACAAGTTCGTGATAGTGCTCATTGAAGATATACTTGTTTATTCCCAAAGCGAGGAGGATCATAGTCCGCACTTGAGGCTAGTGCTGGAAACTCTAAGGGCGGAAAATCTATATGCGAAATTCTCTAAGTGCGAATTTTGGATTCGAAAAGTAACTTTCCTTGGTCACGTGGTAAGCGAGGAGGGCATACACATGGACCCTTCCAAGATCAAAGCGATTGAGAATTGGTCAGCACCAAAGACGCCCATGGAAATCCGTTAATTATTGGGCCTCGCTGGCTATTATCGCAGGTTTATCCAAAATTTCTCCAGAATTACTAAGCCTCTAACTACACTGACTCAGAAACGTGTACCCTTTTTTGGGGAGAAAATCAAGACACTGCATTTCAAACATTGAAGCAAGCCCTATGCAGCGCATCTATCTTGTATCTGCCTGAAGGGACGGAGGACTTCGTTGTCTTTTGTGATGCATCCAATCAGGGCCTAGGTTGTGTGCTCATGCAGCGAGGAAAGGTTATTGCTTTTCCCTCAAGATAGGTGAAAGCACACGAAGTCAACTATACAACTCACGACCTGGAGTTAGGAGTAGTGGTCTTCGCATTAAAGATATGGAGACATTATCTCTACGGAACTAAGTGCACCTTCTTCACAGACCATAAAAGCCTACATCACATTTTCAACCAGAAAGAGTTGAACATGAGGCAACAGGGATGGGTAAAGCCACTCAGTGATTATGAGTGTGAAATACGCTACCATCCCGACAAGGCCAATGTGGTAGCAGATGACCTCAGCCGGAAAGAGTACTCAGGTTGTAGAGTGAAGGCACTGATAATGACCATCCATTCTCATTTATCCGCTCAAATTAGGGAGGCTCGGCTTGAAGCCCTAAAACCAGAGAACAAGTCGGATGAAGCCTCGAGGGGAATGGAAAAGAACTTACAGATTAAGGGAGACGGAGTCTATTATTTCATGAACCAGATCTGGACCCCAAAGTTCGGTCATTACAGAGAGGTTGTCATGAGTGAAGCCTATAAGACTCGCTACTCTGTTCACCCAGGTTCGGATAAGATGTATCTGGATATTAAGAAGTTATATTGGTGGCCAAACATGAAAGCAGAGATCGTTACCTTCGTGGGCAAGTGCCTGACTTGTGCCAAGGTGAAGGTTGAATATCAGAAGCCCTCAGGTTTGCTTCAGCATCCGGAAATACCTGAGTGGAAGTGGGAGAGGATTACAATGGATTTTATCACCAAATTGCCCAAACCTCCGAGTGGGTATGATACCATATGGATAATTGTCGACATATTAACCAAATCCGCCCAGTTCCTTCAAATTAAAGAAACATTCAAGCTGGAAAGACATACACAAATCTACATTCAAGAGATAGTTCGTCTGCATGGTGTCCATGTGTCCATAATCTCCGATCGGGATAGCAGGAGTGCAAGTTCAGGGTTCAAAGTGAAAATGTTTAAGGGCAACTCGGCGAGTCCATGGGTGGACTCGGCGAGTAGAGTCGCGACTTTGGTCGCGTGTTAAGTGGCCAACTCGGCGAGTCGGCAGCTGGACTCGGCGAGTTGGTGCTGGGTGAAGAAAACCCTAATCTTCGGGGTTTTCCCCCTATTTAAAGGATGTTATGCCTTCTCTTCAGCCTCTATTTACCCTGAGAGTTCCAGAGAAAACCGTAATCGTGAGAAGTTCCATTATTAAGAGGATTGAAGCTTGGGAGAAGGGATTTGTGAAGAGAAGTTGGAGGAATTCATGGATAGCATCAAGAGGGCTTGTGGATCTGAAGTCTACATCAGTTTAGGCTCATCTTTGGGGTAAGAATCCTCTGTCTTGAACCCTTTTTCCCCTATTGTCATCCATGGTGGTTGTTTTGGGGTTTTTGGAGGATTCCATGAGTCCTTTCGGATTTGGAAGATGGATCTGAGGATGCTACCTCAGATCTGGAGTAGTGATGGTCCAAAATTGCATAAAGTCCCTGTTGATAAGTGATTGGTGAAGTTGTCTTGTCCCAAACCCAAACCCTAAAGTGTAAAATGTCTAGATCTCTTTGGATTCACGTAAAGTTCGCCACTTTACGTGATTGATGGGTTGTAGGAGGCTAGATCTACGTTTTGGATCAATTGCATGGTCTGGAAGGTTCTGTTTGGAATGAGATCTAGAGGCACTCGGCGAGTCACAAAGGTGTACTCGGCGAGTTGCTTGAAGATGGACTGGAACTCGGCGAGTTGGAAGAAAAACTCGGCGAGTAGGTTGAAGATAGCCTTAGACTCGGCGAGTCTGTTCTTGGACTCGGCGAGTCTGGTCGTGAGGTCCAAGTTTCTTCTGGTTGAGTTGTGACTCGGTGAGTCAAGGGATGACTCGGTGAGTCGAGTGAGGAAGGACTCAGAGTTGTTGGACTCGGCGAGTCTCAGGGTGACTTGGCGAGTTGAGTCGCGGATTGGGGGAAAGTTCTGAGCATGGGGACTCGGCGAGTAGAGTCAGTCAGGGGTTGACTTTGACTTTGACTTTGGCCAAGGGTTGACCAGTTGACTTCGAGGGGCATTTTGGTAATTGTTGGATATTGTTTTGAGTTCAGTGTTTTGGTGGCTAGCCAGTGGTGGTGATCGTGTCAGTGGTTGGAGTAGCTTGGGTTTATCTGTTCAGTCGGCATTTTCGAGGTGAGTTATCTTCACTATATCGACAGGGTCTAAGGCACCAAGGTCGGCCCTTTTATCGGATTGAGATCCGGGTGATTGTTGTTATGTTATTGCTTTGTTATGTTTGCATCCTGGTAGCTAGGATGGTATATGTTAGAGACCTGGTTAAGGTCGGTTCCCTAATATGTAGGGTGATGCTATGCTAGTGACCGGTTAGGTCGGTATCCTGGTTAGGATGATGATATGTTATGTGATCTGTTTGATCGGCTTGTTGACTGTGAATTCTTATATGATTGTATGTTTATGTGCACATGGTTGTTTGGATTGGAGTTGGGTTGAGGCGGGTCCTGCTTTGTACTGTAGGCCAAGATACCCAGGGCGGACCGGTTGTCCTGAAGGCCCAGCGAGCGGTCCGGATAGGCTGTAGGGCCCAAGAGGGTGGACCAGATGTGTCGAGGCTTGGAGAGTGGAACAGGCCGACTGAAGGCCCGGTGCGGGCGGACCAGTCATACTGTAGACTTAGAGAGTGGACCAGGTGGATTGAAGGCCCGGTGCGGGCGGACCAATCACACTGCAGACTCGATGTATATGGCTAGACTCGGAGGGTGGACCAGGTGGACCGTTGGCCGGTGCGGCGGACCAGTCACACAGTAGACCCAAAGTGCATGGCTGTTTTGTGATCGGATATGATATGGCATGCTATGCGTGTATGGTATATGTGGTTGGTATTTTGGGGATATCTCACTAAGCTTTCGGGCTTACAGTTGTGGTTTAATGTTTTTCAGGTTCTTCAGGAGACCGTGGCAAGGCGAAGGCGTGATCGTACCGCTCCTCATGTTTATGTTGTGATGTGATTCTGGGAATACTCTAAATAAATTGTATTGAAAACCTTTTTGTAATAATTTAATGAAATCGGGTTGTTTTTGAAAAGTTTAAATTGGTTGGAATTTTTCGGTTGTTACAATACGCTTTGGAAGGTTGAATCCGAGATACATAGGACCATTCGAGATCCTTGCTAGGATTGGTCCTGTAGCATACAAACTACGTTTACCACAAGAACTAAACAATATTCATCTTGTCTTCCACGTCTCGAACCTTAAAAAGTGTTTGTCCGACGAGACCCTTGTGATCCCTCTTGATGAGATCGAGATCAACGACAACCTTAACTTCGTGGAAGAACCAGTCGAAATCATGGATCGAGAGATCAAACGAACGAAACAAAGTCACATACCAATAGTGAAGGTTCGTTGGAATGCCAAGCAGGGACCCGAATTCACTTGGGAGCACGAAGATCAGATGAAGCAGAACTATTCGCATCTCTTTTCGAGTCCATGATTTGTATTCAATGTCTGAATTTCGGGACAAAATTCCCTCTAACAGGGGGATGATGTGACAACCCAAAATTTTTTCCGTTACCTTTAACCGACTTCTGTTTATAAAATTTGAATTTTATTGGATTTTTGCCAAATTCCTTGGTTTGGAAAATTATTACGTTTTATATAATTAAAAATTATATACGAGTCGGAACCAAAATTGTGCGAAAAAACCCGAAATATCTCAAAAGACTAACAGTTTTTGGCCTAAGTGAGTGTACGGTCGTACACCCGTGTACAGTCACACACCTGTTTATGGTCGTAAACCCATTCACGGTTGGTGCCAGGTGGACCACACCACCACCATACCCCCAGCCTATATATACGGGACCCCCACCTTCATTTTAAGCTTCTTGGCCGAAAAATCTCTCATTCTCTCTCTAGAACCCTTGACCATAAACACCAAACACACCCCTTTTTCTTCCGAAAATCATCAAAAATCATCATTGGGAGTAGATTTGGAGCACCTGGAACACATTTTTCGTCAAAACCAACACCCTTGTTCTTTAGTGTACGGCCGTACACCCTTCAAATCTGCAAAGGGCCGTAAACCCTTCAAGAGGTGTTCACGATCGTAAACTACCTTCTCGGCTGTAAACCCCTCTTACACCTCCTAAGTGGTGAAAAACCCGTTTCCTTGATTCAATCAAGTCCAAGTAACATTCCTTAACCAAAAGCAAGTGTTTTTCCAACACTTTATCTAATGAAATCACTAATTTAGATACATATATGTATTTATTTGATATTAGGATTCCGTTAAGTGCCACGTACAACAACTCGAGGATCTTCGTTTCCAGTCGACGTTTTCACACAAAAAACAGTGAGCTCATACCCCTACGCTTTTATTATTTTTAAACATTTTCAGGGGGGAATACAAGCCAAACACAAATGATTTTGTGAACTAAACCAAAAGGTTTCCATCATGTTTAAAACTTATGCAATTGATACAAATCCAACGATTTCCATAAAATATATAGATATTTTATCCCTTTTGTATTATGCCGAGCATAATGGACGCTTTCTCAACATAATTTCATAGTTTTTAGAACAATTCACGAACATAACATTTCAGTCAAACTATAATAGGTATAGTTTGGGGAATTCATTACCAGTTTTACCGATACAAATTACTTACTTGGTCAATCATATAAACTATGACAGATTTAGTTTATAATATTCATTACTATGTTCAGATAACAAGAATATAACATTAAATAATTATTTTACATACAATTATTTATACTCTACGAAGTATACAAACGGTTTCAATTACGAGAACACGATACAGAACAACACGTAAACTAGTTAATACAGGATTGTGAGACATCTCTTCGTTTGTACCCTTCGGGGTACTGGTAAAATCCTCAATATTTAGTATAACTAGAGTCTCCTGGAGGGAGAGCGTGAGATTTGTTAATAGATCTATTCAGGACTGACAACTTCTGTCACAACTAGGAATTCTAATGCTTTGTAAACATTAAACAAGGATAACATTGTAACTACAACGTGAAAGCATGTATGATGCTTATTTAATGACAACAAAATTCCATCAAACACCCTATACAAACACTCAAACAGTCAAAAAAATATTGGAAACCCTAGAAATCCCGGTTTAAGTCCAATATGGACTAGGATTTCCTTGTTGGGCCTAATGGACCAAAAAGCTTCCAATTTGACTATTTTGGGCTTAGAACTCTTAAATGGGCTCTAATTGAACCCACTCTCATGAGACTTAACCTTTTTGTGCCTTATAAGCCTAAAATGGACTAGTTTTTCTCTGACCACCCAAAATTTCTATCTTGTACAAACCCTACATTTCAATCAAAGTCAAACTTGCTTCTGCTAACTTTTAGCACTTTTGGAGTCTGTTTGAGCATTCTGAGCTTAAATACATTAAAGGAATAAGTGAAAGGGAGTGTCAGTTGAACTTGTAAACTGTCAAGTAAGCCTTAAGCCCTCAAAAGAGGAGTTTAGGACCAAAACCTTTGAGTTTACGGCCGTAAACTCAAGGTGTCCGTAAACTCCATGCCTATATATGAAAAACTTGGCCATTTTCATTCATTATCACACTTTCAAGCCTAGAACTCGAGTTTGCTCTCAAGTATCATCAAGAACTTTCCTTCCAAACTTCAATCTAGTAAATAATATTTCCATTTTTAACTTGATATCCTTCCATATCTAGTGAATACACATGATTTCATCCATGAAATCCTTTCATTTTCATAGATCTTCAAGTGTTCTTCATTTCACCAAGAACACCAAGAACACACACTAGTGTTCTTGGACTTTAAACACCCTTACAAGATTCTACATTGTAAGTACTCCTACCTTATCTTGTTATATGATTAATTCACTTAGATTACACCTTGAAAACACCAATAACTCAAGAACAAAGGGTGTTTACGGCCAAGGCCACCTCCCTTGGCCGTAAACTCTAATGTTGGGTGCAAAGTTGCCCTAACTCATTCCTTAGCCTTAGAACTAGGTCTAGAACACCTCTAAAGTGAGTTAAGGACCTTAAACTTCAAAATGGTACAACTTACCATGGGTTTATAGTCGTAAACTCATTAGGGCCGCAAACCCTAGGCCATGAACTCATCGGGAGTTTTCTCTTGGGCCGTAAACTCAATGGTGAATCCCTACAACCTTTAGATGCAACCCTTTTGTGCTTATCACACTTGAATCAAAGTGTTTTTCATGTTCTAGGGTGTCTATACTTACTGAATTAGTGGTTTAATCACTAGTTAGATGCATATATGTGTTATTATGTGCTAACTAGGATCCGTGTGAGTGCTCAAGTCTTCACTTGACACCTAGCATCCTATACCACTTGTTCATTAAAGCTACTCACTATAGGTAAGTTCATACCCCTTAATCAACCTTTTAAATGATTTCAAATACTTGTATGGGGGGGGGGGGGGGGGGAATACAATTTGAAACATTATAGTTATTGTATCAATCACATGTGATTAATAACTATCAAACAAATGGATTTACTATGCTTTTAACTGTTTTATCAAGCAAACTACTTCCAACTGTTTATCAAACCCTTCTACATGTTAAACTCTTTACCAAACTTACTTTTATATATCAAACCTTTTCTTTTACAGCTTTCAAACTCATATATTGTCAAAATCATGTCTAATACATATATAGTTATATAAATAAGGTTTGAAGGACTTAGGATTGACAACTCACTTTATTTCCTGTTCCTTGTTTGGTTGTGGACTTAGAGTACCATGTTTCTTGTCCATGTTTCGTTGGATCCTTAGTTATATATTATGTATATATGTATAGATATAAAGGCTTTTATCTCAGTCCAATACATTCAGTCATACAAAAAATTCTGCTAATAAACTATAATAGGTATACTTTAGGGAGATACTACTCATTACTTCTAGTTCAATGAAGCATACAAAGAGTCAGTTCATTCATGAGTCAATACTTACTATTATGAGAAACTATACAAACATGCTATGATGAAAAATAGATAGAGAATACTATAACGAGAAACAATACTTTATTACATACAATACATATACTAGTATACTATAACATAAATACAAACCACTGTTTCGGGGCATGTCATCACTGCCATGGCTCGATTTGTATTCAGAGTCTCCTGGAGGGAGAGTGTGAATTTTCATATATATATCTATACTTGATTGACTATTCTACACCTTGCTGCTAGCTATAGTGGGACCTACAGGTCTTCGGGTGCCAAATGTCATTCCTTTCGACGTCTTTCATCATCGTGTTTTTAGTCGATAGTATGGTAGAATCAAATCACATTATACCTTGATAAAAATCCAGTTTAAGGTAGTTAGTACAGCAGTAGTTACTATAATTCAACACTACAGTACTATATTATTTTCCCATTGCATTCACTTTGTGACCTTCTCACATAAATGGTAATGTATAAACTATATTTTGTTAATGATACTCACACTTGGGAAAATTACACACTTTTATGAGAAACAAACATACAAAACAGTCGGGCCTTGGTAGAAGGCTACTTTTAGTTGAAAATATAGGATTTTCTAGGAGATACAAACATTTTCAAACGTTTACAAACATTCACAAACTTTTACTACAAACATTTACAAACTCATAATACAAACAATGTTGCAAACATTTTGATACAAACAATGAAACTAAAATGCTTATGAACTCACCACCTTTAAAGCTGATAAACTCTTTCAAAATAACTTGTATTCTCAGGTCATCAGTAGATAGGTACCGCTACCAGCTTTTGAGAAGATGGAGCACATTCACGACTCATCTTCTATTTTTGATTCGTATTTTTGGTATCTTATAAACTATACAGAACACTTGTATTAAAATACTTTATTAATGAAATGATGATGTTGTTTGCTTGTTTACTATTATTCTGTTTTGTGATACCGTACATGACGTCCTCCACCCCAGAACGTTTTCGCCATTCCGGTTTTGGGGTGTAATGGATTAGTTTTAGAGCATTGTTTATAGTGAATTGAGTATATCAACCCATAAAAGATATACAAACTATAAATACAATAGGATTAAAATACCCTGACCAAGAGTTTATACTTTTAAATAATAGAATATTTAACCAACTATACATACCTGCATTCATGCTAAAATCAGTGTCACTAGGAGAGAACAAAACTATTACGATTGTTTAATATCACAAGTAGGCTTAGGGATGGATGGTCAGTTCTGGGAGTTACATAGCCTGATCAACTATGTTGGTCCGAGAAGCGATTACCATATGCCTGAGAATGGTTGTGATATGGAAACAAGTCTAAAAACTTACCAACACTACTACAATGAGAACATTAGAACAAAGCATGAACTTAAAATACTATAGGAGTATTTTGTGTTACTATAATTACTTATCTGAAAAATAAAAAAGTCTTTACTAGTAGGTTAATAGTTGCTAAGTGGATACACTAAGGTTATATGAGATTAAGGTGTCATAGACTTAGAATTTGTGATCTTTGCTTTACTTCATTTTCCTTGTTTGGTTGTGGATTTGGAGTTAGTATTACTTATTCGAAGGTCTATCTTGTTTCGATTTCATATAATTGGTATCCACTATGCAGGTATTGAGGTAACTGGTAAGGATCGTCTTATAATTATCTGAAGTAGTACATCTATTTATATTAGATTCTTATATCCCTTTTCTTGCATAGATATCATGGCTGGATTCCATCCTCCTAGCAACCCGTACTTTCCAAATCAAGGCAATGCCAGATGGTTTGAAGACAAGCCAAAAGATGATCATCCAATCCATTTGGATGATCACCACGCTGAAGGATTTTTTTGATGGTTCTAACTCTGAGCCAGAAGTCAACAACCTACCCCAAGAGGGTCAAGTCCCAAATCTCAACCCCCGACCAGCGTTTGAAGGTCCCACACCCTTGTGGGCGACAAAATTGAACCGTTGGAGTGATGAACAGGGTCAACCTTTACCCTACAATGGGGACCTAATCTTTTACAACCAAAGCGAGGGTGGCTCAGCTGACCGAGTCCTACCCATCATGGTCCGTAGGATTGCTCGGAATGTGGAGCAAGGTCGAGCAGCCATCGACCGAGTCATGGAAATTGATGCCAATTCAAGTATTAACACGGTCCACATTCACCAACTCAAAGAGGCTTTGGAAAGTACTTGAAGAGCCAATGAGTCTCTGCAGCAACAGCTAGCTACATCCTGAACTGAAGCCATAGAACTTCAAGTTCGTCAAAGAGCTCACAAGCGACATCTTAAAGAAATGTTACGTCAACTGGCAGATCTAAGGGTTCACCGAAGGAATGCCCATTGCCGGTAGAAGATGTCTAGCACATCTTTTCTTTTGATTTAAGGAACAATCCTATGTGCTCATACAAACCCTAATGCTTGGATCTAGGTTTCTCTATTGTACATGCTTTGAATCCAAGACTTGCAACCCTAGATCTATCATATATATAATTCGAAATTAACATCATGAAAAACAGATCTAAGTGTTTTACCTCTTTCAAGTAGCTTGAAATCCTTGTAGTCTTCTTGATCTTGAGCTTAGAGTCACAATTGTAACTCCTCTAATGGTTTACAAACCCCACAAGAAAGAAGGAAATATGAGAGAGGGTGAGAGATGCTAAAATCTGCCCTAGGGTTCTCTTGGAATCAAGTGTAATCGATTTTCATAGCCTAGGGGTCTTATTTATACTGCAGGCTGCTAGGGTTTCAGTCTAAACCCTAATGGACAGCTTAGCCACCAAGCAGCCCAAGGAACCTTCTGGAATAAGGCCTTGGACGAAAATATGATGGAACCCATCATAATTTCGTTCCCCCCATAGTCCATTAGGTTTCCCAGCCCAAAACTCAATTACATACATTTGACAGTTTATGTCCCTTTATTTAATTAATCTCTTTTAGTCACCAAATTAATTCCCAATTAATTTATGACCAATACTAATTAAATAAATATGATTTCTCCTTTAATATATTATTCTTATAATATATTATTAAACCATAATATTCTCTCTCTCTCTCCTTAAATTACCTTGTCAAGTTGCTTTGGTGAAGGCAACCCAAAAGCACCATGCACAACCGGGTCAAGTACATACTAAATATAGTTACGGGCTTAGACACTAATCCAACAGTCTCCCACTTGGATAAGTCTAGTAACTATATCTATATATGACTTCAAAATCCAATTAGCAATCGTAGCTCTTATACTTCGCTGTCAACTCTGATCAGCAACTTGTCCTTCAGATAAGGGATCGTATAATCCTTTGTTCTAGATATCATGCTGACAATACTTATTGTCCAGAACTTGTTTCTCGATCTCCGATTTGTTCGACATAGAATTTAGTTGCACACATCAACTTCATTCTGACCGGGCCCAGCATATAAGTCAAACCAAATTATCAAGTAGCCAAGATATCACTTTTATTCTCATAGAATAAAAGGAACAGATTAACTTCGACTCATATGCATCTATTATTTACTAATTGAACCATGCACAATAATGTGTTTTATAACATCAAGTTACTGATGCGTTTACACATCATCAATGCATAACCAACCAGCAAACAACAACCATATCTCTAAGTTTTAAGACTATATGATATTATCGCTTTGCGATCACTTTATGTAAAACACCACGAAGTGATACCAGCAAACTCGGGTTTATTCCAATGCTCAAATCAAATTCATAAGCACTCATGAACTTTGCAGCAAACCTTTGCTATGCCTAAAACCTTTTAGACAATCTACAAACAATTACTGACAGTCATCATTCACACCTACTTCCAAAATATGAACGACTGTGTACTGTTCGAATAATCTTATTATTCAAGAAGTCAAAACATGTAAAATCGAAACAATAGATAAATAACCAACACAAGATAGTACCTTTACTCAAAAATAACACAACTTTATTTATTCATCAAAATGTCAAGTACAAAATATCTATTACACGTTTCTTATCTATCTAATCCAAACTTATATCATCCTTCAGCCCAATGCTCCTAGTGTGCTGCAAATGTTTGACCCTACTCAGTCCCTTCGTAAGGGGATCTGCTGGGTTTTCTTCTGATGATACCCTCTTCACAATGAGGAGTCCCTCTTCTACCCGATGTCTGATAAAATGGTATTTTATGTCGATATGTCGAGGTCTACCATGATCACTTGGTTCCTTGGTTAAGGCAATCGCTCCTTCATTATCACAAAAAATTTCCATCGGCTCCTTTATGGATCGCATAAATCCAAGGTCTCCAATGAAGTTCTTCAACCATATAGCCTCCTTTGACGCTTCACTTGCCGCAATGTACTCTGATTCACACATTGAATCAGCTACAGTCTCCTGCTAGGAACTTTTCCAAGTCACTGCTCCTCCATTTAGGGTAAAAACCCAGCCCGACTGCGATCGGTAAGTATCCCGATCCATCTGAAAACTAGTGTCACTATATCCTTGTACCCTTAAGTCATCACTCCCACCGAGGACTAGGAACCATTCCTTGGTCCTTCGTAGGTACTTAAGAATATTCTTAACTGCAATCCAATGAGCTCTACTAGGGTTCCCTTGATATCTGCTGACCATGCTCAAAGCGAAGGCCACATCAGGGCGAGTACAAGTCATAGCGTACATGATAGAGCCTACTACGGAAGTGTAAGGTACTCGGCTCATATCAGCTATCTCTGCCTTTGTACTCGGGCTCTGAGTCTTACTTAGCTTGGTATTGCTTTAGATTGGCAACTCCCCTTTCTTGGAATTTTCCATACTAAAACGCTTTAGTACCTTATCCAAGTATGTATCCTGACTAAGTCCTATCAGTATCTTTTCCCTGTTTCTTACTATTCTTATTCCCAGAATATATGCAGCCTCTCCGAGGTCCTTCATAGCGAAACATTTCCCAAGCCATGACTTGACTTCCTGCAAGGTTGGGACATCGTTTCCTATGAGTAGTATGTCATCAACATACAATACGAGGAAGCTCACTATACTCCCATTGGATTTGACATATACACAAGATTCATCTTCGTTTCGCAGAAAGCCAAACTCTTTAACTTTCTCATCAAAACAAAGATTCCATCTGCGAGATGCTTGTTTCAATCCATAAATGGATTTCTCAAGCTTACATACTCTATTTGGATGCTTCGCATCGACAAAACCCTTTGGCTGATTCATGTGCACACCCTCATCCAACTTCCCATTAAGAAAAGCGGTTTTCATGTCCATCTGCCAAATTTCATAATCATGAAACGCAGTTCTTGCAAGCATTACCCTAATAGACTTTATCTTCGCAACTGGTGAGAAGGTCTCATCATAGTCAACTCTGGGAGTTTGAGTAAAGCCTTTCGTAACCAATCGCGCTTTATAAGTGTGCACATTCCCATCCATGTCTGTCTTCTTCTTGAAGATCCACTTGCACCCGACTGTCTTACGACCCGGTACATTATCAACCAAGTTCCAAACTTGGTTTCCGTACATGGACTGAATCTCGCTGTCCATCGCCTCTTTCCATTTAGCAGACTCCGGGCCTGCCATCGTTTCTTTATAGCTGCTAGGTTCATCCAAATTCATCAGTGTTTCATCACTAATAAACGTATCCCCTTCAGTAGTAATATGAAAGCCATAAAACTGGGGTTGAACACTAACCCTACTAGAACGTCTAAGAGGTAAGGACTCGTCAACGGGTTCAACAGGAGTTTCCTCCTTGGGTTGAGTGCCAGTGTTAGAAATTCCTTCATCGCTTTGCTCTTGAATCTCTTCAAGATCAATTTTCCTCCCACTGTCTTCTTGTCTTATCAATTCCCTTTCTCGGAAAACTCCTCTTCTAGAAACGAAGACAACATTGTCATTCGATCTATAGAAAAGATAGCCAAAAGACTTCTGTGGATAGCAGATGAAATAACACTTCTCACTACGAGGTTCGAGCTTGTCGTGAGTCTCTCGTCTTATGAAAGCCTCGCAACCCCAAACCTTAATATGTGCCAACGAGGGAGCTTTCCCTATCTACATCTCGTGAGGAGTCTTTGTAACCTTCTTAGTGGGAACTAAGTTAAGGATATGGGCGGCAGTCTCTAAGGCATACCCCTAGAAAGCTATTGGTAACGAAGTCCGACTCATCATATAACGAACCATGTCCAACAAGGTTTGATTACGTCTCTCAGCCACACCATTCAATTGTGGCGTTCTCGGAGGCGTCAATTGCGAAACAATTCTGCATTCTTTTAGATAGTCGTGAAACTCAAGACTTAGGTACTCTCCTCCTCGGTCTGACCGAAGCATCTTGATTTTCCTACCCAGCTGATTCTCCACTTCATTCTTAAACTCTTTGAACTTTTCAAAGGTTTCCGACTTTTGCTTGATTTAGTAGATATATCCATATCTGCTATAATCATCCGTAAAAGTCACATAAAAGCGCTAAGTGGCGGTAAAGGGTGACTTGGTTATCTTCCCAAGTAAACAAGATTCACACGTGTCATTGTCCCTAAGATCAAATGACTGCAACACTCCACCCTTTTGGAGTTAGGCTATGCGTTTCTTGTTGACATGGCCAATGCGACAATGCCACAAGCATGCTTTGTCTAGGCTAGTAGACGAATCAATATTCAATACATCATTTCGTAAATTATCAACAACCATCACAGATTCATAAATCCCATTACAAGGTAATGCATTGAAATAAAAGACACCATTAAAATAAACATTAATAGAACCATTAATATTATCAAAAGAATATCTGAAACCTTGTCTAAACAATCCATGAAATGAAATAATGTTTCTTGCCATATCTGGCGAATAACATCAATTTTCTAAATCTAACCCTAACCCATTACTCAACACTAAAGAATAAACTTTGACTCTGGTCACAAGCGACGATCTTCTGTTTCCCATAATCAAGTTTATCTTCCCATGTTCCATCTCCCTACTTCTTCTTAGGCCCTGCAAATCAGAACAAATGTGGTAACCACACCCTGTATCAAGAACCCATGAGGTAGCAAATGATTAGTTATTAGATTTAACAGAATACATACCTACGAAGGTGGGCTTAATCTTCCTATCCTTTATGTCTTGCAGATACTTAGGGCAGCTTCGTTTCCAGTGGCCCTTCTGGTGGCAGTAATAGCACTCTGCTTCTTTGGGGTCGGAAGAGGGTTTGACTGAACCAACTTTGGTTCCACTAGAAGAGGAACCATCTTGGGTCTTACCCTTATGGTGGCCCTTACATGGAATCTTCCTCTTCTTTTCCTTTCCTTGACCAATTTCCAACACGGGAGTAGCCACAACAGGTGATGGTGCAAAAGATTTGTCTTTGAAGTTGCTCTCAATAGTCCTTGGAGCTTGCTCAAGGAGACTTCTTCCTTATTCATGTGGTAGGTCATTTTAAACTGGTTGTAGCATGAAGGCAAGGAGTGGAGGATTATGTCGATAGCCAAATCCTCATCAAACTTAACATTAAGTTTGAGAAGACGATCAACATACCTCTGCATTTTCTGCAAATGAGAGGTTAGGGATTCTCCACTCCCCATCTTAGCGTTGATCATATTAGTAATGATCTCATAGCGCTCTTGCCTCATGATTTGGTGGTACCTGTCCAACAAATCCTGATGCATTTCATACGGGTACATGTCCTCATAGGACTTTTGGAGTTCGAGGTTCATGGTGGCCAGCATGATGCAATGAACTTTCGTAGCATCATGCTCGTGGGCCTCAAAGGCGGCAAACTCTTCAGGAGTAGCAACATATGGGATGATCTTTTCAAGCTTTTCATCGATAACATACTCTTTGTCCTCGTAGTGAGTGATCATGCGAATATACCTCATCCACTTGTTGAAGTTTGACCTATCAAATGTCACCTTTTGACATAGGTTCATCAACGAGAATGACCCAGAAGCGTTGTTGTTATTGTTTGCAAACATTTGAAAAAGAAAAGGGACAAAGTTTGATTAGAAATGAGTCCCTAATTAAACACCCAAATGAGAAATTAGGGATAGGACCCAACAACATTATTTACAACTTAGAAAGGGATGTCGTACTCTAAAAGTAAATAATTTGAAGGTAAGTGAGTGACGATTCACTAATTCTCACCATGAAAAACGAAAAAAAGGTTTTAAGTTTTAAATGTATTGAAAACTCCTAGATCTTTGAGATTCATTGAACTTTTCAATGGCATGTTTAAATCTTGATATGCACTTCAAATTTGCGACTAGGATACCGAGGATCGAAAACAAGTTGTGAATAACCATGCGAACCAACATGGTGCACTCAATGTCTCTATCACCTAATCAATGTGTCGGTAAACCACACACGCTCCATTGATCTATGACAAACATCGAGTCACCCTTCGCCAACAATGTCAATCCCAAATTAGTGTGCAGGTTAACCATGCACTCTCCACTAACGTTTGACAAGGGTACAAAGTGTAATTCTCGAATAGCATCATTTTCACATTTTTCCTTAAAGTAACTAAGATTGGGAATTTGTAAAAACATTGTAGTTACTTCGTATCTTACATTATACTTTTAATGAGGAGAGGATTTCCCTATCCTACCCGTTCAGCTAACGACCCTCCACCAGTCAAGCAAGCGGTGGGTGTGAGTGTACACCCATTAAGCGTCATTTTATAGGCAACAACCTTATACCCACCTTATAGACCGGCTTCGTGAATGAGACCTACTAACGGTAAGACTAGCATTTTAAATTATACATATATATATTAAGCTTGTAATAATATAATAGTATAGGGTTGGATTTTAAACTTGTAAATTCTAAGGGTTTGAAATTTAAATTATTCAAAATTAAACTTTTAATCACAAAATTTAAATTTCAAAATTTGAGGGCAAGTTTTGAACTTTTTCAAAGCACAAGGGATCAAATAAAATAATTTAAATTAAACAATTAATTTCATAATTATCTATATTTGACCTAATCCTATTTTAGTCAGAAGATAATTACCAAATAACTTTAAATAATCCATATTTATCATATAAACAACTAATATTCAAAAGATTTGAAATTATCTATTGTTTTGGCAAGAATAATCATTTAAATACAATAAAATTCGGATTTTACCTTCAAAAATGATTTAGGCATTTATCCCATGACAAAACAGCACCAAAATCTCGAAATATCCTCTGCCTGACGCACAGACTTGCCGAGTCAAACATGGACTCAGCGAGTAGGGCCAACTCGCCGAGTCCAAATACTGACTCACCGAGTTGAGTCGGGTAGAGGCAATAAAAACGATTTTTAGCAAGCAAACAGTTAAAGCATCACATACAATTGAAACCAATCATGGCTCTGATACCACTAATGGGTTTAATGCATAAGAACAATCCTATGTGCTCATACAAACCCTAATGCTTAGATCTAGGTTTCTCTATTGTACATGCTTTGAATTCAAGACTTGCAACCCTAGATCTATCATATATATAATTCGAAATTAACATCATGAAAAACCGATCTAAGTGTTTTACCTCTTTCAAGTAGCTTGAAATCCTTGTAGTCTTCTTGATCTTGAGCTTAGAGTCACAATTGTAACTCCTCTAATGGTTCACAAACCCCACAAGCAAGAAGGAAATATGAGAGAGGGTGAGAGATGCTAAAATCTGCCCTAGGGTTCTCTTGGAATCAAGTGTAATCGATTTTCATAGCCTAGGGGTCTTATTTATACTGCAGGCTGGTAGGGTTTCAGTCTAAACCCTAATGGACAGCTTAGCCACCAAGCAGCCCAAGGAACCTTCTGGAATAAGGCCTTGGATGAAAATATGATGGAACCCATCATAATTTCGTTCCCCCCCCCCCCCCCCCATAGTCCATTAGGTTTCCCAGCCCAAAACTCAATTACATACATTTGACAGTTTATATCCCTTTATTTAATTAATCTCGTTTAGTCACCAAATTAATTCCCAATTAATTTATGACCAATACTAATTAAATAAATATGATTTCTCCTTTAATATATTATTCTTAAAATATATTATTAAACCATAATATTCTCTCTCTCCTTAAATTACCTTGTCAAGTTGCTTTGGTGAAGGCAACCCAAAAGGACCATGCACAACCGGGTCAAGTACATACCAAATATAGTTACGGGCTTAGACACTAATCTAACAATAAATACCAGTAATGTTGGCAGCTATCTAATCTATTGGAAAGTATATACCCTTGTGTTTTCCCTACTCTATCGATGTGTCTCTATTCCAATCGTACACTGATTCTAATGTTTGGAATATGGTGATTTAGTCCATGGATCACTCTCATCATACTTTACAATTGATTCTTACTATTATCATCAACTCTATAAACTTTCAGTAAAAGATGGCACCTCGCAAACGTCCGACCAGAGGCACGCCAACAAATCAAACACCACCACCTCCTTCACTAATCGATACGACAGCTCTAAATGTTGTAGTAGCTGCGGATGTGACAACAGCCATGGCTCAATATCACTCTACTAGTGCCAGCGGAGGTGGAACACCTGTTCATTCTACCCAAGGTGAAATCCTCATGCGCTTGAGAGAGTGCTCCTATAAGGACTTCACCCATTGCAAGCCAAAGTCCTTTAAAGGGACTGGCGGAGTCATTGCCCTCTCGCAATGGTTCGAAAAGACAGAGTCGATCTTCAAGATCTGCTCCTACCCAGCAGGGAGCAAGGTCAAGTTTGCTACTTGCACCTTCGAGGAAAAAGCCCTGACATGGTGGAATGGCCATGTCAAGTCACTAACTCTAATAGTGGCAAACGATATGGGCTGGGAAAACCTGAAAGACCTCATGATTGAGGAATACTTCCTGTGGGGGGAAATCCATAAATTAGAACAAGAACTATGGAGCCTAACTATGAAGGGCTCCGACATAGTTTCCTATACCGCCAGATTCAGCGAGCTGGTGGCTCTGTGTCCCAACATGGTTCCCACTGAGGGAAAGAAAATAGAGAGGTACATCTGGGGGTTGTTGCCTCCAATGCAGGGGAATGTTTTAGCTTCAAACCCTACTACCTTCGATAGTGCCAAACGATTAGCACAACAGCTCATTGACCATGGGGTCCGTACCCCGTCAACAACAACAACCTTTGCCACGTGGATTCCTTCTTCGCTAACCACGTGCCAAGCGATTAGCACAACTGCTCAGCAAAGGCTTTATCAGACCTAGCTTCTCGCCATGGGGAGCATCAGTCTTGTTCGTTAAGAAGAATGATGGATCGTTCTGTATGTGTATCAACTACAGAGAACTCAACAAGCTTACGGTCAAAAATCGTTACCCTCTGCCTCGCATAGACGATTTGTTCGACCAACTGCAAGGGGATAGTTACTTTTCCAAGATTGATCTAAGATCCAGATATCACCAGTTACGAGTGCTTGAGGAGGATGTTCTGAAGACAACCTTCCGAACTTGTTATGGACACTATGAGATTGTGGTGATGCCATTCGGATTGACCAATGCGCCCACAGTATTCATGGACTTAATGAATAGGGTATGTCATCCTTACTTGGATCAGTTCGTCATCGTCTTTATTGATGACATATTGATCTACTCTTGAAGTGAGGAGGAACATAGCAATCATCTCCGACTAGTCCTATGAACCTTACGATCGGAGAAGCTCTATGCGAAGTTCTCTAAATGTGAATTTTGGATCCGAAGATTTGAATTCTTAGGACACGTGGTTAGCGAAGAAGGAATCCACGTGGACCCTTCCAAAATTAAAGCCATTGAGAACTGGTCAGCGCCGAAGACGCCTACGAAAACTCATCAATGTCTAGGCCTCGCTGGCTACTACCGCAGATGCATACAGAACTTCTTGCGAATTGCGAAACCTCTTACAACATTGACCCAGAAAGGCATGGCCTTTGACTGGGAAGAGAAGCAAGAAAAAGCGTTTCAAACGCTAAAGGGATCCTTATGCACCGCACCGATACTATCCCTCCCCGAATGGATAGAAGACTTCGTGGTATATTGCGATGCATCCAACCAGGGGCTCGGTTGTGTTCTAATGCAACGAGGTAAGGTCATCGTATCTGCCTCAAGACAGCTGAAGACACACGAAGTCAACTACACCTCACATGATCTGGAGCTAGGAGCAGTTGTGTTTGCTCTGAAGATCTGGAGACACTATCTGTATGGTAAGAAAGGCACTATCTTTACAGACCACAAGATTTTACAACACATATTCGACCAGAAGGAGCTCAACATGAGACAACAACGGTTGGTCGAGCTACTCAATGGCTACGAATGTGAAATTCGTTATCATCCGGGTAAAGCCAACGTAGTAGCAAATGCCCTAAGTCGAAAAGAATATTCGGGTCGAAGGGTCAAATCATTGACCATGACTATCCATTCGCATCTGTCCACACAAATTAAGGAGGCTCGGCTCGAAGCCTTGAAACCTGAAAACGTGGTAGGTGAATCCCTGCGAGGGATGGATAATAACTTGGAAGTCAAGGGTGGCGGAGCATTACACCTCATGGACCGGATCTAGACACCGAATTACGGTGGCTTAAGAGACTTAGTCATGATCGAGGCGCACAATACTAGATATTCTATCCACCCAAGTTTGGATAAGATGTATCTGGATCTTAAAAAGTTATACTGGTGGCCTAACATGAAAGCAGAAATTGCTACCTTCGTGAGTAAATGCCTTACTTGCGCTAAGGTTAAGGTCAAATACTAGAAACCATCAGGTTTACTACAACAACCTGAGATAACAGAATGGAAGTGAGAGCGGATCATAGTGGACTTCATAACCAAGTTGCCCAAGACAACGGGTGGACTTGATACCATTTGGGTCATCGTTGATAGGTTGACCAAGTCCGCACACTTCCTGCCTATCAAAGAAATTGACAAGATGGAGAAGCGTACAAGAACATACATTTGGGAGATCGTACGACTGCATTGTGTTCCTATATCCATTATCTCCGATAGAGATAGTAGATTCACTTCGAGTTTCTGGAAGTCGCTACAAAGTTCCCTTAGAACTAGGCTAGACATGAGTACAGCCTACCATCCATAAACCAACGGACAAAGTGAGAGAACTATTCAAACACTGGAAGATATGTTGCGAGCCTATATGATCGACTTTGGGAAGGCATGGGATACTAACTTACCCCTTGTCGAGTTTTCATACAACAATAGTTATCATACAAACATAAAGGTTGCTCCATTTTAAGCCCTTTATGGCCGGAAGTGCAGATCCCCTCTGTGTTGGGCTGAGATGGGTGACACCCAGTTAGCTAAAGGACGAGTTCCTAACAGCGCTCTCACAGGTCCAGAGATCATTCGGCAAATGACAAAGAAGATCGTTCAGATTCGTGAATGATTGGAAGCCTCTAGAGACCGACAGAAAATCTACGCAGACAAACGAAGGAAACCTCTGGAATTCCAAGTGGGGACCGCGTTCTTTTGAAAGTATCACCCTAGAAGGGCTTCATACGCTTCGGAAAGCGTGGGAAGCTCAATCCAAGATACATAGGGCCTTTCAATATTCTCGCTAGAATCGGCCCTATAGCTTACAAACTCAACATAACCCGCGAACTTAACAACGTACATTCTACTTTCCACGTCTCGAACTTGAAAATGTGTCTATCTGACGAGACTCTTGTAATCCCACTCGACGAGATCGAAATCAACGAGAGCCTCAACTTTGTGGAAGAACTGGTAGATATCATCGACCGAGAGGCAAGCAAACGAAGCAAAGCCTCATCCCGATAGTGAAGATTCACTGGAACGCCAAGCGAGGACTTGAATTCACTTGGTAGCGCGAGGATCAAATGAAACTGAAATATCCTCATCTATTCGCTTAGTTATTTGTAACTATTTATTGCTTAAACTCTAATTTTGGGCCGAAATTCTCTCTAACAGGGGGATGATGTGACAACCCGAAATTTCTATCTTGTACAAACCCTACATTTCAATCAAAGTCAAACTTGCTTCTGCTAACTTTTAGCACTTTTGGAGTCCGTTTGAGCATTCTGAGATCAAAGGAATAAGTGAAAGGGAGTGTCAGTTGAACTTGTAAATTGTCAAGCAAGCCTTAAACCCTCAAAAGAGGAGTTTACGGCCAAAACCTTTGAGTTTACGGTCGTAAACTCAAGGTGGCCATAAACTCCATGCCTATATATGAAAAACTTGACCATTTTCATTCATTATCACACTTTCAAGCCTAGAACTCGGGTTTGCTCTCAAGTATCATCAAGAACTTTCCTTCCAATCTTCAATCTAGTAAGTAATCTTTCCATTTTCAACTTGATATGCTTCCATATCTAGTGAACAAACATGATTTCATCCATGAAATCCTTTCATTTTCATAGATCTTCAAGTGTTCTTCATTTCACCAAGAACACACACTAGTGTTCTTGGACTTTAAACACCCTTACAAGCTTCTACATTGTAAGTACTCCTACCTTAGCTTGTTATATGATTAAAAAACTTATATTACACCTTGAAAACACCAAGAACTCAAGAACAAAGGCTATTTATGGCCAAGGCAATCTCCCTTGGCCGTAAACTCTAATGTTGGGTGCAAAGTTGCCCTAACTCAATCCTTAGCTTTAGAACTATGTCTAGAACACCTCCAAAGTGAGTTAAGGACCTTACACTTCAAAATGGTACAACTTACCATAGGTTTACAGCCATAAACTCATTAGGGCCACAAACCCTAGGCTGTGAACTCATGGGGAGTTTGCTCTTAGGCCTTAAACTCAATGGTGAAGCCCTACAACCTTTAGATGCAACCCTTTTGTGCTTATAACACTTGAATCAAAGTGTTTTCCATGTTCTAGGGTGTATATACTACTATATTAGTGGTTTAATCACTAATTAGATGCATATATGCGTCATTATGTGCTAACTACGATCCTTGTGTGTGCTCAAGTCTTCACTTGACACCTAACATCATATACCACTTGTTCATCCAAGCTACTCACTACAGGTGATTTCATACCCATTAATCAACCTTTTAAATGATTTTAAATGCTTTTATGGTGGGAATACAAGTTGAAACATTATAGTTATTATACCAATCACATGTGATTAATAACTATCAAACAAATGGATTTATTATGCTTTTAACTGTTTTATCAAGCAAACTATTTCAAACTGTTTATTAAACCCTTCTACATGTTAAACTCTTTACCAAACTCACTTTTATATATCAAACCTTTTCTTTTATAGCTTTCAAACTTATATATTGTCAAAATCATGTCTAATATATATATATAGTTATATAAATAAGGTTTGAACGACTTAGGACTGGCAACTCACTTTATTTCTTGTTCCTTGTTTGGTTGTGGACTCAGAGTACCCTGTTGTTTGTCCGAGTTTTGTTGGATCCTTAGTTATATATTATGTATATATGTATAGATATATAGGCTTTTATCTTAGCTCAATACATTCAATCATACAAACAATTCTGCTAATAAACTATAATAGGTATAGTTTAGGGAGATACTACTCATTACTTCTAGTTCAATGAAGCATACAAAGATTCAGTTCATTCATGAGTCAATACTTACTATTATGAGAAACTATACAAACATGCTATAATGAAAAACAGATAGAAAATACTATAACGAGAAACAATACTCTATTACATACAATACATATACAAGTATATTATAACATAAATGTGAACCACTGTTTTGGGGCATGTCATCATTGCCATGGCTCGATTTTTATCCAGAGTATCCTGGAGGGAGAGTGTGAATTTGCATATAGATCTATATTGGATTGACTATCCTACACCTTTTTACTAGCTACAGTGGGACCTACAAGTCTTTGGGTGCCAAATGTCATTACTTCTGACGTCTTTCCTCGTCGTGTTTTTAGTCAATAGTATGGTACAATCAAATCACATTATACCTTGATAAAAATTTGGTTTAAGGTAGTTAGTACAGCAGTAGTTACTATAATTCAACACTACAGTACTATATTCTTTTCCCATTGCATTCACTTTATGACCTTCTCACATAAACGGTAATCTATAAACTATATTTTGTTAATGATAGTCACACTTGGGAAAATTACACACTTTTACGAGAAACAAACATACAAAACAGTTGGGCCTTGGTAGAAGGCTACTTTTAGTAGAAAATATAGGATTTTCTAGGAGATACAAACATTTTCAAACATTCACAAACTATTACTACAAACATTTACAAACTCATACTACAAACACTATTGCAAAAATTTTGATACAAACAATGACACTAAAATGCTTATGAACTCACCAGCTTTAAAGTTGATAAACTCTTTCAAAATAACTTGTATTCTCAGGTCATCAGTAGACAGGTACCGCTGCCAGCTTTTGAGAAGATGGAGCACATTCAAGACTCATCTTTTATTTTTGATTCGTACTTTTGGTGTCTTATAATCTATACAAAACACTTGTATTAAAATACTTTATTAATGAAATGGATGATTTTGTTTGCTTGTTTACCATTATTCAGTGTTGTGATACTGTACATGATGTCCTCCATCCCGGAACGTTTCCGTCGTTCCGGTTTTGGGGTGTGACATTATCTTTAATGGTCCTTATTGGGCCATAACAAATCCAAATAGCTTTAATGGACTCAAATCCATTCCTTTATGCTAAATTAGGCCATGAACTACTCTAAAGGCCCAATGGGTCTAAAATCATCAAATTGGGCCTCATATTATGGACTCAAGCACAAAAGGCCCAAGCCATTCTCTTCCTTCTCTCTTTCGGCCCAAGTAGGAAACAAAAAAAAAAATTAAAGGGGAAGGGTTACCTTTGGAGTGCTACCTCCATTTTGTCCATCATACATCCATGCAAAATCCTCCATGTATCCAAGCTAGTCATTCACCACTCTCTCTACCCTCTCTTCTTCTACTCTCAGCCGAGAATCACCAAGAATCACTCCAAGATACACACTTATGGTAAGATCTTGACAACATACTTTCTTTCTACAACTTAATCACTCTTCTTACCACCTTAAATTCTTGATCATACTCCCTAGAACTCTTCAAATTCGAAGGTATCTTCAAGAAGTTGTTAGGGCCGAGAATCTCATCAATCTCTTCCATTTCTTTCTTCAAAACCGACAACAACAAGCAAAGGTGAGTTCATACCCCTCTATTTTCGGTTTTCAAATGATTTATGGGGGAGAATACAAGTAAAATGTGTAGATCCATGTGTATTTGTATGTTATGTGTGATTTCTTGTGTTTATGTGGTAAATATGTGCTAAAAATGAAGGATATTTCGAGATCTATAGTTCAAGGAGGAAGAATATGTGATTTAGGATACATTTCACTTAACATGTCAAGATAAACTACCATACAAGGTTTATAATAAGCATACTACAACATAAAATTTGTTATTGGACTATTTTTTTTATAAATAAACAAAAGATGGGGAAAAATATGTCATTCACGGTTTTTACAAGGACCAAAAGGTCAAAATAACTAAAATAAGAGGTCAAAATAACTAAAATAAGAGTACTTCTAAGAAAACAATTGAGCAACATGATGCTCATGTTGCTCATCACATTTTCAATGTTAATCAAGAAGGCTCAACAATTATGAAGACTCATAACTTGGATGGAACCCTAACGGAATACTAACAGAATTGGAATATTCCATCCGTTCTCCATTAAGTAGGGCAAATGTGTCAAATGATGACTAAGTCATGATGGCGTGTCAGCACCTGAGTGGTCAAGCCATGTCATGGGCTTTTCCAAAGCCTATAAATAGGCCCCTTGGGATCCATTACAAAGTTTCTCTTCCTGCTTCATTTTTGCTCATTCTGCACAATTGCTGCTTAGATTAGTTTTCAGAGACCCATTTAAGTGTTTTAGCTTGTCTATTATTCAAACACTTGTAACTGATTCTTGATGAATATGACACACTTTTGAATCATTGATATTAAACATACAAAAAACATTTTTATTATTAACTTGGTGATTCAGAACACTTTATGTTCCACATTACTTGCCACTTGATGATTCTGAAACTATGTTTCAGTATTTTGAACACTAGGACTATTCTAGTCTAGGTTTACTGATTTTTTCTCATTTCTTCACCATATACACGGACCATAAGAGCCTGAAGTACTTAATGTGGTAGACGACGCCCTGAGTCATAGAGCAACAAGTGCTCCAATCCGAGACATGTGTATAAGGATGACGGTGATGAAACCAGTCTTAGATACCATTCAATAGGCCCAAGCGGTGGCCATGAGACCATAGAACTGCAAGAGAGAGAGAGAGAGAGAGAGAGAGAGAGCAAGTGATTGGGCAGATTTTTGAATACAAGACCGATAGTCGGGGACTCATGACCTTTCATGGGTGAGTATGGGTTCCATTAACGGGTGGAGTTCGACAGATTTTGATGGCGGAGGCCCATAAAATGAGGTTTTCCATCAACCCTGGGGCCACTAAGATGTACTTGGATTTTAAAACGCGATTATTTGTGGCTATGTATGAAGAGAGATGTGGCATGGATAGTTGAGAGATGTTTGACTTGTCGTAAGGTCAAAGCAGAGCAGCAACGCACACACGACAAGTTGCAACCATTAGAGGTTCCCCTATGGAAGTAGGAACAGATCTCCATGGATTTCATTACCAAGCTACCGAGGACTACGAGGGGTGCCGATGTGATCTGGGTGATTGTGGATCGGTTGACGAAAAGTACTCACTTCCTGGCTATAAATAAGAGCTCTTATGCGGAGAAATTGGCCGAGATTTACGTTCGATAGGTGGTGACACGACATGGGGTGCCAACATCGATAGTGTTAGATCAAGATGTGTATTTTACTTCCACGTTCTAGAGGAAATGTCATGAGGATTTGGGTACCCGACTACATTTCAGCACCGCTTACCACCTACAGACGAACAGACAGAGTGAAAGGACGATTCAGACGATCGAGGACTTGCTACATGCATGTGTTATGGACTTCGGTGGAAGTTGGGACACTTATCTTCCCTTGGCTAAGTTTTCATACAACAACAGCCATCACTCCAGTATCGGGATACCTCCCTTTGAGCTTTTGTACGGGAGGAGGTGTCGGACTTCCATTTGTTGGGGAGAGGTCGGGTAGAGAGTTATGGGGAGCACTAAGATAGTATTTGAGACGACAGAGTAGATCCAACAGATTAGACAGAGATTGTTGACGGCCCAGAGTCGTCAGAAGAGTTATGCGGATTGGAGATGAGCCGAGCTAGAGTTCCAGGTCGACGATTTTGTCCTCCTAAAGGTATCCCCATGGAAAGAGGTAATTCGGTTCAGGAAGTAGGGCAAGATTTGCCCTAGATACATTGGTCCTTTCAGAGTGACTGCCTGAGTAGGCAAGGTAGCATACCAACTAGAGTTGCACGAGGAGTTGAGCCAGATTCATAACACCTTCCACGTATCTCAGCTGAGGTAGTGTGTAGCCTACGAGATCGCAGTAGTTCCTCTAGAGGACATTCAGGTTGATGATCGCCTGAACTATATCTAGAGGCTGATTGTGATTTTGGAGAGAAAAGTAAAGAACCTGAGGAACAAGGAGGTGCACTTGGTTAAGGTGCAGTGGGAGCACCGCAAAAAATCGGAGTGGACTTGGGAGCCGGAGTCCAAGATGTGCAAGCAGTACCCAGAGCAGTTTCTGGAGGATGAATTCGAAGGCCCAATCTAAATCTATTGGGGGAGAATTGTAACACCCCAACTCCCAGAAGATAGAAGAGCATAAGGCTTGGAACGTGAAGAAGCCTCTGGATCCAGTGTTCTTTCAGTGCTAGTTGCTTTTTAGAGGCAGATTTTAGACCGATCGTTGAGTACGAGCCATACTTGCTTACATATGAGGTGAGTCTTCTCACTATACATATATGAATGTTATTTACTGTGTGACCAAAGGGTCTTACCTGTGTTGTCGACCAGAGGGTCTTATGTGCTTATACTGCGTTATGTGATATCATGCAGTTTGTCTTTGTGATTTATGCTGTAAATTATTTTTGTGTCTTATTGAGCTAGGACCGGAGGGTCCAACCCGAGTTATGAGACCGGAGGGTCTTCACTAGGATACCGGACTGGAGGGTCCGACCCAAGCTGTGAGAACTGGAGGGTTCTCACTGAGACACATGACCAGAGGGTCCTAATCGAGATATAGCCATGAAAGGAAATATATTTGTGTATGGTATTTTGGGGAACTCACTAAGCTTCGTGCTTAAGTATGTAGGATATTACCACTAAGGTATTTAGAGTTTTGCATCATCCTCAAGCTTCAATACAAACATCAACTAATGCTCATCATTTTCAAGTAAAATTCTCTACAATTTAAATTTAAATATAGTAAATATAATCAATAACATTATTAAAAAGGGTAAGTTTAAGAATAAATACATACAATTATTGAGTTAGATAGTTGGAAATCGAGCAATTGAAATTTAACATGTATCAAACCGATTATTACTTTCAAAACTTGAGGTATTTACTATACAAATAAGATTTAAATTCAAGATGACTGTTTTTCCCTTGATGAATTTTGCTACCATCGATCTACACTGAGAAAGAAATAGAATAATTATGAAGATATATCATGTTGATTTGCAAACATATAGGATGGTCAGTGCATAAATTACGGCTTTAAATTTGGAGAGGATTTGAATTTTGAATTTTGAATTGTATTTTAGGGATAGAGGAAACTGGTGAAGGCTTGAGCGGAAACATTAATTGACAACGTGTTTGACCAAACATTGGTCAATATGGCATAAGCTGTTTGATCCAAGGGTGGAAAATGTATAAGTGAAACACAATCAAAAGTCTTTATTGCTTTAGATGGTGGAATAAAGTTTCTCTTGTAGATATAGATATCAATCTTCTATTTAGTAAATGTAAACGTATTAGTCTTCGTCTCTCTCGAGCATCATTGTAATGAGTTTTATTATTTAAATCTATAAAAATGTATGATATCATTAATATCTAAAATTAATACTATTTCAATGGTAAATATTACTAATAAATTTATAAATAATTTCACAAGAAATATAAATAATTGTTTTATAACGGTTAAAAGATTTATAAAAGTTTACAATTTCCTAAAAACTGGTATTTTTCTAATATTTATATTGAGGTTGTAATGAATAACACTGTAACAATGTTGAAATATTCACATTCAAACGAAATAATAGAGTAAAATATGATTAAATTTCTAAATTCATCTGAGTTTAAACCTATAAGAAAAATAGATGAATAATTCAACATTTCATAAAACCCAAAATATATTCAACTGATCAAAATTCTAACCCAAAAACGAATAGTATGAAATAAAGTCATCAAAAATCAAACCCCAAAACCAAATAGTATGTAAACAAAATATGAAATGAATAATATTTAAATCACTCAACTACTCAAACAAAATCATGAAAATCATATGTTATTTATCTTGCTTTGGAATTAACAGTTTTGGCTTGCCTTCTCTAAAAATACGATTTATCATTGATTTTGATGGTCGTTTGTTTGAGGACATGGTTGTCAGATTATTAACATCGTAAACATCTTACCGGTTGCTTTTTAATTCTTCATGTCCATACATTTTTTTAAAGGATATCCACTTAGTTAGTGGACTTGTTGCAGTGTTTTTATCAAGATTCGAAACGGGTGTGACATTGTCACTAGTAAACGAAATAACATCCTAAATGTAGAAAATAAATTCATATGTCAATCTAAAAGTTAATAATATTTTAAAGTTAGTTATATTATATTTAAAACCTTCTAATTTAATGTGTCTTGAGATCCGACTTCTGCCAATAAAACATTAAACGAATTGGATTCTAGTGCCTACATTTGTAGTACATAGAAATATGTTAGTTGGTCAACTGAAATATAAAAAACGAATTTTAATAAGTGTAATGTTTGTAGTATTCTTCATAAAAGAATGTTTCCTATTCGATGTTAAATTTTTTTTCCAATTCAACAATGATTATATTATTAACAGTGAAGTTTGAGATTGCATAATTATTGACTTTGTTCTTCAAATTATAATGTGAAATTTGAATTTTAACACAAAATTTTTATCGAAAAGTACATTTAAAGAAAATGGATAAATCTCCATATTACCGTCTTAAAATAAAAAATTGGTTATAAAAATAGATATCCAAAAGGAAAAAAAATTAGTTTTATATAAATGAAGTTAATATCGATAACCTCGTTAAACTTTTGAAGCAACTCTTGTGTGGTTTTTTCCAGAATTTTCTTTTTGTCACGATCAAATAACGTAAGTGACACCACACCGGTAAAGTCTTGTACTTGAATGTCGATTTTGAAACTAAATCCATTGATATAAACAAATACAGTAATATAAAATTAGAAAATTTAACTAAAGAGTATAATAATATGTATAAAAGAATTATTGAAAAACTTAGAACAATATATATGTATTTGTTCATGAAAGTTGAAATGTAACAATAAAAAACTTCTTCATCTTGTTTTTGGTCCGTTGCACGAGTTTTGTTATCATACGTTAAAAACGGCTTTTATGGGTTTTTCTTGACAAACATACGTCAGTATATTAAAAAAATTAATATAAATGATATAATTATGTTTCTATAACTAAATGAATGAAACTAATATACTTAAAATAGATTGATTAATTTTTTTTTCATGACCTCTCAATAGGAATACAATAATAACAAGTAATAAGAACAAAATAAATACAAGAAATTGTAGAAAAAGAAGGAGAACAAGGTAAAGAAAGAACCTAAAAAAGAGAATTATAGAATAAAACCGTTGAAGAAGAACATTATAAATTATACGACTCAATCAAAAATCGTAAGAAAAACAATTTCAATGTAATCGTATATATAGGTTGTTTGTCAATAAGAAAATCATTATTTTCCAAAAAAAATGGGATCCTAAAATATTATCTTGGAGATTTTCGGTTTTTTCATCTAGAAAAAAATGATATCATTTATATTGAATCAAAATTTCAAATTAATTGACTTGCTTAATTAATGAGTTTTAAATTCAAAACCATTATCTTAAATTAATTTATTTTACGTGGGATATACCGGGAAATAAATTATAAATAATATTGATTTTATTTTTTACTCTTAAATATTTTGCCAATTTAATAGGACTATATTAGATTTTATAGGTTAATGATTAAATTATTGATATACTTATTTAATGAGTTTTATCAAAAAAAAAAAAAAAAAAAAAAAAAAAAAAAAAAAAAAAACGGGTTTAAATTTTGAAGTCAAAAACTATAAATAAATGAGTTAAATTAAGAATAATATTAATTAGAGAAACTCACATCTTGTATATAAGCATATAAATAGAATGATATGTTGTAACTGATAATGTAATTATTGAATTTAAAAATTCTATAATTATTAAAGATTCTATAGTTAAACGTAATTGTGTTTGAATTTTATTTGAAAAAGATGATATCAGTAATCTAATCTAATTATGAAAAACATAGTATTAAAATGTAATCAATAGTTCTATTGTTTCATTTGTGAATTAAGGATTCTTTTTAATAGTAATATTTAGATATTAATTGACGAACTCTAAGAGACTCGGTTTTATTAGTGTAGGAACATTTAAATATTTTTTTCTTTCATTTGGAGAAATATAATTGCATTTGACAGAATATATTAGTAGATTCGAATCCTCGGGATCTTTTTCGTCCGTATATTTTTGTCGTTTCCCGGAACTCGCCGAACACCAACCTTATAAATCCACTTCTAATATCAACCTCCCACGAGAGATCTCCGGCCGGCAGAGTGTCTACACTCAACATCATATCATGGGGATTCAAGAACCTGAACCAACGACGGCAGGCCTCCGAAGAAGAGGCTGTTCATACCAGAAAGGTGATTTCCTGCCGGAGGAGTCCTTCCAGACATGGGAAAACTACACCGCCGCATTAAAACAGACTCCTCACCGGTTAATCGATCGGCTGTTCACACGCTCCGGCGACCAGGCGGAGCTCGACGCAAAGGCGAAAAGCCAAACGGCGATGAAGAAAACGCTGACGTGGTGGGATCTGATGTGGTTTGGTATGGGCGCTGTCATCGGAGCCGGAATCTTCGTGCTCACCGGACTTGAAGCTAACCAGGATGCTGGTCCGGCAGTCGTCTTGTCCTACGTCGTCTCCGGCGCTTCCGCTCTCATGTCCGTGTTTTGCTACACCGAGTTCGCCGTCGAAATTCCTGTTGCAGGTTTCCTTACATTCTCCTATTTTCTTGATCAAATCTTTCTTGAATCATTACTATTAGTTAGATAATAACAACGAACATGTCGTGATTCAAATCGACTGAGATTTCGTTACCATAAACAGTAGTGAAGGAGTAGATCACGACGTAAAATTCAACCACTTAATATGCATGAACAGTGATAAATTTACTCTTGTTAATGATCATCCTATTTTTTGATATTATATTTGATTTTTTAATAGTTAATTTAAAAATTATATTGGCGATTAGTCCAAGAATACACTTTTATTGCCAGCTAACTGTTAACATATTAAGTAATCTGTAATGTTCTTACCTCTTCTTTCTAAATACTTTATGCCAGCTATCATGACAAATATGGTTATAGTTAACCAAAAATATAAGAAAGAATTATTTTGTTGGTGTTCATTTTTTATACTCGTTTAATGTAAACATTAATGTAGTAACTTATTAAAAAAATGTTATTTTATTGGTTAATCAAATAAAATTTTGTAAGTTTTTTTTATTAATGATTATTTATGTATTGATATTTCATGCTTTCACACTTATGATTTATTTATCTTTTAAAAAGAAAAATACTAAGTTGATATAATAATAATATCTTATTAATGACATGATCTTTAAGTGGACTCTTTATTTAAGAAAGTATACTCCAAGTTTTTCGCTGAAAACATACATTTTGTCATTAGCCTTTTGATATATAGTTTTGTTACTTTATTAAATAGCATCCGTCCTAATATTATTGTCCTAATACAAAAAACACACAGATTAAGAAAAATATTAATTATCATTAACTTTATTTAATAAAATGACAGTTTTGTCCTTATTTTATATTTAATGTTCCATTAAATGTTTAGTTGGTTAATTAATAATGAGAAGGTATTTTGATAAAAATGTTATTTATTTTTAAAAGTAGACTATTATTTTGAAACAAACCAAAAAGAAAAGATGGACTATAATTTTGGGACGTAAGAAGTATAATTATGACATTTTCATACTTACTATTATATTAAAAAATTTATATAGCCGTTTTATGAAAATTGAAAGCAAATCTGGCACTCAAGGTATAATAAAAAGTCAAAAAGTTGGAAATCATAAGACGACTTTATACAAGTCAAGATTGATCGGAGATTTTGGATCGCAATTGGATGTATGGAGTGTTTTTATTTGAAATGTGGACAACGCATTGCCACCCACCCAACTCCCATTTAATAAATTATAAAATTTTCAAAATGAAATTAGTATATAATTATTAAATTATTGATATTCTTATGCTAGCGTTTTTATTAATTCATCAGTTATTTGAAATATTCTACAAGACTTGATTTTATAATCTTTTTTTTACTTCAAGTCAATGCTAGATTTTAATAATAGAACTTATATTATCTAACGTAAGTATTAGATAAATAACAATAGTAAGTTGATAAAATAATACTAATAAAATGTAATAATATCTTATTGATGATGACATTAACTTTCAGGTGGGTCCTTCGCTTATTTGAGGGTGGAATTAGGAGACTTCGTCGCCTTCATCGCCGCCGGCAACATCCTCCTAGAATACGTAATCGGCGGAGCTGCGGTGGCGCGTTCATGGACCTCCTACTTCGCAACCCTCTGCAACTACAATCCCAAAGACTTCCGCATCACCGCTCACGGCCTAGCCGAAGACTACAACCAACTGGACCCAATCGCCGTCGGTGTCATCGCCATCATCTGCATCATCGCCGTCCTCAGCACCAAAGGCTCCTCCCGCATCAACTACATCGCCTCCATCGTCCACATCATCGTCATACTGTTCATCATCATCTGCGGGCTTATCAACGCCGACACCGACAATTACAGACCTTTCGCTCCTAAGAAAGCCAGGGGTGTCTTCAAGGCGTCGGCTGTACTGTTCTTTGCTTATGTTGGGTTTGACGCGGTGGCGACAATGGCGGAGGAGACTAAGAATCCGGCGAGAGATATTCCGATTGGACTTGTTGGGTCGATGGTGATCACCACCGCGTTGTACTGTGCGTTAGCGATAACCCTTTGCTTGATGCAACCGTATAAGTCGATAGATATCGATGCTCCTTTCTCCAAGGCGTTTGAGGCGGTGGGGTGGGATTGGGCGAAGTATGTGGTGGCTGCCGGAGCTTTGAAGGGTATGACGTCAGTGCTGCTAGTGGGAGCTGTTGGTCAAGCCAGGTAATGTTCAACTTCAATAGTGTGCTTTATTTGACTTCAAAAGTCAAAGTATATGCTTGCATTCATATTAAGAGAGAATGAAAATCTAGCAAGTAGCAACTCAGTAGTCAAAAGTATAAGTTTGCATTCATATTAGGGCTGACCAAAAAAAATATATATATATAATAATAAGTAACAAATTTTCTTTATTTGGTTATGATCATATCTTACTTTATATCTTTAGAACTAAATTTGAAATATAAAAACCTACTTCATGTTTTAATACATTAGAGTATTATACTTACATGTTTGAATGACACTAGTATAATTGGATCGGTTTCCCAAACTACAATGTCATAACCTAATGAAATAAAAATATAAAGTTATATGTAAATAAATCAGAGAATGAAACAAAAATGTATAGTTATATATAAGGAAATCAATTATAGTATTGCATATAATTTTTTTTTCTCAATTAAAAGTTTGTATTTATATTTTTATTTCTTTTTAAAACGATGTCTAACACTATTCTATTAGAAAATTATACGTCCAATTTCTTGATCAAATATTTTAAAAAATCTACGAAACGTGTTTTAATAAAATGGTTATAAAGTAGAGTATTATAATCGGAAAAGCTAAAGTAATATACAAAAATAAAATAAATAGAAGCACACTATTACTTTTTCCATATTCCCCACCTTCAATTATTAAAATGTGTATAGAGCCAGCAATGTTTTGAGAAGTCCATCTTTAATTAGAGACGAAACCTATAGGGATGACGAATGGAGACGAAATTTTTAGACACGACTTTTCGTCAGGAAAACCTATAGGGACGACTTTTGCATCTACAGGACGATTGTTGTCTCTGAAAGTCAATTTTCTTGTAGTATAATGTGATGCTACAATACTCACCCTTCATATTAAGATCTAAATAGTTTGTATCAATTTTCAATCTTTTTCTTATTACAACATTATGGTTTGAGAAATTTACTCAATTTCAAAGTGGGAATCGTTTTATCTTTGGATTTTATTGCTATTCCTACATAGATTTTCGGAACTGTGAAGTTGGATGTTATAAGGTATAATACACAAATAAATGAAAGTACATTGTTGTTTCTTGCAGATACCTGACCCACATTGCTCGAACACACATGATGCCACCATGGTTCGCGATTGTGGATGCCAAAACCGGTACACCCGTGAACGCAACCGTCGCCATGCTCGTTGCTACTGCCGTAATCGCATTCTTCACCAGCCTCGGCATCCTGTCAAACCTCCTCTCCATCTCCACCCTTTTCATCTTCATGCTTGTGGCGGTCGCCCTCCTCGTCCGCCGCTACTACGTTAGCGGTGTCACCACCACCGCCAACCGCAACAAACTCATAGCATGTTTAGCAACCATTCTCATTTCCTCTATCGCTACTTCCGCATACTGGGGTCTCTCGAAGCATGGGTGGATTGGATACTGTATCACAGTCCCATTCTGGGTGATTGGGACCGTGTCACTCTGGGCTTTCGTGCCAATGGCACGACAGCCCAAGATGTGGGGGGTACCACTGGTGCCGTGGTTACCCTCTGCTTCGATTGCGATTAATATTTTTCTTTTGGGTTCTATTGATAGAGACTCGTTTATTAGGTTTGGGGGGTGGACGGGTTTCTTGTTGGTTTATTACTTCTTGTTTGGACTTCATGCAGCATATGACACGGCTAAGGGGGAGGAGAAGGAGTGGAAGAAGGTTGAAGAAGGAGTGAATAATGGGTTGGAGAGTAAAAGTGATTTGGTAGATGATAATAAGTCGTAAAGTTATTTTCTGTAGTTATTATATGATTTTGCTTTTTGAAAATGTGTGTTCATCAGATGATGTCGTAGTAAAGGGAATTAATTTGAAGCAAAAGGTATACCGTAAAAGCAGGGATGGTATAGTGTGACATTTGTTTGAAGTTTATATATATAGTTTGTTTTTAAATGTATAACTGAATTTCGTATCGTATTGTTATTAACTTTTTAAAGTCTGAGTCAAGTTTGAATACAAAATTTATAACAACATTACAACATATAGAAAACTTTTTAACATGAGTTGAGTTTGAATACGAAATTCGTAACAACTAGAACCAGTAGTACCTGGTAGAGAAAACTTTTTTTTAACGAGAATTGATATTGAATACAAAATTCATAATAACACAAGAACCGGTACCTCTAAGCTGACATAGAAAACATTTTTAACATGAGTTGAGTTTGAATATTAAATTCATAACAACACTAAACTACCTGATATAGAAAACTTTTTTAAAGTTACTTGAGTTCGAATATGAAATTCATAACACAAGAACCCGTTTAATACCCGAACCGAACCAACCCGTATTAGGTTAATCGGTCCAAGTTTCGGTTCCTTAAATTAGACTTATTCGGTTTTCAGGTTATTCAAGTTTAGATCAGTTAGGTTCGGTTTGGTTATGACCGAATAACATCCCTACGTGTAAGTCAATATAGAAAACTTTTTTAACGTGGGTATTATTGTCATATGTATGTGGAATGTGGATTAGTCTAGTTTTGATGTAAGTAGTGAATAAATTTTCTATATGCTATTTTTATCATTTAGTAGTGACATAAAACTACGCAATACACATGGGTGATGGGTTTGGCCATTTTCGTGCAGTATTCGGCATTCCTTCCTCCAATTATATATTTTCCCATAATTATACACAAAAAGTATCAACCAATAATGGCATGATAGTCGTAGTCGACGGGGTCGAACGTTCACTTCATGTCTTATATATATGGGAAATTACAATCAATCTATATCAGACGTTAGGGTGTAGTAAGGGATTGTTTGTTCGTTTGTTTTTTCTCTCTCAATAATTTTCATGTGGATAACGTTTGTTTCGATAAAAGTGTTCTCTTTCTCAAGTTAGTAAATGAAAATTGTTTTTTCTGTTTTGTATTCTGAATGACGTTATATAATAAAATAAACATTGTAAATGAGAGTTTCAAGTGATAGAAAATCGTTTACATATAAATTACCTGAAATAATATTTTTTCCGTCTCAAAATTATAGTTTATTTTTCCTTTTTGGTTTGTCCAAAAATAATTGTCAACTTCTAAAAATAAATAATTCTTTTATCAAAATACCTCTCATTATTATTTAACCAACTAAACACTTAATGGAACATTAAATGCAAAGTAATGACCAAACAGTCATTTTATTATATAAAATTATTGGTAATTAATAATTCATTAATCTGTATTTTTTTGTGCGTGGACAATAATTTTGGAACAGAGGAAGTAATATTTTATATAATATAAGATATAAATTTATAGATTTATTTATAACTCAACAATGTAATTAAGTGCACTATGTCAAATTCCAAGGATACAACACATTAAATGTAAAAGGATAGAGAAATTGTCATTTTAATTTTTTTAGAAAAGTTTCACTTTAGTATTAAATTTTTTTTTAAAAAAAAAAGAAAAGTCTCGATTATTTGATTTTACACGATAATATTTCATTTCCGATTATTTTACAATGTTTATATAATAAAATAAACATCGTAAATAATAGTTTCAAGTGACAGAAAATTGTTAACAAATAAATTACTTAAAATAATGCAATATTTTATATAGTATAAGGATATAAATTTATAAATATTTATTCATAACTCTAATAAAATAATAAAGTGCACCTTTGTCAAATTCCAAGGATACAACACATTAAATAAACATTAAATACAAAGGGATACGGAAACTGTCATCTTAATTTTTTTGGAAAAGTTTCACTTTAGTGTTAAATTTTTTTAATAGAAAAGTTCTTATTATTTGGTTTTACACGATAATATTTTATTTCTTTTTAAAAGAAAGAAGTTTTTTTTTGTTAATTTGAGCCAAAATGAAATAATTGAAACTTTTATATTTAATTTTTTTTTTGTGACTAAAGTGAAACTTTTCCGAAAATATTGAAATTTTTCTAACATTTCCTGATATGTACATGTTAAAGACAACTAGTAATTGATGTGTAAAATTAAAATAAATAAATAAATAGATAAATTAATTAATTATTTATTTAATACGGTAATATATATATATATATATATATATATATATATATATATATATATATATATATATTGGGATAGGGAATATACATTACAGCCCCCACCTAAGCTTAGGTACTAAACCTCTAAAATATGTCGTTTTAACTCGCTAAATATACCCGGTTTGGTTTCACTTGGTAAATATATCATCCTCCATAATATTTCTTTCTTTCATTATTGTTTTACCATCTCTGTTTTCTTTCCTCCATTATCGTTTATTACTTCACCCAAGTGAACATTACTAAACCCTAAACCCTAAACCCTAAACCTAAACCCTAAACACTAAACCCTAAACCCTAAACCTAAACCCTAAACTCTAAACCCTAAACCCTAAACCCTATTGTGTAGATCTTGTATTTACATCTTGAAGTATTGATCATGAATCTATTAGCCGTAATCTTTATATAGTAAAACAATGTATTTTCAAGAGGTTTAGTACCTAAGCTTAGGTGGGGCCGTAATGTATATTCCCTTTTCCATATATATATATATATATATATATATATATATATATATATATATATATATATATATATATATATATTACTGTTATTTTTATCTTTATTTGACAATTTAATTTTTTTTGTTTACATATTCAGTTTTTATAACCAGCAACTCCTGGTTAAGCTAAGGAAAGTGACTTAGAGGGTGTTTGGCAAAGCTTATTTAAAAAGAATTATGCCTTATTGACTTATAACTTATTTGGTGAAATAATGAGTTTTTAATAAGTAAGCGGTAGGTTAACTATCACTTTTTGACTTATTAGAGGTTACCAACAACTATAAGTTGTTTTTTACCCAAACATTTTTTTACTTATACCGATATCAAACCGGTAATAAGTCAAAAAGCTTCTTTTTTAAGCTTTGCCAAACACCCCCTTAACATGTAATATAGGTTTAGCTTGTATAGATTTAATCCTTAATGTTTTTTTTTGTTTGGTAAAATTAGTCTTTATGGTTTTTGTACACATTCAGTTATTATGATAGTTTTTTTCACGTTTTGCCAGCGATATCATACGTGGGACAATAATTAAGGATTTGTTCTCATATGTGGTTCGTCTCTCACTTATATCAATACTTAATTCACGAATCATTGAAGTGATGTTGGTGCCTTAGTTTTCTCCAAGTAGAAGATGTATCTGGTTTCGGTTTCATCTATCTTCTTAGCAGATGACAAAATATTTGTGATTGCTTCCTCCCAACTCGAATTTATAGTTCCAAAACAAAAGAACATTCTGAAAAAAAATTAGAGTCTTCCCTAGTTCCTCGATATGTCAATTTTTACCATTTTATTCTACAAATGGGTATTTTGTTCTTTTCAACTTGACATTATCTCTTACTTTCTTAAATTTTGTTGATTGTTACCGAAGAAATCAGGTAAAAAGTGAAAATTTTAGCAATGAGTTAATAAAGAACATGTTAAATGAAACCACATATGATAATTATTAATAAGGTGTTCTCATATTTGGATCGTATGAAAACACCTCATTCATGATTGTACCACAGAGGATGTTGTGAACAAAACCTGAAGAAAATGGTCATAAGGACCAAATGTTTACAAAATAACAAGGACTTGTTTTTCAAAAAAAAAAAAAATTACGGACTAAATGTGTACCAATTGAGAACTATATTACCATATCATGTCATATTTTCTGGCTTAATCTGAAGTAGCCGGTTATAAGGATTGAATGTGTAAAAAAATAATTTTTTTTGTTAAATAAGGATAAAAAAATATTAGTGACTTAAGGTGTTCAAGGTGTGTATGTCTAGTTATTGATTTTTAGATTGTTTATACACTTATACAATATACAATATAAGACAAAATTACATAAATAGTTTTCGTGGTTGGCAAAAAATCACACCGCATGTTCATTTGAGATTTTTTTAATGTGGATTCTCCTTTAAAGTTTGAAATTCCATATGATGGGTACTTTTGACTAACATTTTTAAAAGACAGGGATTAAATACAATTGAAATTACCAAAATACCATTAATGATTAGTTTTTCTTTTCTTTTAAATGTTTTATACGGTTCGAGGAAGTTCATCACTCTCATCGCACCCAACTCCCTCGTAATATCATTCTCTCTCTCTCTCTCTCTCTCTCTATATATATATATATATATATATATATATATATATATATATATATATATATATATATATATAACACATTTCTGCCACTAACATCCTATAACGTCCCAAATTTTAAACACAATTTTTCTTTTTAAAAACATAAGTAAAACATCCATTTTCCATAAAAATATAAAAATACTAAGTCTTTAATACCACAAAACCATGTCATGAATACAATCTATTGGAATAATCTCAAACAATGAAAGTATTAAATGTAAACCATCAATGATGTGTGTGTCGTACAATCAAGTTGAGCCATTTACATGGTGAAGGGAACTACTTGAAAATAAAAATTAACAATTATAAGCATAAATCTTATCGAGTTCCCTAAATACCACATAAAACAATACACATACAATGCATACAAACAAATGGCTCGCAACCTAGCCTCATTCCACCATTAATAGTTGGCTTGTAGTATTGCGTTGTTCCATCAACGACGTTGGATATCTTTGACTCATAACATTTCATTGTTTCGTTATCAACCCTACAAACATAATAAATAGTTGACTTGCAGCCTTGTGTCGTTCCATCAATGACGTTGGGTATCTTTGACTCATATCTTTTCATTGTTCTATCACCAACCCTCCAAACATGATGCATAAAAGCACCACTAAAAGAGCAAAAACAAACACACAGAAGACTAATCTAGTCTACTAGTATAATCTTAAACTAACAGATCCTATATTCAATCATGAAAGGATATCCACTGTTATACGAATTATAGTGAGAAAAATCACCTAAACTAAAAGCTGAAGAATTGTCGACACACTTGCGTACTCGTAAAAATCGGTCTCACAAACCCCTAGATAACAATTAGTGGTCAAAACTCTTTCTATAGATTAAATCCCTCAAATTTTGACCAAAAGTCAAACTGGTAAAAAAGGCAACGGTTAACTTGCCAAAATCAATGGTCACCAGTAACCACTTCGTAACCTAGAGATAAGGTTATTATACCAACACATAGTTTAATCATAGAGATGGAATCAATGAGTGAGTACAATTATTAACAATGTTTTTTTCTCCAGTTAAGTTATAAATGTTAGAATAGTGTCCAAGGTCATTAATTATTGGTAATATTTCTAATAAGAACAGGGTCCTTTTCGGTTGCCCTCAAGACACAAATTGAGTAGAATAATTAAAAAAAAATTGGTTTATTAATTATTATGGTTAATAATTAATTAGAAACAAATTGGAAATATATTTTGGGAATTAATCAACAGTTTAATTAAATAAAGGGTTGAATGTTCATTAATCGATAGTTGGTTAATCAAGAATGTTCCAGAATCCTTATGGAATTAGGGTTGGATGAAAATCACTCCATACTACATGGGAAGAGGAGTGAATTTCGTTCTAGGTACTCCATCCCACATGGGAAGGAGTACAAAATCTAGGAAGTGATCCAAGGCTATAAATAGAGCCTTAGGGATTTTATTCTTCCTTGCACCTTGGCTTGAAGTTTTGCCAAACCTTCTTCCTCCTCCCATAGGGACGATTTCTAACCTTCTTTGGGTTTGTGAAATTTACCTTTCTCCTAGTTATTTTTATTCTACTCTTTGGTGTCATTGGGTGTGATACCATTAAAGGGATTTTGGTTTGGGTACTCTTATCCAAGCAACTTCATGGAGGATCAAGATCTCAAGCATGGAGATCAAGGGCTACATAAGCGGTATGTTTTCTTATTTATGCTTTTTTTTATAAGATAGATGTAATTAGCATGAAGTCATAGATCCATAGGTTGCATGTACACTTAGGTGTATCATAGTTTCAATTTTCCGCTGCCTAGTTTAGAGTGTATTTGATGCATAGAAAACCCAATAGTGGTATCAGAGTCATTGGTTCGCTATTATATCCACCATAGATCCATATTTTCTGTAAAAACTTGTTTGAAATTGAATCAAAGAAGAATGATTGAAAAATTCGTAATTGATAAAACTTGCAATCACAGCTCACGACGTGAGCTCTGCAGATTAGGGTTTCGATATTTTTCATTTTTCAAATATGAAGGTTTGTTAAATATGGATAATTGCCAAATTTAAAATGTTTTAAATATGGAAAATAATAAATATTGTTTTATAGAGATTTAAATTTGAATATTTATTTATTACTTAAATAGTGAATTTAAATATTTAATATTATTTATAATAAAGATTTATAAATTTGAATACTAAACCCTCGTAATTTATTAATTGTTACATTGCGTCCTCGCAATTAATTAGAATTAATAATAGACAACTAAATTTAAAATGTTTTAAATTTACCCATTGTATTTATATATGTTAGAATTGTATCTATTATATATATATATATATATATATATATATATATATATATATATATATATATATATATATATGAAAGTTAAAACACGCACCCTCGCGTATTTAAATATTGACATTATCATACTTACAATGACTAGACTCACTCATTCAAATGTAAGGGTTTAAGGAGGTCTCTTTGATTCCTAATGAGATGTTTTTAATATGCTTTGCACTTATCGCCCGCACCGCCCTATTGCATTTTGAGAATGGAGTTACCAAAAGGGTTTGATAGTGATAATGGTAAATCTAAAAGTATTCTAAATACAAGTATAAAATAAAATCCTATTTTATTAATAGAATATGAAGTTCATATTATCCATGAACATTGCACATTCTCTTTATATTTTATTGATGGAGCTCGTGTGGTTAACCGGCGCATCAATCTAGAGTGTAGTTTTGAATGGTTTGAACTTGCGAATCTTAAGCATAACTTGAGTCGGGGAATATGGGATTTTCTCATGCTTAATTCACAATCTATTTAATGTGAATCTTATGTTATCCATAAAAGTTGCACATTCTCTTATGTTATCCATAAAAGTTGCACATTCTCTTTATAATTCATCTTCCACAACGTAACAGACTAAGGGTCTTATCATTAGGAATCGAAGAGAAAACCTTAAACCTAAGCATTTAGAGTAGGTGATCTTAGTCGTGGTAAGACTAACAATGTTTTCAAACATGCGAGGACGCAATGTTTATATTTTATTTTCTATATATATATATATATATATATATATATATATATATATATATATATATATATATATATATATATATATATATGGTACTTTAAATAATTTAAATTTTATGTCTATTAATTCTAATTGGACATGCAAGGGAACAATGCTAATAATTAATATATCCATTCAAGATCTAATGTACTTTTAATTAATTAATTAAACAATTAATTGAATAATTAAACCAATAAGCATAATATTTTCCAACTTTAGTAAAATTGACAAATTTACATGTTGAACTAAATCGAGATAAGTAACTTAAGGAGCAAGTAATGATGCAACGAATATTAAAAAACTGAAATATGTGAATCGTGTCACCACATCGTGGCAAGAAAGCCACCATGTGGTGGTCAGGCATAGAAAATGTGTTTTTGTTCAGACCCTCTACGTCGTGGAAGAGGCCTTCCTACATCGTGGCATGCAAAATCGATTTTTCAAAAGTTCACTTTCTAAAAGCAATTAAAACTATTTAATGTTGAGAAACTAGATCAAATCTAAGCATACAAACTTAATTAAACCTATAAGGGAAGCAACAATTTTAATGGGATAGTGAAAGCAAAAATTTTAATCCTCAAAAGGCCCAAAAAAACAACCTATCTAATTGTAATACCTATTCAAGGTAAATGATTCATTTATGTTTTTGGCAAAATAAAGAAGAAAAATGTGGGTCTTATGATGGCTATGACCTAGTCATGCCCAAATGAAACGTATATCATCTGTGATCAGCACGACGTGGCATGTGTCTAGCCATGACGTGGTGGCTACTAGGGTGAAAACCCTAATTTTCTAGGTTTTATGCCATATTTAAGGGATGTGATGGCTAGGGTCTTTACATCCTTAGCCTCCATCATCTCCTTTTCAACCTAGAACAAACTGTAACCTCTGTTGTTGACCTTATGATCTTTTGTGGTGATTTTATTCCCTTTAAGAAGAAGAATGTGTTCTTGATGCATTGTTCCGGCAAGAAAGCCTCCCCCTCAATATTTCGTGTTGTTTCTGGACATTTGTAAGTCCTCAAGCTCCTACCTTTAAGAGCCAAGCAAGCTAGATCTAGCTTTTTATCCACTTCTTTCCTTGTTTGGGGGGTTTGAGTGTATGAACTCCATAAAGTTGGAAATTTTATGGGTCCTTGAGGTTCCTTTGTGGTCTGTTGTCCCAGATATAGAAAGTTATTACTTTTTGGGTTTCATGTATGAGATCTTGATCTCATTTTCACCATTTTTGACCTAGCTTGAGCTCCGGACATGCATTTGACATGTATGTCTATAAATCCGTAATTTTTATGGAGTATTGAGAGTAAGAAAGCCCTCTAGAAAGTATGAATGAGTTGCTTAAAGTATTAAGGGCTTAATACATTAAGCTGAAATGAGTAGCTTCCACGACATTGCAAGTTGGCCACCACGTCGTGGCGATGGACAATCTTTGCAACTATTTTGTTTTAATGCTACTACGGCGTGGGTAAAGGGTGTCCTCGACATGGGGATTAGCTGGGGCTGACTTTGACCATTGAATTTTTTCCATGGTTGAGTTTTTATCAACCTAAGTGTTTTAGAGTGTAGACTAAAAGGGTACATCCGCACTGTGTTTAGTTGTTTTTTAGTATCAGGCTACACTATTTGAGAGTTGTGTATCGAGATGCTATCTATGAGGTGAGTCATCTCACTATATTACCTATGTCATAGTATGGTGCATGCTAGACTAGTTGAGTCTTACTTGTTGATTGATGTTATGTGTGTTTTGTTGAGTTGATAACTCCAGGATTGTTGATAGTTCATAGAGCTGTTGATACTCTAATTTTTGGGATTAATGTATTTGATACGCATATTTTTCCAGACTTGGGTTTTATGAAAACAATCTTTTACCAAAAAAACGAAAATTTTGGTTGTGAAAAACTGGATTTAATAGTCGATATCAAAGTCGTGGTTTGATGGATTTGGCTGAACACTCGTGTGATTCCAAACTTAAACTAAGGATCTGGGAAATTTCATAAAACGTTTTGGAATAGATTAATTATTAAAGAAGGACAAGGAAGAGGCGAAGTGTACAGTCAGCCGAAGCTCGAAAGTGATTTTCCAAAATATCCACACTTGTTTTATATGTTGTAATTGTGTTGGTGTTATATGGGCTATTAGAAATGCATGCTAATTGAAAGGTTAAGGACCCCGTCTAGAATTGCATGATAGAGTTTTCTGATTTTGTGATGCCTTGTAGCATATATGAATGCTTGTGATGTTATGCTAAGACTTGAATTTAATACCATTAATTTCTATGTATATACTATATAGTTGTATTTAATTACAAATTTGTAGCCTTGGTATGTCAAGTTTAGCCTTATTTTTTGTTCCTTGTTTGGTTGTGGACTTGGGGTGGAATCATTTGTTTAACCTATTGGATTAGATGTCTAAGCCTATAACTATTATTGATATGTACTTGACCCGAGAGTAGCATGGTCCATTTGGGTTGCATATCATCAGGACAATTTGTTAGGATGGACTTTTGAGAGAAGGTTATTTATGGTTTATTAATATATTATAAGTTATAATATATTAATATGAAATCATATGTTTTAATTAGTATCGATCAAGAATTAATTTGGAGTTAATTTAGTGATCAAAAGAGACTAATTAAATCTATGCGGACTAATTATGATAATTAGTTATACTTATATGTGTTGGGCTTATGATCCATGTTGGACCAAGTTTATGTATGGATACATAAAGAGTTGGGCCACATGAACCATGGATCATAAAACCCATGGGTATGGATTATGGGTTATACCCATGACCCTTGGAATCCTACATATAAATAGGTTACTCCATAGCCAAAATCACCACTTCTTTTCGTAGAGAAATATGGAGGTGTTTTGGTGCACGGAATTCTCTCTCAAGAGCCACCTTTGTCCTAGGTGTGTTGTGATTCCATTTGAGTCATTTCATACTATTGGTGCTAAGCTCTTAAGGCCAAATACATCAAGACTTCAAGCCACATAAAAGGTATGTTTCCGTAACTAGTATATTATATGGTTTATGTCAAATGCATGCTAGTTATAGGTTTAATGCCTTGGAAACCATTTGCATGTATAATTAGTGAAAACATAGATCCAAGGTATTTAGGGTTGTTTGTGCACCATAGGATGTTGTATTATACCAAAACCCAATAGTGGTATCAGAGCCATGTGTTTTTTTCTACTATATTTGATGCAAATGTATTTTTTTTTCAAGTTGATGGAAAAAAAAGAAAAAAAAAACGTGAAATTTGTCAAATTTTATGATAATTAATTGATTTTATGAAAAACTAATTATTTGTAAAATTTGAGTCACTTTACTACAAGAGTTGAATTAGGCCAATTTATTAAAAGATAGAATGATATGATTATTTTATTTGTTTTAAAAATTTGATCTAAGTGGTTTTAAGGAGTTACAAATTTTGTCATAAAATTTTGGAACTCAAAAGTTTTTTTAAAGTTATGATCTTAAGAGTTTTGAAACTTCCATAAGTTATGGATGTGAAATGTCTCATTTATTAAGTCTTTAGGTTATGAAGTCCAAGAGTCTTCAAAGGATAATTGTCAAAGTTTCAAGATTTGTATTAGTTTATATGATTATCTAATTTCTAGAAAATTGTTGATGTGAATTATCTTTACTTATGAGTTTAATCTAGATCATAGAAAAATTATTTGATTATTGTGTTAATTGGAATATTTGATCTTAATGGTTTTTATGAACTCCATAACTTGTCCTCAAGTTATGGAAAATGAAGAGTTTTTCTTTTTAAAGTGTCATTAAGTCTCATAGGTTATGAAAATAGAAGAGTCTCTATTTTTAATGTCATCATTAAATGATTTAATGTCTTCCATAACTTGTCCTCAAGTTATGGAACTTGAATTTTTTTTTTCATTAAACCTTAATTAAACTCATAAGTTATGAAAAAGCCAAGAGTTTTGAAAGGTTTCAAAACTTGTCCTCAAGTTTTGGAATTTGTAAAGTTACCCCCCATGTATACTTTAATTCCAAACTAGACCTTAGAATTTCAGAAGTTAAAATTCAACCCTTATACTTTATAATATTATAAGTTAATAATATTTATATATATGTATAAGAGTAAAAAGTCAGTCTTACCGTTAGTAGGCCTCATTCACGAAGCCAGTCTATAAGGGGGGTATAAGGTTACTGCCTATAAAATGGCAGTTTCATGGGTGTCCACTCTCACCCACCGCTTCCTTGACCGGTGGAGGGTCGTTAGCCGAACGAGTAGGACAAGGACTATAATTCTCCCTTCATTAAAAGTATTAATGATAAATACTAACTAACTAAGCCTTTTATAAATACCCAATCTTAGTTACTTAGGAAAATGTGAATAAGGTGCTAATCCATGAAATTACACTTTGCACTTTGTTTAAGTCGGTTAGTGGAGCGTTTGTGGTTAACCGGCACATCGATTGAGGGGTAAACACTTAAGGGTACCAAGTAATTTGCATGGTTACTTCACACCTTGTTTTGTGATCCTCGGCATCCCAGTCACAAAACCTGAAGGGCACACTCGAGATTGAAACATGCCATTGAAAAGTTCAATGAATCTCAAAAGATCTAGGAGTTTCAAATCCAATTAAAACCTAATAAATTATTTCGTTTTTCATGGTGGAAATTGGTGAATCGTCATTCACCTACCTTCAAATATTCTATAGCTTGGATTATGGCATCCCTCTTCCAAGTTATAAAATAGTTTGTTGGGTCCTAGCCTTAATATTTCATATTGGGTGTTATATTAAGGACTTTAAATCAACTATCTTGAATATCTCCCAAAAGATGTCTAGTTCAGACATCTATGATCTTCCCAAATATCTTGGAACTTCACTTCCTCCACCTCCTCCAATTATTCTCCCTAACCCACAAGTTCAAGGTCACTCAAGCCCTATTGGCAAGACAAGGTCTAGGTGTGATCACATCTTGGAGATGAAGTCACATACTGACAAGCCGGGAGATTTGGGTGTTAAAGTCTTAAGAAAGTTAGTGGTTCAATCACTTTCTAAGTCACATAGTGAGTTCCTTGGGACTCCTATGAAACAGACTATGACAAGACCCTTAATGATCTTATCTATTTTCTTTGTGCTGCTAAATTAGAAATGATTTAGTGTACTAGTAAAGAAAATTTGATTAGGAGATCAACTTCCCAAAACTTTATGGACAGGGACAATAGTGACACAGGAAATCAAGAAAATCATTCTCTTCCCAATGGAAAAGGATCGGCCATAGTCAACTCGGTTGACCAAATGGTAAAGAGAAAGGCTAAGTCTGAGATAGTCCCATGTACTATTACCTAAGGGTCCATATGGTCCTATTGCCAAAAGGAAAGGGCATTGGTTGCGAAGCTGTCAATTTTACCAAAAAGATCATAAGGCTAGTAAAGTCAATAAGTTTGACTCTATTTCAGGTAAGCTCCACTATCTAACTCGGTTAAGTTTCTATTCTGAGATTCTTATTACAAGATGTGACTAGGTCACATGTTGATGTTTAAGAATCAAAGGAAAAGTGAAGGAAACTTAAAGAAAGAGTATGTTGAATCTGATCGCGAAGATGGATTTCTATCTCTTGATTGAAGATTGGATTCTTGAGCTACTCTTAGGAGTTATGATAGATTGCTAGGAAACAATTAATAACATAGTTTTCATTTCAAGTTACATTGTAAGGAAAAAGTTTTTTCCGCATTTTAAAATAAATAAAAGTTTGTTTTACTTTATTTTTATCTCTTTACAATGGCATTCATGAAAACTTGATGTTTGTATGTTTATAGCAATATTGGAAATGTGAATTTGATTCGTTCATTTGTGGTAGTGTCTAAATTTACCAAATAAGGAAAGATTCTCATCACCCAAGTTTCAATTGGACCGAAACTTGGAATCATGCAAGTTGTATAGTATGATGAATGAGAACTTTCGAGCATTGGAAAAATTAAGACTAACTACTTGTTCACATGGATGTGTGAGTCAAGAGAAGGACTAAGTGAACAAGTTCACTTTCTTGTGCACTTGTCAAAGTCCACCACAAAATATGGATAAGACTATTCGTCATGATTTACTAAGGTTTAGTAAATATGATTATACTTACAAGCTTAAGTATAATTCTGAAACATTGGAATATTTTCAATGTATGACAGAACGAATAAGAAGAATCAAATTAGGCAGACAAATAAAAGTTTCTCAAATCTGAAAAGATGGGAGAGTACTTTAGTATCATGTTTTAAGGTCATCTTAATGATTTTGAGACCTTATCACAATTCATCCTCTTAGTACATTCTGATAGTTAAGAAGAGGAGTTATGAATTGTTGAAGTGGTTAAATCAAGAAGATGATTCATACTTCATTCCAAAACAATTCATAGAGTTATACTCTAAGATTGTAACTTGAGTCATATGTCTTAAAGAAGGTTTAAAACACTTGTCAAATATAAGAGTAAAAGTTTTCTACTCTTGTACATTTGAAATTAGTAAGTTGTGATGTTTTGGATAAAATGAAGACCAACTAAGGCTAATTGTGTTAAGTGTCTGTCTTGATTAGAATCCACAGTATCTCTTGAATATTTGGCAAGAAAGTCGTATAGGTCAAGGAGACAGTGGGAATCTAAAAGATCCTAAAAAAGGTTTCAAGAAGTAATCAAGAATAAAACCTGTATTTCATCGCTAGCACACAAGTAGAGGTTTATAACCTATCGTTCTGACATTTCTATGCCCATTCCAGTTAAGTTGGCTATACATTTGAGTTCTACATGTTCTCAATTGTTTGCATAACTACTTGGAAGCAATGGCATGCCCTTGAGCTGCCAGGTGGCAAGAAGTTAAGATTGCACAAGTTTAATCCATATGAGTTTGGATTTGTCATTATCATTGTCTTGTGACTATGGTTTTGACAATTCACATGGATAAGAACACATACACCATTAAATCTAAGTTTCATAAGGTTTCTCTTCGATTCATGAAAATGATGGTAGGGAAACTCTTTCACTAAGTAGATTTTGAGTAGATAGCAATTGTGGGAATGACAAAAGGTCTAAACATTATGATTACAGCATCCCTCTTCATATTGTTTAGACACACATGTGAGCTATCTAAGAGAGGTGTATGATATTGATAAAGTCTTATTAAGGCAATCTAGTATCAGAAATCTGAACTTTGGTAAGAAAGTCAATAAAGTATTGATTTATAGAAGTTCAGTTGATTTCTGGGTACATGTCAAAGCTAGTGGGAGCATAAGTGTTATGCTAATAATCATCATGTTAGTGGGAGCGTGATAATTATGATAAGTATTGCAAGTTAGCAATGTTAATTATAGAAAACAAAAGTTTCAATTCATGAGGTTGCTGGGGTTGAAAAAGTTGTTTTGTTATAATTAAGGGAGAGGAAATTATACTTCATCTCAAATCTAAAAGCTTAGATTGAGGTCTTAATCGTATTTAGTCAACAATATATATGAATTTCATGTTGGGATGGCTCAACATAAGGAAATTCTATATATGGGTTCATTATTTGCGTTCTAAAATTCGATTATGATTACGGCATCCCTTTTCATATTCTGAATTATGAGAACTTGGCAAATAGAAATGGAAATATTATAGCAAAAGACTAGTTTAGTCTTTATGTGAGACATCATGAATCGTGTCCCATATGCTTTGGATATAGGATCGATTACATGTGCTATATTCACTCTTTCTAAGTTTTTCCAAATGCCTGGGGCATGAAGAGGGAAAAAGGTCTAGAAATTCATATGACTAAAATGATTAAGCAATTGTTGAGGACAATCTAAGGTTTAGCAAAGATTGGTTGCTCAAGGACAGTTGGAAGTATAGTATTAATTCTGGAAGGACCATATTGACATAATCTGTAAGGAGGCAACTCTTGTTCAGAAGTGATAGTCAAAATGGAATATGGAAATGCTTCAAAGTTAGAAAGTATTCAATCTGTATGATTAGGACACTTAATGCAAGAAGGATGTTTCCAAGGAGTTGATCTCCTTTGGAATACTCTGTAATGATTGTTGCCAAGTCTTTGTGAATTTGTGCATAATCATTACAAGAGGATCAATGCATATAAGTTTAGAATCTAACAGATTTCAGTAAATGGCATGAATTTGGAATTCTTGCATTTGCAGTAAGATTTGGGACTGTGAAATGAGAATCCTTGGAGTTATGTTCAATTGATCTATTTCACAAAGTAAAGATAATAGACAAACATAGTATGCATACTTGGTGTATGGCATGACTAGAGTTTAGAAAAACATAGTGTACATGCTTGGAGCATGGGAAAACTATTGTTTTAATTCAAGAATAAAGTTAATAGTTGAACAGTATACAATGAATAATGTGTAATCATATGCAGATAAATAAAAGGTGTTTTATTTATATTCATAAGTTCTGAGACCATATTGGATTTGATTATTATTGTGTTTCACTTTGCATGTTTTGACTTCCAGAATAACTAGGTCATTGTTCTGATTGACTAAGTTATTCAAACCATCCACAGTCGGTCATATGTTGGAAGTAGATATGTATCAAGACTGTCATGGGTTGGGTTTTTAGAGGTCTAAGATGTTGGACAAGGTGGTGTTACAACACTCATGAGTGCTCATAAGTTCTGAGTATTGGATTCAACCCGCGCTCATTGGAATCACTTAATGGATTTTATCACGAGTGATCATGAGACGATAATATCTTATATTCTTCAAACCTAGAGATATGAGTTGGTTATATATTGATTGCACGAAAACGCATTGGTAACTCGATGTTATAAAATGTGCCTTTGTGTATGATTCAACAAGTAGTAGAACAAGCCATATTAGTCGAAGTTTATCCATTCCTTTTACCTTCAGGATAAAAGCGATATCTGTGGGTCCCTCGATGATTTGATGATGACAAATGGAAGTGCCCGGCCAGGCCAGGACTGATTTGATTTGTTCAATTAGCCAGTCGTCATAAATCGGAAATCGGGAAACAACAAATGGACAGAGAGAATGATTATAATCCATGTCTCAGTCCATATGATATCTAGAATGGAGGAATATATGATCCCTTATCTAATGGACGCGTCATTGATTTGTTCAGAGTTCGACAACAACTTTAAGAGCTACGATTGCTAGTCGGGTTATGAAGTCGTATTTGCAATAATAGTTTTAGACTTATCCAACTGGGAGACTGTTGGATTAGATGTCTAAGCCTATAACTATTATTGGTATGTACTTGACCTGAGAGTAGCATGGTCCATTTGGATTGCATATCATCAGGACAATTTGTTAGGATGGACTTTTGAGAGAAGGTTATTTATGGTTTATTAATATATTATAAGTTATAATATATTAATATGAAATCATATGTTTTAATTAGTATCGATCAAGAATTATTTTGGAATTAATTTAGTGATTAAAAGAGACTAATTAAATCTATGGGGATTAATTATGATAAGTAGTTATATTTATATGTGTTGGGCTTATGATCCACGTTGGACCAAGTTTATGTATGGATACATAAAGAGTTGGGCCACATGAACCATGGATCATAAAACCCATGGGTATGGATTATGGGTTATACCCATGACCCTTGGAATCCTACATATAAATAGGTTACTCCATAGCCAAAATCACCACTTCTTTTCGTAGAGAAATATGGAGGTGTTTTGGTGCATGGAATTCTCTCTCAAGAGCCACCTTTGTCCTAGGTATGTTGTGATTCCATTTGAGGCACTTCATACTATTGGTGCTAAGCTCTTCAGGCCAAATACATCAAGACTTCAAGCCACATAAAATGTATGTTTCCCTAACTAGTATATTATATGGTTTATGTCAAATGCATGCTAGTTATAGGTTTAATGCCTTGGAAACCATTTGCATGTATAATTAGTGAAAACATAGATCCAAGGTATTTAGGGTTGTATGTGCACCATAGGATGTTGTATTATACCAAAACCTAACATAACCATCTATTAGATTACAATTATGTATGATTGGTATACACAGAGCAATTAACGGGATTAGTGGAGACTTCTAGCGGTGCGAGAAGGTGGTCGAGGTAGAACCTAGGATGAGTACCTATGGGTAGATGTGTATCTTTGGAGCATATAGATATGTCTATCGATGCACTTAGTGCGAGAAATATTAGTGACTAGGAACCTTGGGAGGAATTCTAAATCAAATACGGATAGGTATGGAAGGTACTATGGAACCGTACTATTGGACACATAGGATTTGTACAAGATTTATGGAGAGTCCCGAGACTGATAAGGAGCAAGTAGGAGTGTGTATAGTGCATGTGTATGCTATGGTGATGACTAGCTAAGATTCAGGCTCTAGTGATCCCGAGAGACCATGTACCAATAATGATGAGATCCATAGGATCATTGTCGCTAAGGTGGCGTTAGATATGAGGAAGCAAATCACAAATATGTTTATGCTATTAAAACCACACTCATCGAGTATTTCGACAAGTATTGTGTCGTTGTCACTAAGGCTCCTGCTACCGTAGCCACCGCAGCCGTTGCTGCTACGAGACCACATGAGAGTGATTCGATCTAGTATCGGGAATTCAACAAAATGAAGCCCCTAAAGTTTTATGGGACCAAAGACTCGACTAATGCGATGAGGTAGATTTCTGATGTTGAGGGATACATCTATACATGTTGGTGTCCAAAGGATTTGAAGGTTTGTTTGCACTAAACCTTCTTAGCTTAGCTGTGAAAGACTGGTGGAAGTTTGTGACTACTGGTTACTCTCCTGGGGACGTGGCCACAGTGACATGGGAGCAGTTTTTTGAGATGTTCTATGATGACTATGTTCCTTTAATGGAGATAGAGCGGTTGGCTCAGAAGTACTTATCGCTCAGACAGCCGATAGAGACGGTGATCGAGATCACCAAGATGTTCCATGAGAGGTCCTTAGTTTGTCTAGAGTATGCTTCCTTAAAGCATGTACAGATGACCCAATACTTGAGTATGCTCAAGAAGGATATCAGAGATTTTGTGACAAACTCCCAGTAATGTATATTAGCTGAGTTGTAGTCCAGTGTCAGGAGGATGGAGATTAAGTTGGAGACACATGTCAGAGAGGGTGAGGTGGAAAATAGAGTATAGAGAAGAGGCATGCTCTAGTACAGTCGTATCTGGCGATTAAGCATTTCAAATCTGCAGATTCGAGATTATGAGGTCAAAAGGTTCGTACTTATAGCAAGTGCAGTAAGGGTCATGAGGGGACCTATCGGTCAGGTTCAGTATCTTACATATGTGGAAAGGAGGGGAATTTTGTGAAGTATTTCCCTAAGGCTTTTCGTGTCTGCTTCAGCTGCAACCAGACATGCCATGTGAATGTAGAATGGCTATTGCTTGCCTCAAGACCAGTACAAACTCCAACTCCTGTGAATCTGCGCACCACTGGCAGACGCCATAGGAAAATCAAGGGCCTAAAGGCCCAAGGAAGTGCTTTCCAGTTGACAGCAGAGGAGGCCAGGGTAGCACCGAACATCGTCACTAGTATGTGTTGATTAATCTTTGTTGAATTATATTTCCTATATGATTTTATCCATGCTTTTGCAGGTATATTCCTCATGAATTCATTACCTACATTAGTGTTGTTTAACTCGAGTGCGAGTCAATCTTTTGTGTTGTATACATTTAGTAGGAATTTTCATGTTTCTCTTGGATCATTGGATCGACCTCTAGAGGTCACCATCGTCGTTGACCGCACGATTTCAGCCCCATATATTTACCGTGACTGTGTGCTGGAGATTTTTGGTGTGGGATTTATGATAGACCTTAGTCGTATTCTGATGACAGATGTATCTGCAATCGTGGTTATGGACTGGTTGAGCCAGTTCAGAGCCTTAATCGATTGTGAGCATTAGTTAGTGTTACTTCACACCCCAAGTGGGGGAGAGCTAAGTATCTATGGGGAGGGAAATAGAGTTTGTAACATCCCGTTTTAAGTAAAGTAATTAGATAATAAATCAAGAACCGGGAAGTAATTATTATTAATATTTTACATCATTGAGCCTAAAATCGAATAATAATTAACAAAGTGTTGGTTTCGGGAAGTCAAATGACAAAATTTGAACTCCAGGGGTTAAATGGTAACTTTTGGGACTTCATTTGAAAAGATTTTGAAGGCTAAGGGGGCTATTGGTAAGTATTAGACTTAATTTGTAAAGAATCTCAGGAGGTTGGGTTTAAAAGGTAAATATTGACCTTATTTTGAAAGAAATGTCAAGGGGAGGGACCATGGGTGACATTATGGAATTAATTTTTTGGGGATCGGGGGTATATAATCCGTCACCCCTGCCCAAACCCTAACCCTAAGAAACATCTTTCCAGCCGCCAACATCATCTCCTACCCTCCTCCAGCCGTCGCTTCCGTCCACCTCATTCGTTCACCGACCACCTAACACCATCAGGTTGCCATGTCACCGACAACATAGAAGATCGGCTGGTAATGGGAGCTAAGCTTCACCAAATCACCATTGAAGCACCACCTCTCTTCTTCTCATTTTCAGATCGTATAAAGTCGCCATTGATGTCGTCGACACCATGAACGACAGGAACCATCGAGACTGGGCTTTGGGCACTGTGAGCGGCGAAGTGTGAGCTATGAAGTCGATGTCCAAATTCGAGCGTTGGAGGTTCGGAACAGCCTAGTCGCGGCTACTGTTCAGATGTCGGACGACCACCTCCCCACCGTAGCCTTCTTGTCCTTCTCCATTTATGTCCGGTGTTGCGACGCTGTTATGGTTTCGATAAGTATCGTGTAGTTGTTTTTCCGTTCAACTGCTTCACGCCACCAGGGGGTGGCCGAGACTATTTCGTTTCCGGTGATAGACATGCGTATTCTGATGTTATGTGTGTTAATGTGCTCACGGAGATCCGAAGAGAACTGCCACTACCACCAGCATAAGGTGGTGGTTGCCACCATGAGCCACTGTGGGTGGGTGTATTTAGTGTGTGTGTGTTGCTTTTGGTATTTCCATTGTAAATTGTAAAAAATGGAATAATGAGAAAGAAATTCGAAACTACCACAATGAGGTGGTGGCTGCCGCCACCGGCCGCCGTGTCGGGTGGCGGTGTGCTTAGTTGTGTTGGAATTGCTTTTTCGATGTTTGGACAAAGGACTAAAGCCCTAATGGGACCAATAAAGCCCCATTGGACCTAAAAGCCCATACATGAGACTGATGGGCCTAGTGGAGACCCTAATGGGCTTAAGGACTTAGCTATTGGGCCTATTGGGTTAATATGGGTTAGAAACCCTAATTAGGGTTTGGAAAACCCTAATGCCATGAAACCCTAATTGTGGAAATTGTTTGGGACACACACACGAGAATTAATTATTAAACTTAAACTAATAATTAATAATCATTGGCGACTAACTTAGCAATAATGGACTTAATGGATTAAGTCCTTTAGGGGTTAAGTAAAAAACACTTAACCCTAATCATCATTTCATGAGAAAGCGCTAATCTCACTTGGGCTTTGGCAATTGGACAATTGATGGACCATCCAAGAACAAGTTAATGGACCAGAGTAATTAGATGGGCTTAAGGATAAGGCCCATGTGAGAACTTGGGCCCAATTTGGAAAATGGGGACATAAATGGACCATGTTTAGGCCTTTATGATTATGTGATATTGGGCCATGGGAATTGGATTGGAATAATTGAATGGGTCTTAAGGAAAGACCATGTAAAGGTCTGGGCCCAATTTGGAAAATTGGGCCATATGTTGGGCTTTGGCCCACTATTTTACTTTTGGGATTTTGTAGTGTGAGTTGGACCTTGGGCTTAGGACCCAATCATTAATTGGGTATTGTTTTATGTTGATAGTTCGGGAATCTATCAACCAGCAACGGGAGCTTCACCTGTGGGACTTCAGCAGTGCCAGGTGAGTTATCCTCACTATAATAAGGGGTCTAAGGCACCAAGGCCGGCCTATTGGGTATGTTATCCTAGTAGTGTTACATGTTGAGTATGAGTTTGTGTTGCATGCTAGTGGTTATGCGAGTTAGGTAGACCTGTAGGACTACCTGTGATGTTATATGATTATTGCATGCTCAGTAGTTATGTTATATGTTATGTGGGATGGGTTGAGGTTGTACTACTCTGTGCGGTAGCCAACAAACGCCAGAGTATTCCAGATATGAGTTGAGGGCCCGGTAGGCATTCCAGACTTATACTGAGGACTCGGGAGTATGCCAGATATATGCTGAGGACCCAGTAGGCATTCCAGACTCATACGGAGGACTTGGGAGCATTCCAGATACGAGCTGAGGGCCCGGTAGGCATTCCGGACTCGTACTGAGGGCTCAATGACAATCCAGATGTGAGCTGAGGGCCCGGTAGGCATTCCAGACTCACATTGTGGGCCCAGGGGTATTCCAGTCTGAAAAGCTATGGACCCATTATATGTTGTTATGTTCAGTTTGTTATGATATGTTATTGCTGACATGGTTCTGTAGACTATATGTGTATCGGTATTTTAGGGGTAACTCACTAAGCTTTCGGGCTTATAGTTTCAGTTTATTCTTTCAAGTGCATTAGAGGATCGTGGCACGGCAAAGGCGTGATCGTACAACTCCTCACTTTTTATGACTATGTTTCTGGGATACTCTGATATTCTTCATTTTGAAAACAAGTTTGTAATAACTAATGGTTTTTGGGTTGTTTAAAGAGTTTTAAACTGGCTTGAATTTTTGGGTGTTACAAGTTGGTATCAGAGCCTTGGTTTGAGTGAATTGGAGGAACATGCTTGTAACTCCAGTCTCAAATCAAGGAAAGGATTTTCAAAACGATTTTTCAAAAAGGTTTTCAAAATAAGTAAAGGAGGATGCAGGGTGTACAATCAGCCGAAGCCAGTAAGTAGACCCAAAAAAAACCATACAAGTTATTTGATTATGAGATATGTTAGAACAACATGTTAGTAGTAAGCTAGGGATCTTCAGGAATTGCATGATAGAATTGCCTGATTACATGATGCTTGCTAGCCTAGGGTCTCCTTTATATGAGATTGACATCATCACTGCAGTTGCTTAGTGTATGCATCATGATTATACATAACTAAGATCTTATATCCTAAAAATGTTTGATTTGGCCTTATGTTCTGTTCTTGTTTGATTGGGAGCTTAGGGTAGGATTGGATATTCGAAAGTCTATAGGGTCCAGCGTTATGTATGGCTAGAATACACTAGTGCTACAGGGTTGGTGGAAGTTTCATGGATGGGTGGGTTGTGTGAGGCTGGGAGGCCAGTTATGAGATATTTAGCATTCCTCTATGAGGGAGGATTGAGCGCTCTCCATGTTGTGTATTCAGTTAGGGCGTTGTGGTGACACTTGAGCTAAATATGGGTAGGTGTGGAAGGTAGTAGGGGCCCATACTACCGAAAGCACATGACCCACATGTATGTCAAGTAGCTCAAAATACCTAGGGTTGCATTGGGAGTTGGTCCCCTGTCATTATATGGATTATCAGGGATCTTTCTAGTGTCTACCAGAATGGTGGTTACGAGACGGCTTGAGACCGGATCTAGGTTAGGATCAGGAGCTGGCAGCCAGGATAGGCCAACATTGTCAAGGGACCGTGTCAATGAGATCATCCAGGAGGAGGTGATCAAGTTTATTTGGGGACAGTTATTGGAGATGTTCGGGTTTATTAAGACTGTCATGATTGAGTATTTCGATGAGCGCTACGCATCCGTTGCTAATACGTCTGCCGCGGCAGCTTTAGCAGCTGTAACGACGGCAAGGAGAAGAGCTGGTCGACCTTTTTGGTACCGGGACTTGTTACTGGGACATATTCTGAAGAGCAGAGGGCTGCAGTTACTTCGGATCAGGAAGATGTTCTGTACTTGTTACATTCTACGAGTTAAGCGGGAGAGTCTAGCATATGAGTTTATAGATTTGAGGCTTCGGGGGTTTGCTCGAGCCCAGAATGTGAGTCGCGGGGACTCCGGAAAGGAGTAATGATTATGTTTATTTGGAGTTATGCAGCTGGAATTAGAATGGTTAATTGATAGGATTGGAATGTTGTTTTCCAGGGCAATGATTGTGCCCTTTTAGTTTACAAGATCGAAGGATTGAGCAGGCTTGTGGCCCAGGATCAAGTTGTATTCCAGCTCGGGTCAATTAGTCGTAGGGGTTGGCGACAATATTTCAGCGCTGGTAAGAGCAGGTGGGTCGATGTGGAATAAGTATTTTGGAGGACCATTTTTCCTTGGATCTCTTGCATCGGACGGTAAGGATTGATTGTGCGATCTATTGTACTTTCGGGATTGTAGACTATGTCTTGGGAGATGTTGTAGCCTTTGTTTAGGGCAAAGGTTGTTTTAGCTACTGCAGTTCAGTTGTGGGTGATTAAGCTGGTAAGTGAGTCAGAGTGCGAGGCCCTGAATGATATGAGTTCTAGATTCGAGAGCGGGAGGATTGTTGGAACACGGTGGGAAGAAGGGTATTATGTGGTAGGTCTGCGGACAGGATCCCACAGGATGGTTATTCACCATTGTCAGGATTCAGTAGTTTAGTAACTGTTATTGGTTAGTGGAGGAAAACGCCAAGGGAAGTAGCTCGTTGCTGAGGTGTTAGGTGGATGATCTATCTTTTGGACTGCAAGATTTGAGTGTGGGATCATTCAAGAATTAGGGACTTTCGATTTCACTGGGATTAAGGAAGTGTTCAACTAGTTCTTTGAAGTGTGTGATCACTTGTGTTTGGATAGTAAAGGAGTACTAGTTGGAAAGGTATGGCTGTCATCAGATCGGTCGTTGGAAAGTGATAAGGATTGGGAATTCTCAAATTTTCATGTATTGTGAAGACTTAGTTGACTCTAAATGGGGGAGAATCGTCTCGGAATGCGGAAACGGGATCAATTTTGAAACTGGGATAAGTTACACATTGTTTTCGGGAAGGAAGACAACCCTAGTGGCTACTTTGTTTGAGTTTTGTGTGAGTTGGGAGTTCGGTAAAACTCCCCAGCATGTGAATCTCGTCTTCTCGGTGCTTGATAGCAGAATTTGGGAAATCCAGTTGGGATTCTAGCAATGCATTAAGTTCAGCTGTGTCTTAGGATGAGTGTGTGTCGACCGGTATGGAAAGTGTTGTAAGACTGTGGGGGTAGCCGTAGCATTCACTAAAAGCCAATAGTACTAGAGTGATGTAAGTCTGGGGGTGTAGCCGCCAGATTTACTAGGTTGATAGATAGCATGAGCGCGTTGTTAGGACGTGGAAGAGACAATAGTAACCACCAGTTCAGGTGTAGCAGTGAGGATATGGAAATCCAAGGATGGGCTTATGGGTTTCCCCAGAGGGATTAGACCTGGTTAAGCCAGTGATAGGACTGTAGGAACGTCACTACAATTATGATATCAAGGAAGCAATGGATTTCTTAAGGTTGCTTGTGACGTAAGGCTACCATTGGTCATGTAGCAATCGCTTTAGCCATGGATTTGGTAATAACAGGATTCGACACATGGATCTGATTGGTTGGATCAGAAAGTTATTAGAGTCGTAGTGGCATGTTAACTAGTGGCAACTAGTTTCAGAGAAGGATTTCGTCCAGAAGTCGTGTGGGACAACTATGTGGGATCCCTTTAGCTCAGCGACCGGGCTGGAACCCGGTATTTTAGATGATTGGCGAACAAATTGAGACCAGGTAGGTCTCGGAAGATGTTGGATAAGCAACTTTTCTATAAGTGGATAGTGCATAGTGGGATTTTAAAATTGTGGTACAGGTTGGTGTTGTAAAGGATGTTGGTTCGGCCTTTTCTTTTGGATAAGGTTGATCGTTTATCTGGAGCATTCCAGTCATGAGCTGAGGGCCAGGTAGGGCATACCAGACTCATGATGTGGGCTCAGAGGCAATCTAGACCTATGAAGAGTACCTCGTAGGGGTATTCCAGTCATAGGTTGTGGGCCTAGTGATCATAGTAGTTCATTCATCTGTTGGAGTGCTTTCTTAATGGACACATTGTTGAGGTTCGAGCGAGCCGTAATCGGCTACGAGGAATCAGAAGATTTAGTACAAAATACAAGGGTAGGTCCCTGAACTTCAAGTTGTGAGTTTAGACCGGAGTTCGTATATAGTGGTATTCTTATCTAGGGTATTCCATCCCGAGGATGACCGGACCCTATGATTGATTGGACCTGACGTGTTTGGTATTTCAACCCGAGGGTTGATTGGACCAAACATGTGCATGATATGAGGGTATTCCATCCTAAGGATGACTGGACCCGTCGTAGGCATGCCTGGTATTCCAGTCGGAGGCTGATTGGGTCAGGTATGAGAATTTGTGATTATGAGGGGGTTATTATATGTATGTGGTTCGAGAACTAAAGGATCATAGTTAGCAGTGTGGGATTTGTAATTCTGTTTTCTAGTGGGAACCTCAAGTTATCAGAAGTTGAGTAGCCAGTTGGGAGTTAAGTGCAATGCATTCGACAATGATCTAGGGTGGGTAGTCTGTTAAGAAGCCAGACCATCTCGAGACTCCAGATTTCGGATTGAGTAATTGTGATCATATTTAAGGGATTTGTTTATTTTCCCGGTTTTAGAACCCTGCGAGGGTTGGATATGGTTGCCTTGCAGAGGCTAGAGTTATACTCAGGATTGTAGCCAAGTAGCTCATGTTCTTTGGCGTGTAAGGAATAAAAAGAAACGATTTCGAGGACAAAATCAAATTTAAGTAAGGGAGAGTTGTAACATCCCGTTTTAAGTAAAATAATTAGATAATAAATCAGGAACCCCGGGAAGTAATTATTACTATTATTTTATATTATTTGAGCCTAAAATCGAATAATAATTAATAAAGTGTTGGTTTCGGGAAGTCAAATGACAAGATTTAAACTCCAAGGGTTAAATGGTAACTTTTGGGACTTTATTTGAAAAGATTTTGAAGGCTAAGGGGGCTATTGTTAAGTATTAGACTTAATTTGTAAAGAATCTCAGGAGGCTAGGTTTAAAACGTAAATATTGTCCTTATTTTGAAAGAAATGTCAAGGGGAGGGACCATGGGTGACATTATGGCATTAAGTTTGTGGGGATCGGGGGTATATAACCCGTCACCCTTGCCCAAACCCTAACCCTAAGAAACATCTTTCCAGCTGCCAACATCATCTCCTACCCTCCTCCAGCCGTCGCCTCCGTCCACCTCATTCGTTCACCGACCACCTAACACCATCAGGTGGCCTTATCACTGGTAACATAGAAGATCGGCTGGTAATGGGAGCTAAGCTTCACCAAATCGCCATTGAAGCACCACCTCTCTTCTTCTCGTTTTCAGATCGGACCAAGTCGCCATTGATGTCGGCGACACCATGAATGACAGGAACCATCGAGACTGGGCTTTGGGCGCTGTGAGCGGCGAACTGTGAGCTACAACGTCGATGTCCAGATTCGAGCGTTGGAGGTTCGGGACAGACAAGTCGCTACTGTTGTTCGGATTTTGGACGACCACCTCCCCACCGTAGCCTTCTTGTCCTTCTCCATTTCTGTCCGGTGCTGCGATGCTGCTGTGGTTTCGATAAGTATTGCGTAATTGTTTTTCCGTTCGACTGCTTCACGCCATCGGGGGGTATCCAAGACTGTTGCGTTTTTGGCGATGGACATGCGTGTTCTGATGTTATGTGTATTAATTTGCTCACGGAGATCCGAAGAGAACTGCCGCTGCCACCACCATGAGGTGGTGGCTGCCACCATAAACCACCGTGGGTGGGTGTATTTAGTGCGTGTGTTGCTTTTGGTATCTCCATTGTAAATTGTAAAAAATGGAATAATGAGAAAGAAATTCGAAACTACCACAATGAGGTGGTGGCTGCCGCCACCGGCTGCCGTGTCGTGTGGCGGTGTGCTTAGTTGTGTTGGAATTGCTTTTTGGATGTTTGGACAAAGGACTAAAGCCCTAATGGGCCTAATAAAGCCCCATTGGACCTAAAAGCCCATACATGAGACTGATGGGCCTAGTGGAGACCCTAATGGGCTTAAGGACTTAGCTATATGGCCTATTGGGTTAATATGGGTTAGAAACCCTAATTAGGGTTTGGAAAACCCTAATGCCATGAAACCCTAATTATGGTAATTGTTTGGGACACAGACACAAGAATTAATTATTAAACTTAAAATAATAATTAATAATCATTGGCGACTAACTTAGCAATAATGGACTTAATGGATTAAGTACTTTAGGGGTTATGTAAGAATCACTTAACCCTAATCATCATTTCATGTGAAAGCGCTAATCTCACTTGGGCTTTGGCAATTGGACTACTGATGGACCATCCAAGAACAAGTTAATGGACCAGAGTAATTACATGGGCTTAAGGATAAGGCCCAGGTGAGGACTTGGGCCCAATTTGGAAAACTGGGCCATAAATGGACCATGTTTAGGCCTTTATGATTATGTGATATTGGGCCATGGGAATTGGATTAGAATAATGGAATAGGCCTTAAGGAAAGACCATGTAAAGGTCTGGGCCTAATTTGGAAAATTGGGCCATATGTTGGGCTTTGGCCCATTATTTTACTTTTGGGCTTTTGTAGTGTGAGTTGGACCTTTGGCTTGGGACCCAATCATTAGTTGGGTATTGTTTGATATTGACAGTTCGGGAATCTATCAACCAACAACGGGAGCTTTACCTGCGGGACTTCAGCAGTGCTAGGTGAGTTATCCTCACTATACTAAGGGGTCTAACACACCAAGGTCGCCCTATTGGGTATGTTATCCTAGTAGTGTTACATGTTGAGTATGAGTTTGTGTTGCATGCTAGTGGTTATGCCAGTTAGGTAGACCTGTAGGACTACCTGTGATGTTATATGATTATTGCATGCTCAGTAGTTATGTTATATGTTATATGGGATGGGTTGAGGTTGTACTGCTCCGTGCGGTAGCTAAAAACCCTAGAGTATTCCAGATATGAGCTGAGGACCCGGTAGGCATTCCAGACTCATACTGAGGGATTGGTGGCAATCCAGATGTGAGTTGAGGGCCCGGTAGGCATTCCAAACTCACACTGTGGGCCCAGGGGTATTCCAGTCTGCAAAGCTGTGGACCCGTTACGTGTTGTTCTGTTCAGTTTGTTATGATATGTCATTGCTGACATGGTTATATGGACTATATGTGTATCCGTATTTTGGGGTAACTCACTAAGCTTTCAGGCTTAAAGTTTCAGTTTATTGTTTCAGGTGCATCAGAGGATCGTGGCAGGGCAAAGGCATGATCGTACAGCTCCTCACTTTTTATGACTATGTTTTTGGGATACTCTGATATTCTACATTTTGAAAACAAGTTTGTAATAACTAATGGTTTTTGGGTTGTTTAAAAAGTTTTAAATTGGCTTGAATTTTTTGGTGTTACAGAGTTGGTTCAACATTCTATTCAGACACCAGGGCTTGGAAGTATCTTCAACATATTTGGTTATCACTCGAGTTGAGAAGAAGAATTTAGTTTCCGAAGTCCCTGTGGTTAGAGAATTTTCTGATGCTTTTTTCAGATGATCTACCAGGCGTGGCTCCTAAGTGGCATGTGGAGTTTAGGATCGATCTGAAACCTGATGCTACCCCAGTTTCTAAGGCACCATATCGCCTTGTTTCGGTTGAGAAGTGCTCCTTTTTTCAAGTAGAAAGATGGTTTGCACTGGATATGCATTGATTATCGGGAGTTAAACAAGTTGACGATGAAAAGTTGATACCCACTACAGAGGTGTAACACTTGGATTTGGTATTAGTTAAATTCCCTAATTTATTGTATTTATATGGGGACTCAACAAGTTGGAACCTCCAACTCGTCATGTCGAGAGGGTTTTTGGCCGCGGGCATTTTCGGTCCAACTCGGCGAGTTGGCGGCTGTGAAGAAAACCCTAATTTTAGGGTTTTACGCCCTATTTAAAGACCTTAACTCTCTTGGTTGGCCTCCTTGCTAGCCTCCTCTATCCAGAAGCCCTAATTTTGTGCATTATCCTCCAAGGTTGAGTGTGTGAGCTTGTGGTGAGCATAGTGACTTGGTTTTTGGTATTCTTTGGAAGGAGCTTGAAGTTGAAGGTGCTTAGTTTGGAAGGAAGGCTTTGTATCCATAAACTCTCCATTTGTTGAAGTTCTTTTGAGGTATAAAGGTGATACCTTGTGTTGTTATCTTCTAGATCTCTTTGTTTACTGTTTTAACTTGATTTTTGGGTTTATGGTTGGGTTGTCCAAGAGGTTGAGGGTTTTAGGGGTTTTTATGTAAGATTTGACCCTTTCATGACCTCTCTTGGCTTAATGTTACAAGCTTTGCTAGGTCCTAAGTCCCATCCATGCAATAAGTCATTTATTAAGCCATTTTGGGTCCTATGGTTACTTTCTTGCATGCATGGACGTAAAGTTGGAAAGTTTACATCATATTCCAGCCTTGGGATGCCAGATCTATGTTTTGGGACAATGTTTTGCGAGTTTAAGGGCTTAATGGGTTAAGCCTCACTCTATTGAGTCAAGGATTCGGGTTTGGGTTCATTGTGGTGGTTTTTAAGGGTAAAGTTGGAAACTTTGCCATTCTAGACATCATTTTGAAGGAGATCTGAGAATTGAAGCTTCTAGATTCGGTAGAAACAACTTAATGCATTAAGGTGTTGGATTCCTGGCTAACTCGGCGAATTGATGCAAGTTTTCCCGATCTGTGTAGTTAATGAATCTTGATAAGGTAAAGGACAACTTGGCGAGTTGGGTCAACTCGGACCGTTGGCTTAGACCTTTGACTTTAGTCCTTGATCAAGTTTGACTTTTAAGGGTTTTAGAGCATTTTGAGTCGTATTTAAGGAACTATTTTTGTTTAGGGATTGAGTAGAGCTGATATTTGGAGTCGGGACCTAGTCAACTACCATTCATTATTTGAGGTGAGTCTTCTCACCACACTCATGGGTCGAAGGCACCAAGGCCGGCCCATTATTGATTATGAAATGTTTCGTATGGGAATATGTAATTGTTTGTTAGTGGAATTATATGTGGACTTATGTGCAGACCATGGGAGGAGCCCATGGCATTTGGCAAGTGTTGAATCATTAAAGTGAACCTCTTGAACTTTCTTAAAACCGCAGTCAGCACCGCATCCGCAGTCAAGTTTCTCTCCCAAGCATCCACATTCAACATCTATAGAAAGCGCAGTTACTATTTATCTTTATCCTTAGTTTATTTTTTCCTTTCTGTAAAACACTCTAATGTGCAGTATGCCTTGCATGGCTACTATTAGAGTTGTAAACTTGTCTCTATAAATAGAGCGCATTACTTATGTAATTCTTATGTGTGTATGTATGAATCTCTCATCAAATTCTAACACACATCTCAAAGTTCTCATTCTATCTTACTTATCAAACCTTCTTACTCTCATAATTAATCACCATCTCTCTTCGGAGCAGGTCACTTGTGACTTAATCACTAAGCTAGATCTCACTTACTAACTTGGTTTGAATGCGTTCTTTGTTATGAATCTGCTTATGTGTTTACTTGATATAACAATTGTTTTCATTTACATTTCTTTACTTTTCCGCATCTAACTCACTAACTTCTAACTCTTAATATTATTGTTGAGCTAATAGATCCTTCGAGATTAACTATTCCTCAATATACTTGTTCTAACTTTTGTTCAAGTGTGTTTCAAAGTTTTTCTCTCAACAATTGGTATCAGAGCCATAGTGGTTGCTTCTTGAATATCGGAACTCTGATTTTTCAAAAGGCCTTCTATACCACTGAAGCTCTTTTTTTTCAAAAAATGGCACAAGCTTTTTCTTTAAACGTTTCCAACAGTGTTGGTGGTTCAAATCGAGCCCCAATACTGGTTGCAAATGAATATCATCACTGGTCACAAAGAATGGAAAGGTACTTAATAAGACTTGGAAGTGACGTATGGTGATCTTTTGAAGAAGGACCACATGTTCCGGTTCTTAAACCTACTCAAACCGACAACGCTACTGTCAGATTAAGAGGAGGTCAACCAGTCATGAACCGTCCCACCAAGGATGATCTCGACAAAATGAAAAACGATGCAATAGCCTTTTATGAGATATCGTGTGGAGTTGCCCCTGACAACTTCGATATCATCATAAATTGCAAATCTGCAAAAGAGATCTGGGAAGTGCTCAAGAATCTGTACGAGGGTACCGAACAAGCTCAAGACAAAAAACTTACTACTGCACTCAATGAGTTCAACAACTTTAAAGCTCATGCAGGTGAAAGCTTAGAAGACTCTTTTAAAAGGTTCAACCTGATAGTGATCAAACTATCCAATGCGGGTACTGGAAGAAGCAATCATGAGACAAACCTTCAATTCTTGAATGTTTTAGGAAGACATTGGACAACGGCCAAAATGATTGTTCAAGGAGATAGGAAAATTTATTCATTGTCCCTCTATAAGCTCTATGGAGAATTACAAGCTCAAGAGTCCACCGTACTCAAGGACTGTTTAGACTTCGGGGGCCCACTTGCTCTATTAGCACAATCATCTCAAACACATCCCACCTCGTATGACTCTCTACCGTAGTCATATGAAGCAGACTCACAGTATGACGATGAAGAACAATTTCAAAATGCCATAGCTCTTTTAAGTCAAAAATTCAATCGATTACCACCTTCATTTCGTAAAAACCAACAATTCAACCGACAACCCTTCAACCGCAACTTCCAAAACAATCACTCTCGTTTCACCAAGAATCCTCACCTTCCACCACAGTCTCGGCAAACTCAACCTAAGGATTTACCACCGTAGCCTCACTCTACTAACTCCGGTACACCTTTAGAGGAAAAAAGTGATGTGGTTATATGCCATAAGTGCAACAAAGAGAACCATTTTGCCAAAGACTGTAAGGCAAACATTGTGAAAGACCGAGCTTTCTATCTCCAAATGGCTCAATAACTGGAAGAAAAGGAAAAATAGAAAGCTTATGTTGCTCAAGTAAAAAGAAGTCATCAAGTGTGGTCATCAGGAGATAAGGATGAGGACAATCAGAACAGAGGGAAAGGCAAGATCTGTATGATAGCAACTACTGAAGAAGATGGCTCAACCCTACTGAAGAAAAACCAATGTTATATGGAAAAAGATGGAACCCTCAGCATTATGGAACATGTGAAGCTTATGTTTCAATCTTTAAATTATAGCATGCATGACTGTCAACCTTTCATAGACAAACTTAATGAAACATGTGCTGCCGTCCTTACAGACCACAATAAAGCCTTAGATGAGAAGAACATTGCATCACAGAAGATGTTCCACGTTAGAGGGCGTTTGGATAACAAGAGACTCAAAATGGCTATGTTAGAAAAGGACTTGATGTTAGAAAAGGATGCTATAATGTTAAGTGAAACAAAACTAGAAATAGCTTTGCGAAGCTCGAACTCGGGGTCTACTCTGAAATATTGGGTAGAGGCTTCCGTTAATTCATTTGCCATTTCCAAAAAAAGTGAAACACAACTAGAAATAGCTTTGAATCAGAGAGATTTAGCACAGAGTGAAATTGTATGCTTAAATGTTTTAATTGAAAATCTTTTTAATGAAAGTGAAGCCATTGATAATCTAGTTAATAATGGTAATGTTTATAATACTTTCAACTGGGGTTGGTCCAATGGGTATCTAACCGCAATGGACTCCTCACCCCGGTTCACTCCGGAACGTCCCTATGTCCGTCCTGGCCGCAACTTTTCGTTTCCAGTCAATGAGAAAACATTTCCTGAGGATATCCAAACTCATTTTGGTAAACTCCATAATATGAGTAATAACTGTGTTATTGAAGAAATTCTTCCTGAATCTTCAAGTCATTCCAACTCTCAGACAACATCCGTAGTTGATGAGGAAATTGTTGTTGAAAATCCAGAAGTCACATTGGATTTTCCATCTCTGTAGTCTGACACTAGTATCCCTAACGGCAGTCATGAACCGCAACTTGTTTCACTACCTAGTGTCAAATGTTCCACAGAAGTATTCACTAAGACTTAATCTGCGGTTGTACAAAGTACTACACTGCAGACCACAGTCAAAAGTTATGTGACTCTTGAACCAATCAATCATGAATTACCAATTGAAAATTTTGAAGTTGGTCAATGTTCTCAAAACCCCGATTTCTCCAGTTCGGATGAATCAAGTCCCCGTTTTTTATAAACCTTGAAAAGATTTGAGGAAACCGCAATTAAATATCACTGGCTGTAGTTCTCCTAAAACCGAAGTAAAAAGAGTTTTCAAAGAGGAATTTTCGTTCCCGCGGCAAGCAAAGGGAAATTTACTCAAAACAAAAGAAGTTTGTTAAAATTCCCAAGTCTAAAAGTCCAGAAAAACTTGCTTTCTCTAATTATCATTTCAAATCAACAATCTCTAAGACAACAAAAGGCAAGGACCTCACAGTTTCTAACATCACTCAGAAATCATCTGACACAAACTTTAAAAAAGAAAAGTCTTTTCGATCAAATGGTTTTCAGGTCTATTCATTAGACAATCCAAAATCGAATGGTATTTTGCCTACCCCAACCTTTTCAAAGTCGCTTTCAAAAGCTCAAAAATGGAAATGCATTTTGCCAATTTCAACACTCAAAAGGTCAAATCGAGAGTTTAAGAAATCACCTCACTAAAAGTCTGCACGTGCCTACACACCTGCAAGACCTGCAAAGACCATTTTTTCAAAACACACAAACAAAGGTGTCAGACCTTACAATCCTCGGACTGGACAAAAGCATACTTCTACTTCAAAACCACAGACCAAGCGTAATGTCAGTGTAAATGCCAAAAGATCCGCGTGTCAATGTCAGTGTCAAAAGAATTATTTTCATGACAAATTATATTTTTCTCAAAAATCTTGTCACTACTCTCAATCTCACAACACTCCAAAAAATCTCAAACACCCAGGACTAGGCTTGAAAGTTGACCTGAAACCTGTCCCTACAACCACGAATCATGCATCGATTAAAAACAAGCATATCACTCCGGGCTCCAAAATCTCTTGGGTGCCCAAATTAACCACTTAATTTTGAAGGCCTTGTGCAAGGAGGATCAAGAAGAAGAATGGTTGATCGATAGTGCCTGCTCCTTGCACATGACCGGAAGGTTGGAATACCTTTGGGACTTCAGGCCAGTTTGTAATAGGGGTAATGTCACCTTTGGAAACAATACAAGTGGGATTATCTGAGGTTATGGTGTTCTTACTACGGGAAACTTCTCAATACAAAAAGTCGCTTATGTAGAAGGTCTGAAACACAATCTAATAAGTGTTGGCCAACTATGTAAGGCAGGCCATCGAGTTGAATTTGATGATCAATTCTTCTACATAATGACGAATGATAGAAGCACTTGCCTGATCAAATCCAGATCCGAAGGTACTATGTACCCACTGGATGTCTCTTTGATCATTGGCAAACTGCAACTCTGCTTTCTATCAAAGGCAGTATCCGAAGTGAGCTGGCTCTGGCACCGTAAGCTTGCTCATCTCAACTTCTGGTACATCAACAACTTGATCACAGGGGAACTAGTCCGTGGCCTCCCCATTCTGAAGTATCACAATGACACACTTTGTCCTTCATGTGAGTGTGGTAAGCAGTCAAAGGCAAGTCATCCATCTGTGATCGACTCCTCAATTTCTGAACCGTTGGAACTACTTCACATCGATCTCAGCGGTCCATCTACCGTAGCCAGTCTTCACCACAAAAAATATATACTGGTTATAGTGGATGATTACACACGTTTAACATGGATCTTCTGTTGGGTTTTGAGCAATCTAACACTTCCTAAGTGTGCATGAAACCCTAATAAACCTTGGATCTATGTTTGTCTAAATACATGCAAAATAATAATTTTCCAAGGTTTATAACCTATCTAATATGGCATGGGGAACATTTCAACATAAAAGATTTAGAAGAGATTACATACCTTTTTGATGAGTTTGGTTCTTGAGGAGTTTGAGGGCCAAGCACCAATAGTGTGAATGCCTCAAATGGAATCACAAAACACCACAAACTCTTGGAAAACTTTGAGAGAGTATACACACTTGTATTTTCGGCCACACACAAGCTCACACACACTAGTTCACTAGTTCCATTTCATGCTCCATGAGCATGCTTATATAGTGTGCATGGTTAGGGTGAAACCCTAATAACCCATGACCTTTCCTTTTCCAAGGATCCATGGGTTAAAAGCTCCATGGATCATCCATGGACTTCCATCCAAGCCTAGCCCATTAACAAATGAGTGTTAGCCCATACCATATAAAACAAATAGCCCATAATCTAATTAGTCTTCCTTTTAATCTCTAAATTAATTCATAATTAATTTAAGACTAAAACTAATTAAATAACATAACCTCATATTAATATATTATAACTTATAATATATTAATAAACATATGTGTATAACTCTCATAAAATTATCCATAAATAGTTCGGGTGAGATGCAACCCAAATGGACCATGCCGGGTCGGGTCAAGTATATACCAAATAAGTTATGGACTTAGACACCTTATCCAACAGACTCCTACTTGGATAAGTCTAATAACTGTATTTGCCTATATAACTTCAGGAACCAACCAGCAATCGTAGCTCTCGAAAACTCCGTTGAACTATGAAGCGCCATTTCAAGACAAGTGATCATATAATCCTCTGTTCTCATGATATCAGCCGGACAAACACATGGAACTATGTCTTGCTTATTGTCTGGCAATTGTTTCTCGATTTCCAATTTGTTTGACAAAGAACTTTACTGAACACATCAGCTTAGCTCTGACCGGGCCCGGTACATGGGTCAACACAAAATCATCGAGGGGCCCAGATATCGCTTCTATTTCTAGAAGGAACAGATAAACTTCAACTCATATGCTTGTTCTACTACTTGTTGAATTGTACACAAAGGCACGTTTTATAACATCAAGTTACTGATGCGTTTACGTGCAATCAATGCACAACCAACTCATAGGTAACAACTCATATCTCTAGGTTTGAAGATTTATATGATATTATCGTCTCACGATCACTCGAGATAAATTCCATGAAGTGATACAAGTGAGCGTGGGTTTATGCCAATACTCATAACTTATGAGTACTCATGAATGTTGTAGCAACCATTGCCATGTCTAAACACCTTTAGCATCTACAAACCCAATTGATGACAATCTTGATTCATACCTACTTCCGACGTATGATCGATTGTGGAGGTTTGAATAAATTAATTATTCTGGAAGTCAAAACATGCAAAACTGAAACAATAGTAAATAATTGACAATGATAGTAACACTTTACTCATAAATAAATCACAAATTTTATTCATCATCAAACGTCGATTACATTTTACAAGTTTCAGGAAAACTATCTAATCTGTAAAACTAATATCGTCCCTCAGCCCGATGCGCCTCGCATGCTGAAAAATGCTTAACCCTCGTCAGTCCCTTCGTGAGGGGATCTGCAGGATTCTCATCCGACGATATCCTCCTTGCCACGAGGAGTCCTTCTTCAATCTTGTGTCTTATGAAGTGATATTTTCTGTCAATGTGTCAGGATCTGCCATGATCTCTTGGTTCCTTGGCTAAGGCAACCGCACTATTGTTGTCACAGAAAATCTCCATAGGTTCCTTAATAGCTGGTACAACTCCAAGGTCTCCGATGAAGTTCTTTAGCCATATCGCCTCCTTTGCTGCTTCACTCGCTGCTATATACTCTGATTCACAAGTCGAATCAGCCACCGTCTCCTGCTTGGAACTCTTCCAAGAAATTGCCCCTCCATTTAAGGTAAAGACCCAGCCTGACTGAGAGCGGAAGTTATCACTATCAGTCTGAAAACTAGCATCACTATACCCTAATACTCTCAAGTCATCACTCCCACCAAGGGTAAGGATCCAATCCTTAGTCCTCCGCAGGTACTTGAGAATGTTCTTTACCGCGGTCCAATGAGCCTTGCCAGGGTTCCCCTGATACCTGCTGACCATGCTCAAAGCAAATGCCACATCAAGGCGGGTACAAGTCATAGCATACATGATCGAGCCAACAGCGGAAGCATACGGTAATTGGCTCATCTTAGCTATCTCTGCCTCTGTACTCGGACTCTGAGTCTTACTTAGTTTGGCATTGCTTTGGATCGGTAAATCTCCTTTCTTGGAATTCTGCATGTTGAACCGATTCAACACCTTATCCAAGTAGATACTCTGACTAAGTCCAATTAGTCTTTTACTCCTTTCTCTTAATATCCTTATCCCTAGGATATAGGCAGCCTTCCCTAGGTCCTTCATAGCAAAGCACTTCCCAAGCCAGGACTTAACCTCCTGCAAGGTTGGGATGTCATTTCCTATAAGTAGTATGTCATCCACATACAATACCAAGAAGCTAACTATACTCCCACTAGCTCTGACATACACGCAAGACTCATCTTCGCTTCTTGAGAAGCCAAACTCTTTTACCTTCTCATCAAAACAAAGATTCCAGCTACGAGATGCTTGTTTTAATCCATAAATGGATTTCTCAAGCTTGCATACTCTATTAGGGTACTCCGCACTGACAAAACCCTCTGGCTGATTCATGTACACATCCTCAGCCAACTTTCCATTTAGAAAAGCGGTTTTGACATCCATTTGCCATATTTCTTAATCATGAAATGCTGCAATGGCTAGCATAACCCTAATAGACTTAATCTTTGCTACCGGCGAGAAGGTTTCATCATAATCAATACCCTGAGTCTGAGTAAAACACTTCGCAACCAGTCGAGCCTTATAAGTATGCACTTTTCCTTCCATGTCGGTCTTCTTCTTGAAGATCCATTTGCACCTGACTGTTTTACGGCCTGGTACATTATCAACCAAGTTCCAAACTTGATTGTCATACATGGACTGTATCTCGCTGTCCATAGCCTCCTTCCATTTAGCAGACTCCGGGCCTGCCATGGCTTCCTTAACACTGCTAGGTTCATCCAAATTTACCAGTGTACTATCACTGATAAACGTATCACCTTCCGTAGTAATATGAAAGCCATAATAAAACGAAGGTATGTTCCTAACCCGTGTGGAACGCCTCGGAGGTACAGACATGTCAGCTTGCTCAACAGGAGTTTCCTCCTCAGGTTGATTGCTAGTGTCTGAGGTTCCTTCACCAATTGCTTCTTGAATTTCTTCAAGATCAATTTGCCTCCCACTGTCTCCTTGGCTTATAAATTCTCTCTCACGAAAGACCCCTCTTCTTGCTACAAAGACCACATTCTCACTGGGTCTGTAGAAGAGGTAACCAAAACATTTATGTGGGTAGCCGATGAAAATACACCTTTCACTTCGGGGCTCGAGCTTATCATGAGTCTCACGCCTCACGAAAACCTCGCAACCCCAAATCTTGATGTGGTCCAAATTGGGAACCTTCCCAGTCCACATCTCATGAGGTGTTTTGGTAACCTTCTTTGTAGGGACTAAATTAAGGATATGGGCGACAGTCTCTAAGGCATACCCCCAAAAAGAGATTGGTAATGAAACTCGACTCATCATAGAGCGAACCATGTCCAACAAGGTTCGGTTACGCCTCTCAGCTACACTATTCAGCTGTGCTGTCCTGGGAGGAGTCAACTGTGAGACAATCCCACACTCCTTAAGATAGTCAAGGAACTCGGTACTAAGATACTCACCACCTCGATCGGATCGAAGCATCTTAATGTTCCTGCCCAATTAATTTTCTACTTCCTGTTTGAATTCCTTAAACCTTTCAAAGGTTTCTGACTTATGTTTGATTAAGTAGACATACCCATATCTACTAAAATCATCAATAAAAGTCACATAATACCGATTAGCATCCCTTGTGGCGATTTTGAATGGCCCACATACATCAGTATGTATTAGGTCCAACAATCCCTCACCCCTTTCACAAGTTCCAATGAAGGGTGATTTTGTCATCTTTCCAAGTAGACAAGATTCACAACTATCATCCGATTTAAGGTCAAATGATTCCAAGACTCCACTCTTTTGGAGTTGGCCTATGCGTTTCTTGTTTACATGTCCAAGACGACAATGCCACAATGATGCTTTATCTAGGCTAGTAGAAGAATCAATATACAACACATTATTTCCTAAGTTGTCTACAATCGACACAGTTTCAGACACACCATCACAAGGTAACGCTTTAAAATAAAACACATTTTAAAGAAAGCATTAATACCACCACATTCATTATCAAACGAAAAGGTAAAACCTTGTTTGTACAAAGCATGAAAAGAAATAATATTCCTCGCCATTTTAGACGAGTACACACATTTATTCAAATCTAATTTTAACCCATTATTAAGCAACAAAGTATAAACTCCAATCTTGGAAATAGGTGAAGCCTTCCTATTCCCCATGATCAAGTTTATCTTCCTGTGCTCCACATCCTCACTTCTTCTTAGGCCCTGCAAATCAGAATATATGTGAATACCACATCCTGTATCAAGCACCCAAGAGTTAGAATATGTTGAATAATTAGACAATATAGTGTAAATACCTGCATGGGTGGGTTTCACTTTCCCATCCTTTAGATCCTGCAAGTACTTAGGGCAGTTTCGCTTCCAGTGTGCCTTTTCATGGCAATAAAAATCTTTTCAGCATCCTTGGGAATGGCAGAAGGAGTGACAGAACCGCTCTTGGTCTTTCATGAGGAGCCTTCAAGAGACTTTCCCTTGGTACCCTTCGAAGGGTGCTTCCTCTTTTTCCCTTTGCCTTGCCTGATAGCCAAAACAGGGCTAGATGTTGGAGTAGAAGTAGGAGAGGTAACAACCGCCTTGCCCTTAAGACCGGTTTCAGCGGTCTTTAAGAGTCCTTGAAGCTTGCTGAGGGTAACTTCCTCCTTGTTTATATGATATGTCATACGAAAATGGTCATAACAAGAAGGTAAGGAGTGCAAAATGATGTCAATTGCCAACTCCTCAAGGATGTTCACATTCAGCTTCAGCAAACGGTCCACATACCTTTGCATCTTTTGCATGTGAGCCGTGACGGAATCACCATCCTTCATGCGGGTAGTTATTATGGAGGAGATTATTTCATACCGCTCCTGACGAGCACTCTGATGGTACCTTTCCATCAGGTCCTGGTGCATCTCAAAAGGGTAGAAATCTTCATAAGACTTTTGGAGCTCGGCTGTCATCGTGGCCATCATGATACATGCCACCTTGGTAGCATCTCTCTCATGTGTCCTGAATTCAGCGATCTCCTCAGGAGTAGCAGTAGACTCATCAAGTTCTTTTAACTCCTTATCGAGGACATATTCCCTGTCCTCATAACGAGTAACCATCCTGATGTTCCTAATCCAATCCATGAAGTTGGAACCATCAAAGATGACCCTCCCACAAAGATTCATGAGAGAGAAAGAACCAGTTGGGTTAGAGCCTGAAGCATTAGTGTTGGAAGACATCTGAAAGAAGAAAGCAAGTTTAGATTAGATATATAAAGTCCTTAATAAGACACCCAAATGTAATATTAAGGCTAGGACCCAATCACAATATATTATACTTAGAAGAGGGATGTCGTAATCTAAGTAATAATATATTTGAAAGGTAGGTGAATGACGATTCACCAATTTCCACCATGAAAAAACAAAATGAATTATTAGGTTTTAATTGGATTTGAAATTCCTAGATTCTTTTGAGATTCATTGAACTTTTCAATGGCATGTTTCAATCTCGATTGTGCCCTTCAAGTTTTGTGACTGGGATGCCGAGGATCACAAAACAAGGTGTGAATAACCATGCTAATTTACTTGGTACCCTTAATATCATCACCTAATCAATGTGCCGGTTAACCACACACGCTCCATTGATCTATGACAAACATTAAGTCACCCATCGTGATCCTTACTAGTTCAAGTTAGTGTGCCGGTTAACCGCACACGCTCCACCAACGACTTGGTAAGGTACAAAGTGTGAATTCCATGGAGTAGCACCATGTTCACATTTTTCCTAAAATAACTAAGATTGGGAATTAAAGAGTTTAGTTACTTTATAATAATCATTATACTTTTAATGAGGATTTAAAGTCATTGTCCTACCCGTTCGGCTAACGACCCTCCACCAGTCAAGCAAGCGGTGGGTGAGAGTGGACACCCATTAAGTCGCCATTTTATAGGCAACATCCTTATACCCACCTTATAGACCGGCTTCGTGAATGAGGCCTACTAATGGTAGAACGACTTATTCTTATACATATATATATATAATAATTAACCATTATTGTTATAAATAGTATAAGGGTTGAATTTTAACTATTAAAACTCTAAGGGTTGGAATTAAAGTTTATTAAAGTGTGTGAAACCTTACAAATTCCAAAACTTGAGGGCAACTTTTGTAACTATCCAAAACTTTTCATTTCATAACTTATGAATTAAAGGTTCATAAAAATGAAGACTCTTCATTTTCATGTAACTTATGTGTTTAAATGTGTGTGTTAAAGAAAGTGACCTTTGGATATCCATAACTTGAGGACAAATTATGGACTCCATTAAAACACATAAATGATCAAGAATTAATTCCAAACAATTCAGCAAATAATTCTTATCATCTTCTAAATTCATAAGAACATGAACATGATCATCAAAATTTCAAGAATTATATGGACGCATAAAAATCATAGAATTTTGATATATGCTATTGTAAATGGATTAGAACAACCATTACACCAACTAAAACAAGTTTTAAAACACCAAAACAGTTTAGGGTAATGTTTCTAGTCCATTTCCAGCAGCTAAAGTCGAAAATCTGCACTCTGTCGCTCCTACTTGTCGAGTGCATGAACCTACTCGGCGAGTAGGTTGAAGATACACATGGACTCGGCGAGTCCCCCCATGGACTCAGAGAGTTCATCAGTCAAACAGCAAGTTTTTCGACTCTTTCAACTATTTTGCATCAAGTATCAAACAAGCAAGCCTAGGCTCTGATACTACTGTTGGGTTTTGAGCAATCTAACACTTCCTAAGTGTGCATGCAACCCTAATAAACCTTGGATCTATGTTTGTCTAAATACATGCAAAATAATAATTTTCCAAGGTTTATAACCTATCTAACATGGCATGGGGAACATTTCAACATAAAAGAGTTAGAAGAGATTACATACCTTTTTGATGAGTTTGGTTCTTGAGGAGTTTGAGGGCCAAGCACCAATAGTGTGAATGCCTCAAATGGAATCACAAAACACCACAAACTCTTGGAAAACTTTGAGAGAGTATACACACTTGTATTTTCGGCCACACACAAGCTCACACACACTAGTTCACTAGTTCCATTTCATGCTCCATGAGCATGCTTATATAGTGTGCATGGTTAGGGTGAAACCCTAATAACCCATGACCTTTCCTTTTCCAAGGATCCATGGGTTAAAAGCTCCATGGATCATCCATGGACTTCCATCCAAGCCTAGCCCATTAACAAATGAGTGTTAGCCCATACCATATAAAACAAATAGCCCACAATCTAATTAGTCTTCCTTTTAATCTCTAAATTAATTCATAATTAATTTAAGACTAAAACTAATTAAATAACATAACCTCATATTAATATATTATAACTTATAATATATTAATAAACATATGTGTATAACTCTCATAAAATTATCCATAAATAGTTCGGGTGAGATGCAACCCAAATGGACCATGCCGGGTCGGGTCAAGTACATACCAAATAAGTTATGGACTTAGACACCTTATCCAACATCTTCTTCCTTCGACTCAAGTCATAAACACCGCAGGTATTCATCAGTTTCATCAAGGAGATCGAGCATCAAATCAAACTGCCAGTGCGACGCATCCGCAGTGACAACGACACAAAATTCACCAATCATCTACTAAATGATTTCTTAGTGTCCAAGGGCATAAGTCACAACTTCTCAGTTCCCTATACCCCGCAACAGATTGGTGTCGTTGAAAGAAGAAATAGAACTCTAGTGGAGGCAGCCAGATCAATGCTCAATTTCGCCAATCTTCCTCTGTACTTCTGGGCCAAAGCCGTGGCCACAACTTGTTTTGTACAGAATCACAACATAGTTTGCAAACGTCTTGGTAAAACTCCTTATGAAGGTCTCAACAACCGAAAAGCCAAATGTTCGCTTTTTCCACATTTTTGGATGTAGATGCTTCGTAATCAACAACCAAAATCACCTCAACAAGTTCACACCCAAATCAGATGAAGGCATATTTTTAGGCTACTCAACCAATAAAATTGCATATCGGGTTTTAATCAGACGCACAAGGCAAATTGCCGAAAGCTTTGACGTAAATTTCAACGATTCCTATGTCCGCAACGCTGCTCCCTCCTCTGAAACCAAATCAATTCTTGAATCTGATATCTCTAATTCCTCGGGTCCTCTAAACATAGTTGAAGTTAACTATGATGATCGTGTTGATCCAATAGAGACTGCCAAGTTATCCGAAGTTCTGGTCTCTCCGGAAGCTTAATTACAACATGCTGAAGTATCTGGTCCTACACCTTCCGATGTTGTATCGCTAGGTACTTCCACCTCGCCGGTTGAGGGGGAAAACTCAACTTCGGATCATAATACAACCATCGAAGTTCCAGTACTAACTAAAGCAGCTTCGTCCATCCGCAGAGTATCTGAACCATCAAATGTCTCTTCTGACTCGGATGATGAAAACATAGAAACTATTGACACCAGATCTGATCCAAGAATTGTCTCTATCTCATCCGCCCAGGGGGAACATCCTCCAATCCCGAAGGAAATCTCATCCGCAGCCCAAGGGGAACCACTTCAATCTACCGCAGCACCAACAATTCAAGACAACTCTGCAGGCTCAGGAGGTTGTTCTCAAATCCAGGGGGAACTGTTGTTTCCTATCTCAGATTCCTCCGATATTGAAGACATTCCTTCCACTGCAGCTGCTGATCATCTTCAACCACGCCTTCATGTTTGGACGAAAGACCATCCACTTGGACAGATCATTGGCAATCCATCAGCAGGCGTTCAAACCAGATCTTCACAAGACTTATCTGATCACTGTCACTTCTCAGCCTTTATGTCCTCAATCGAAACCAGATCAATCAAAGAAGCATTACTAGAGTCCAACTGGATTGCTGCGATGCAAGAAGAGCTAGAAGAATTTGAACGAAACAATGTGTGGGAACTCATTCCAAAACCGCGAGGTCACACCATTGTTGGCACTCGATGGGTGTACAAGAACAAGCTTGACGAATCTGGATCCATAGTAAAAAACAAGGCAAGACTAGTTACAAAGGGCTACAGTTAACTTGATGGTGTTGACTATGATGAAACGTATGCTTCGGTGGCTCGAATGGAGGCTATCCGAATCTTCCTTTCATACGCAGCCCAAAAAAACGTCAAAGTTTATCAAATGGATGTTAAGAGTGCATTTCTTAATGGGGAAATGAAGGAAGAGGTTTATCTTCAGCAACCTCCAGGTTTTGAAAGTATAGAATTCCCTTATCACTGCTATAAACTGAAGAAGGCGGTATACGGTTTGAAGCAAGCCCCAAGAGCCTGGTACGAGACTCTTTCTGAATTTCTTGTCTCGTCCGGATATAAAAGAGGAGTAATTGATCCCACATTATTTAGAAAAGCAAATGGTGACCACCTTATGCTAGTACAAATATATGTGGATGATATCATCTTTGGATCCATAGATCAGAGGATGGTGGATGATTTTGCTAGGCTCATGACTAACAAATTTCAGATGAGCATGAATAGAGATATTAAATTCTTTCTAGGACTTCAAGTTAAACAGATTTCTCAAGGAATCTTCATCCATCAAGAAAAATATACCTCTGAGCTGTTGAAGAAATACTCAATGAAACTCTGCTCTTCGGCTAAGGTGCCCATGACATTCGGTTATAAGATTTCTGCGGATCCTTCAGGAGAACCTGTTGATCACAAAACTTATAGAGGCATCATTGGCTCTCTCATGTACCTCACTACTAGTCGGTCGGATATAGTTTTTGTAATGGGTGTATGCGTAAGGTATCAGGCTGATCCAAGAGTATCTCATATGACCGCAGCCAAACAGATTCCAAGGTACTTGAAGGAAGCAAGTCTCTTGGTCTATGGTATCCCACAGGCAATGACTTCAGTCTTCAAGCATTCACAGATGCTAATCATGTTGGATGTAAACTTGATCGAAAGAGTACATCTGGTGGATGTCAATTCCTGGGAGGAAGAATTGTTAGCTGGTCCTCACGAAAAGTTGTGTTTCATTGTCTACCACAGAAGCCGAATATGTAGCCGCAGCCAGCTGTTCCTCACAAGTGTTATGGATGAAAACACAATTGTTAGACTATGGGTACAGAATGCTGCGGATACCAATTTACTGTGACTCTGAAAGTTCTATAGCGATTTCCTATAATCCTATCCATCACTCGAAGACCAAGCATATTGAACTACAGTATCATTTCATCAAAGATCACATTCTGAAAGGTAACATTGAACTCATCTTTGTCCCTACACATGAAGAAATTGCTGACGTGTTTACAAAAGCACTTGACTCTACCAAACTCAATGCATTCTTACAAATGTTAGGAATGATGAATCCAGACTCTCAATTCTTCTTGAATTGATAGCTACCGCAGACTATTCATGGTCGCCATTGCGGTTCTAAATGAAAGTTATTTATAGTAAATGGTTTTGGGATATCCTGTGTACCGTATTCCATGTACTGGAACTATATATTCTACTTACCTTTCATTGGTCTTTTTGTTTATTATTACTAATCTCTCTTACAAGTGCTCTTCTTAGTTTCTTCTACCTTGATCATCCGCAATGGCAAAGGATCCATCCGCTATGATGAGTCCATCCGCAGTCTCATCATTTCTTTCAAAAACATTTTTCTCATTCAAAAAAAAACCTAAAGAAAAAAAAGAGTGTACTATTTAATGATACTTCATTAAATAGAACATTAAATAAAAAAACATTCCTTGAGAAACTGTCACATTCATTTTCTTAAACAACTATTGTGTCAGACCTATTTTAGGTGTGATGACAAAAGGATTGCTTTTCCATACACACATCCTTAACCTGTCCTTTCCTTATACCCAGAACGTCCCATCCGTTATAACCTCCACTCCCCCTCCACACGATTTCCAGACGTGATAATGCACGTCTGACTTTTCATTAAATGCTAACCACTTTTGGAAAATCTCTCAAATCTTTTATAAACCGTTTCGTTTTCATGTGGCTAGGATTAAAACCCTAATTGAAAGTTTCCCCGCAAACGACCCTTTACCTTATCCTCCTTTTACCTGGGGTAAATCCCACTTACCATTCACCCTCTACCCTATATAAACCTTTCGTCTTCCCCATTGTCACTTTACGCTTTCAGAACTCTAAAACCTTCAAAAACTCAGTGCAAACACAAATTCTCTAATCTTCATACCTTCTCAATCTTCTACAATGGTGAAATCAGGAGTGTCAAAGAAACAAGCTAGACCCTCAGAATCAAGAAGCTCCAACCCCACAGACTCTCCCACGATTGCTTCCAGTAACTTCAGAGCAATCTTCGACGATCATTCTTCCTACAATTCCCTAATCAATTTGATGATCAAGTTCTTAAAGAATCATCCTTTGTATGGTCCATTCGACACATTCACAGACGTGGTTCCCGTTTATACACTCTTCAAGTGTGCTCTTTCTACCTATCGACCACTCAACAACCTTCAAGAAGTTCATATCAACTTAATAGATGATTCCCTAGTTATTCTGTCAAAAGAGAAGTTTCTTAATGCCATAAATCTTTTGGTTCATCCATCTATCAAGTTCTTTTCACCTTTAATGGCCGACATCACATATGCTCTCTATTAGATGGGCTATCGAAAGAAGATTAAGGGCATTGGTGAATTTAAGAAGAACCAACTTCCTGCGGTGTGGCAATATGTTTGCCACTATGTCATTCGCTGTCTCTCCGGCAGAACCGGAGGCATCGATAACATGGGACTCAAGCTCTTGGAACTAGTTTGGAGTATTTTCACCGGCCATGACGTCAACTATGGCCAAATTCTTTGGGATGATTTCCTTCAATACATTCCGAAGGAAAGTCCTAAGGAGAAACCAACAGAGCTCACTTTTGATAGGTTTTGGTTCCTATGCATCTTGGATCTTCATTCAGACGCAGGTATCGACATGGGTGACGACATCAACTTCTTCGTCACCAAGGATCTTAAAAGGTACTCTCCCTCCTCTGATCAAACTCCTTTTGGACCTATCCGCAGACTCCCAACATACATTCTTACAACCCTTGGTCTTGAGACTGCTGATGTCTCTGACCACATAGAGGCTACGGAGGGTATTGACCCATACCCACTACCCCGCCTCCTCCATCCACAGTTGTTATTCCTGAAGGTACCGCAGTCCCTTCCTCGACCACCCTTTCTAATGTCTATGGGAGAAGAAAACAGTTAGCATCCAAGTAAATAACTACCACCCCCAAGAAGAAAGCTCCCAAGATAACCGCACCCTCAAAGAAGCGTAAGTCTCAAACTGTCATTGTTACTGACAGTGATTCAGGTGAGGATGCACAACCAATTGCCATTCTCAAGAAGAGAAAACCCACTCCCATTAGCCAAATGTGTGACCGGACTGATACTGCAGCCTCTCAACAGGCTCCAGTAGTCCTTGGGGTTGCCGCAGACCTATTCAACACAACCATCGAATTCCACTCAAGCTCATCAAGTGAGCTTGTTTCATCTCACCGTCGAGACACCCCACTAATACCATCCCAAGAGGATGATATTGGTCTGCGCCCTAAGGTCTCTAGGGCTTCCTGACTGCACTTCTTTTCTGCTAAGGAGTTGAAATCCATACTTTTGAATGTCACCCAAACACTACAAACACCTTCCCATCCACAAGGTACTTCTTCCGCCACTGCCAGAACTGAGTTGAGGCCACACTTGACCATAGGTCAGGGAGACCAAGGACGCTCAGGAAATCCTACTCTGCTTACATCTGATACAGGTGGTTTAGGCACGGTGAGCACTACTGTGCAAGGATCCATGAACCCAAGGGACACCTTGGTGCGAAATCAAGGAATTGACCGAGATAACTCAAATGATTCTTGGAGCCGGTATCAACCCTCTAACGAAGCCGAAGTCAAAAAGTATGCAACCTTTAGAAGGGCCTTCCAAGCCCGTAAAGATTAACAAGTAAAGCAGCAGCAACAGAAAGAACAGGAACTACAAGCCGTAGCTAAGTATTGGGCAAATGCTATCAGCAATGCCAATACCGTAGCCACCATTCTTAAAGTTCAAAGCTGGATGGATCAAATGGCTGCATCTCTTCAAAAGCATCAGGCAGATGCGGCTGCCCAACAAACATCCAAAGTTCCTCCTACTCCTGTCGTTGAAACATCATAAGACGAAGGGCCCGAAATCAAAATCAGCTCTGCACCCATCTTCGGTCTTGATGATGATGACATCCAAGAGGTAAAAAAAAACTTCCCCGTCTGATGAAGACTTAATGATGTTTGATGAAGGTGAAGAATCTAGTGGCTCTCACCACTCCACCTCCAAACCCAAAAAGAAGAAGAAGAAGAAGAATGTTGTGACAAGAAAAGGAATTCTTAAACCTTCAAGCTAAAGTAGATCAGATCCTGGCTGCGATCAAGTCAAATCAACCTCAACCAGAGGATATTCTAGGACCGTAGTCTCTGATTGAAAGAATAGAGCATCTGGAAGCTCGAAAAAGATTGGTTACGGAGTGCATTGCCTTGAAAGTAGAAATGGGGAGCCGATCTCTTGACACCAATCGAAAATCTGACCATAAAGAGTTTTATCTACCGCTGATCGTCTCATCACAGAAGTCACCGCAGTCAAGGCATCCCTTTAGATGGCCATTCTGATCAGGCCTCCAATTTTGCACAATTGATTGTTGAGACTCACTCGGCCTATGAGTCCGCAATCTCTGTTCTTCAATCAACTATCAACCGCCTGCAACGGTCCTTGACAGTTAACTTCCATGGTCCAGAGATTCTTCATCTTGTTAAGGAAATCCACAAGCTGCTTTTCAACTCCTCTATCCCAATAATCAACAGCTAAAATGTGACAACCCAAAGTTATTCCATCATTGTAACCCGTTCCGTCAATGAAATTCGTCCTTTTTCGAATTGTTTCCGTTACGTTTTTAAATTAAGTCATTAAATTTGAGACTTCTATTGTGACTTAATGGGTGTCCAAAAACGTTAGAATCACCTGAAAACACTTTCGATATTTAATTGGATAATTTTTAGTTTCAACCACGTCGGGTTACGACAACTTAATCGGGTGCGACCAAAAGCCTCGTTTAACGTTAGTATCGGATAGAATTCCACCGTGTCTCAAACTTAATCCATATTTAAAGTTCAAAGAACCTCATTTGAAGCTTTTTCAACCTCTCTCTACCCTCTCTCTACAATTCCAAGCTTTTGATCCAAAATCACCCCATTCCAAGCTCCAAATCGGTAAGATAACTATCCTAGCTCATAGATTAACATCTTTAGCCTTCAAATTCATGTTTAAATTATGAAATAGGACCATAAACATGTGTTTACGGCCTTGGAACAGCCTTAGGCCATAAACACACATAGAGGGGGGTTTTGGAGCCCCAAAACCCTTCCAAACCACCTTTGGAGCTTAGATATGACTTATGAGCTTTCAAGACCGGACTTGGAACACCAAAAACTCATCATTTAAGGGGTAAACATGTTTTTACTGCCCAAGATCATGCTTGGACCATAAACCCTTTTTCATAGGCCGTAAACACCTTTCAAGGTGTTAAGATGCCCCTTAAACACCTCCTAAGCCTTGGAATAATGTCTAGAAGCAACCACAAATGAGTTAGGGACCTTAAACATGATAAAAACCACTCCCTTAGGAGTTCACGGCCGTAAACCCCCCAAGGAAAGGTTCCTGGGCCGTAAACTCCTATAACTGGGTCAAATGGTGCCTTAACTTCATCCTATGACTTGTAAAATGAGTTAGAATCACATGTGATTAATTTAGGACCACCAAATCATAAAAGGAAAGGGTATATGGGAGCTTACAGCCGTAAACTCCTAGTTTACAGCCATAAACTCCATTAGATGGTCCCTTTGGTGGTTCAAACCTTTCCTATGCCCTAGAATTGATCCTAGCATCACCGCACAAGTGTTATAAGGCCATTTAGCAACCAAGAACCCACCACCCATGATTTTGCGGCCATAAACTCATGGGGATATGGTCTATGGGCCGTAATCTCCTTTAGGAGTTTACTCTTGAAGAGCAAACTCCATATCCAAGCCTTACACGCCTTTAGATGCTACCCGGGTCACTACTTACACTTGAATTGAGGTGTTTTCTCCCCTCGAAGTGTTAATTCATGTTAATTAGTAAATCAAGGTCTAATTAGATACAATTTATGTATCTCTTCATATTACATAGGAACCTCACGTGTAATCAAGCCCCGAACTGACGTTTAGTATCCAAATAGACACGCTTCTTGACTGGTGAGTTCATACCCCTACGCCTTTTTCCGTGTTTTTCAATGTTTTCAGGGGGAATACAAGCAAATTATAAGTGTTTTCAAAACTAAACACTGATGTAAATCTATAAATATCTGGCAAACTTCTAGATATCCTTACCTCTTATGGATTATGCGGAGCATAAGGGATGTTTTATCAAATATAACTATATGGATTTCAATTATAGTAAAGTAAACAACCAAACCAATCAAATTATTATGGAAATAATTTGGGATATTCAATTCTCGTTTTAAGAATTTGGATTTCATGCAATGCCAATAGATAAACTATGTCTGATTCAGTTTATCTCTATTTAATGTAGAGTATTATGCCAAATAGTTTCTTTGTATTCAATTATTTATACTCTATTATGTTTTGAAACGATTATGATATTTGATAACGACCGAGTACACCGTGAATAATTTAATACTAGCTTGTGAGATTAGTCTTCATTATACCCTTTGGGTTATCAGTAAATCCTCCCCGGAAGTATAACCAGAGTCTCCTGGAGGGAGAGCGTGGAATTTGTGAATAGATCTATTCGGGACTGACAATCCCACACCTTAACTGCTAGCTACAGTTAGGCGGGCACGCCTGGGGTGACAAATTATGGATATCGTCTGACGCCTGAAGAACGTCAAGTAGGTCTCGGGTCACATTAGTATGGTTATACGACTCACAATACGTATTAAAATATAAGTTTATTCACGAAATCTATATCTTTCTTTAATCTATAGTTTTATGTATTAAACATACCTACTGTTGTACTGGACAGTGTTCCCAGGGGTTTTCAATCTAGAGTTTTACGTATTAAACTATCTACTGTTGTAACAAACGGAAATTCAGATGTTCTAACTAAACTGTCTTTATAAGAAAATATGGGATTTTCTTGGATAACAACTTTTCAGACAAACAAAGGAAATATGTTCTGTTAACATAAACAAACAGCTTATGAACTCACCAGCTTTATGCTGATTTTCAAACTGCTTGTATTCTTAGGTCCACATTAGACAGGTACCCCGTGATCTTTTGGAGAAGACGGAGCATTTAAAAGACTCGTCTTAGCTTTTGTTTATATAATGTATATGTATAAACTTGTAACACTTTATTTTCAAACAAATGTAAATACTTTTATGTAATGTAATGGTTATGTTTACTTCGCTTACTATGTACATTGGTTGTGATACTTAACATGAAGTCACCTCCGCCCCGGAACGTTTCCGCCTTCGGTTTCGGGGTGTGACATAAAACCAGAGACTCCTCCAGTCATCACAGATAAAATTCCAACTCCACATCAGAGTCCCCCCATCATCACTGGAAAAATCCCTACGCCATAACCATCTCATCACACTCCACCTCACCAATCTCCACCTCATACTGAAATCACCCCAGAAAAACCAGAGACTCCCCCTCACTTTAAACTACTCGCAGAACATATGTCATCCCCGAGTTCAACCGATTCTCCTGCCACCATCAAAAAGAAAAAGGACTGGAAATCAGCTAGAAGTCCATCACTCTCACCACTCCATCTCACCGCATCAAACTCCTCCAATCATCACAGATAAAATTCCAACTCCACATCAGAGTCCCCCCATCATCACTGGAAAAATCCCTACACCACAACCATCTCATCACACTCCACCTCACCAATCTCCACCTCATACTGAAATCGCCCCAAAAAAACCAGAGACTCCCCCTCACTTTAAACTACTTGCGGAACATATGTCATCCCCGAGTTCAACCGATTCTCCTGCCACCATACAAAAGAAAAAGGACTGGAAATCAGCCAAACTTGCTGAAGAAATCCGGAGATTAAGTGGTTTCGACACCGTCATGGACGAATCCCTAATCAACTCTTGGGTCAATCCCCACAGAAGACTGCAGGATGAAGACTACGTTCCCCACCTCACATATGCAGAACCGCCTCCTGATGGTTACTGGGATGTTCCAATCTCGCCCAATGCCAGATACTTCACTGTATTTGAGCAGTTCGACCGACGCCTTGCCGATGCTAAAACACTGCCTATAGAGTTTGAGTGACTTGATAAATTCTATACTAAGCATGCCTCTCCCATAGAGAACATATGGTCCAATGACAGACCATCCGTAGTCGTAAATTACAAGGTTCTGAAGTTCATGAAGGCAGAATTTTTCTAGTACAACCGCACCCGAAGGGGACACGACTATGTTCGCTCCCACGCGGACTTCCCCAACATGAACCCGGAGGAAATTTTTCTCATTTCCAAGGTATTTCAGAATAAGGCTGAGAAACACCCAAAGATGAAGATTGTGCTTGACAGGCCAACAACTTCTTGATAGAACCGTTTGCGATTTTGCCAAAATTGATGCGGACATCTATCCCATCATTTCTAAGAAGGTTGATCTACCACCCCTCGACCCCACACTGATGCACACCAAAGGCTTTGTAGACAGATCTCTAGGTGCAACCAACTTTCATGAACTTGGCATCATTTTCAAAAGGAAGACCGACAACGTCAAATATTTTATTCTAATGATGGCAATGCATCGGCTCACCAGGAAGCAGCTTGACATCTGCCGAATTGCAGTAGAGAAATCCAAATTCACTACCGCAGAGGTTAAGTTTGAGATCTTGAGAAGGATCACCTGGTTGGAGAATGTCAGAAAGTTGTGGTGGATTTTGATCAAGTATCTTCATCTTGATAAATGATCTGAAGTTAAAGAGGTCACTTAGGGGAAATTATTGAATCATTAAAGTGACCCTCTTGAACTTTCCTACAACCGCAGTCAGCACCGCATCCGCAGTCAAATTTCTCTCCCAAACATCCGCATTCAACATTTGAAGAAAGCGCAGTTACTATTTATCTTTATCCTTATTTTATTTTGTCCTTTCTGTAAAACACTCTAATGTCTAGTTTGCCTTGCATGGCTACTATTAGAGTTGTAAACTTGTCTCTGTAAATAGAGCGCATTACTTATATAATTTGTATGTGTGTATGTATGAATCTCTCATCAAATTCTAATACACATCTCAAAGTTCTCATTCTATCTTCCTTATCAAACCTTCTTACTCTCATAATTAATCACCATCTCTCTTCGGAGCAGGTCACTTGTGACTTAATCACTATGCTAGATCTCACTTACTAACTTGGTTTGAATGCATTCCTTTTTATGAATCTGCTTATGTGTTTACTTGATATAACAATTGTTGTCATTTACATTTCTTTACTTTTCCGCATCTAACTCACTAACTTCTAACTCTTAATATTATTGTTGAGCTAATAGATCCTTTAAGATTAACTATTCCACAATATAATTGTTCTAACTTTTGTTCAAGTGTGTTTCAAAGTTTTTCTCTCAACAGCAAGACCATGGGAGGTGCCCATGGCATGGGGATACAAGACCATGGGGTAGCCCATGACATTGCATTGAGGACCATGGAGGGAGTGCATGGAATACTTGTATGTATATATGTGTGCATGGTATTATGTGATGGGAAACCCACTAAGCTTGTGCTTGCAGTTTTATTGAATGTTTCAGGTACTCTTATGGATATGGGAAAGGGCCCGACTTGATGGTGTGGCGTGCATTCTCCAATGTTTTCACATATAGCTTTTTGTACTCTGAATTTTAAAATAATATGGCTATGTAATGGGATTTTTGTACTCCTTATGGATGATATTTATTAAATTAAAAGTTTAAAATTTTTCTAAAAATTGGGTTGTTACAAGTTGGTATCAGAGCCTTGGTTTGAGGGATTCAGGCACACTTTTGGGTGTGTCAAAACTCAAACTTAGGAAATGGTAACAAATTGCTTTTCAGAATGAAACCAAAGTTAAATTTCCTTAAAACAATTTTGTAAGAAAAAATGTAGAATGCAATGTGTGAAATCAGCCGAACTCAAGTGAGTATTTCCAATGTTTTAGCCATGCTATATTGTATATGGAAAAATAATGTTGTATGAATTATTTTCTAAGTGTATGCTTTCAAAGTTGTACATGTTTAGGATTGCATAGCCCTAGAATGAGGGAATCTGCCTTATTCACGTTCCTTGTTTGGTTGTGGTTTAGGGTAGAAGCTTTATTTGACAGTCTATGTGATTCTCTTTGTGTATAACTTGGATGCATAAGGGCAACCTGCTATGATTAATGTGAGCTTTTGGTTTGGTGACGGTTGAGAATCCTAGAGCAGTCTAGGATCTGATTTAGTGTTGTGTTTATGAGTCATGATTGTGACTGTATGATTTAGGAATATTAGGTTTGACCTTAGGGAAGGTATAGGTAGGTGTGGAAGGTAGTATTGGGCCCATACTACTAAAAGCATAGGACGTGTACCCAAACCAATGTCATGTTTGATAGTTCTTAGTAGTCTGGTGGGGAGGAATCCCTTTTGAAATCTTTATCTTTGTTAATTGTGATATTTTCAGTTGAGGATGGTGATGATTGCACAAGGTTCAGGTTCATGATTAGGATCGGGTTCGGGCTTTGGTGTGGAGCCCATCGATGAGAGGCTGCACAATCTTTTCACATCAGAGGTTACTCGTAGCACCCTTGACACTACCTTCAGTACCGTCAATGAGGACATCATGGGGATCATCGAGGAGAGGCTCAGGTCCTTCCGAGCCGAGATTGTTGCAGGCCAGATTAGGGCCCGATCTCCCTCGTTCTGGGAGTTCAAGGCGGATGGATCGCCTGAGTTCTTTGGGGTCGGGGATCCCATCACTAGCTGATGCTGGGTGGAAAACAATGAGAATGCCTAGTGCATGAGTTTTTGCCCCGAGGCGGCAAAAATGGAGTTTTCATCTTGTATGTTGAGGGATCGAGCACGAGACTGGTGAGAGGAGGTTACCCGTAAGGTGGGATCAGCAGGGGTGGATGAGATGAATTGGTAGGAGTTTATGATGAGGTTTGATCAGGAGTTTGCACCATCCATTGAGGTACAACATTTGGTGAGAGAGTTCCAGGTTTTACAGCAAACTACTGAGACTGTGGTGGACATCATCGCCAAGTTTTGAGGGAGGGCATTTTTGGTTCCGCAGTACGCTGCGGATGAGGAGATGAAGAAGACGATGTATCATTACATGTTGAGGGATGATATTCGGGAGTTTGTGAGTTTTTGAGGGTGCAAGACCCTGAATGATATGGTGAAAAAGGCCTGGGAAAGGGAAATTGAGTTGGAGCTCCGAACCAAGCAGAAGCCAGAGCATGTTTAAGCAGCAGTGGGTCAGGCCAAGAGGCCTAAGACCCCCGATCCTCCCAGTAGAGGCTGGAAGGGTCGTGGTTGGTGTGCCAAGTATGGTAAGCCGCACAATGGAGCCTATCGAGCAACAGGCTCGGTATGTTATGCATCTGGCGAGTCGGGTCACATGAGTCAGGATTGCACCCAGAAGGTCTTGATTTGTTTCCTCTACAAACAGCCGGTCATAAAAAGGCAGATTGTCTGAGGTTTGTTAGAGGAAAAGGAGTAGTGGCGACGCCTGTGCCCACCACAATGAGGATTACAGATGGCTACCCGATCAAGGCAGAAGCTCCGACGGTGAAGAGCGGCACATTTCAATTGACTACTAAGGAGGACCAAACATCGCCTAATGTCGTGACTGGTATGTGATTTATGCTTCATTTATTTTATTATTATGCTTATGTTGTTATGATTTTATATAATGACCTTTTTGGTCAATGGTTTGTCGGCTCAGATTCTTTTTGATTCGCGGGCTACCCGATCTTTTTTATCTCTTGCGCTCTGCAAGAAGTTTCGTGATACTTCGGGGACTTTGGATTCCCCACTTGAGGTAGAGATTGTAGATGATTGCACCATGTGTGCTGCAAGGTTATTTCCAAGGAGTATTCTGAATATGTTCGGGGAGAGGTTTCCTATCGATTTGGTTCCGATTCCTTTGCGAGGAATGAAGGTGATCGTCGGGATGGATCGGTTGGGGTCTAATGGAGCCATGATAGATTGCAAGCGTCAGTTGGTGAGGGTTCAAACCCCAAGTAGGGGAGAACTAGTTATTCATGGAGAAAGAGCCTCACATGGGTCAGCTCTTTGTTTGGCTGCGAGGGCTAGGAGATTCCTTCAGCAAAGTTGTTCTGGGTTTTTGGCTTATGTTGCGGATACGAGGGTGGAGAACACACCAGATATGAGCAGGGTACCGATTGTACGAGATTTTCTTGATGTATTTCCAGAGGAGTTTCTTGGGGTTCCTCCCAAGAGGCAAGTGGCGTTCTGTATTGATTTAGTGCCTGGCACAGCTCCTATAGCCAAGGCGTCATATCGCCTAGCATCGCCAGAGATGCAGGAGTTGTCTACGCAGCTTCAAGAGCTGCTAGATCGAGGATTAATACGACCGAGTAGTTCCCTGTGGGAAGCTCCTATCCTGTTCATAAAAAAGAAGTATGGGTCACACAGGATGTGTATTGATTACCGGGATCTGAATATCCTAACGTTGAAGAACCGTTACCAACTTCCGAGGATTGATGATTTATTCGACCAGCTTCAGGGTGCATCTTGGTTCTCTATGATTGATCTTCGGTCAGGGTATCATCAAATGAGGATTAGGGATGTGGATATACTGAATATGGATTTTAGGACTCGTTATGGTCACTATGAGTTTGCGGTGATGTCATTTGGGCTCATCAATGCTCCAGATGTGTTATGGATCTGATGAACCAGGTTTACAAGCCAATGTTGGATCGGTATGTGATTTTGTTCATTGATGATATCCTGGTCTATTCGAAGACCAAGGAGCAACACGAACAACATTTGAAGGAGGTTTTGGAGACCCTTAGGAGGGAGAGGCGTTATGCCCAATTCTCGAAGTGTGATTTTTGGTTGCATGAGGTGCAGTTTTTGGGGAACATCATCAATCAGGAGGGTATTTTAGTGGATCCAGCTAACATTGAGGCGGTAATCGTTTGGAAGTTCAGAAGAACGCATCCGAGATCCGGAGTTTCTTGGGTCTAGCAGGGTACTATCGAAGATTCATTCAGGATTTCTCCAAGATCGTCGTACCTTTGACCTGTTTGACCAAGAAAAGTGTGACCTTTCGGTGGCGTCTAGATCAATAATTGGGTTTCAATACCTTGAGACAGAGATTATGTGAGGCCCCAATTCTTACATTACCCGAGGGATTGAATGATTTTGTAGCATATTCTGATGCTCCTATATCGGGATTGGGAGTTGTTCGGATGTAGAGGGGGCATGTGATTGCTTATGCTTTGAGGCAATTGAAGCCTTATGAGGCGAATTACCCCACCCATGACTTGGAATTAGGGGAGGTAGTGTTTGACCTCAAGATTTGGAGGCATTATTTATATGGGGTCCGATGCACCATTTTTACTAATCACAAGAGTCTGAAGTACTTGATGGATCAGCAGAATTTGAATATGCGACAGAGGAGACGGATGGATGTATTAAAGGATTATGATTGTGAGATTTTGTATCATCCCAGGAAGGCCAATGTGGTGGCCGATGCTTTGAGCCGTAAGGCGGCGAGTACTTTGATTCGAGATGTCTGCTTGAGGATGACAATGATTTCACCTTTGTTGGATATCATTAAGGATGCACAAGTGCAGGTTTTGGAAAAGGATATCTAGAAGATTGAGCGGGTTCGGGGTTAGATTTCGTTGTTTGTTTAGGATAGTCGGGGTTTATTGACTAAGTGTGGTAGAGTTTGGGTTTCGTTAGTTGGGGGAGTAAGACAGAAGATCTTGGAAGTGGAACACAAGTCCAAATTTTCTATCCATCCGGGGGCCACGAAAATGTATCGAGACCTGAGATTGAGTAATTGGTGGCCCTGCATGAAGTGGGAGATTGTGTGGTTTGTTGAGAAATGTTTGACCTGTAAGAAGGTCAAAGTTGAACATTAGAGGCCCCATGACAAGGTTTAGTCGCTACCTATTCCCATGTGGAAATGGGAAGAGATCACCATGGATTTTATCATGAAACTACCGATGACAGTGCGGCATGTGGATTCCATTTGGGTTATTATGGACAGGTTGACTAAAAGTGCACATTTTATTCCGACTTCCGAGAGTATCTCCGCCAAGAAATTAGCAAACATTTATGTGCTGGAAGTGGTGGTCAGGCACGGAGTGCCGGTATCTATGGTCTCGGGCCGTGATGTTCGTTTCACATCTAGATTTTGGAGCAAGTTTCATAAGGATTTGGGTACTTAATTGCATTTCAGCACTGTTTACCACCCCCAAACGATATCCAAAGTGAACGGATGATCCAGACGCTTAAGGATATACTCCAGGCATGTGTATTGGATTTTCGTGGAAGTTGGGATACTTATCTTCCACTAGCAGAGTTCTCATATAACAATAGTTATCATGCTAGTATTGACCGACCCCCGTTTGAGATATTGTATGGTCGGAGGTGTAGGACTCCCGTTTGTTAGGGGAAGTTTGGATATCGAGTTATGGGAAGCACTGAGGTGGTGTGTGTCAAGTTGCAAGTCATGCAGAGCCTTCAGAAAAGTTATGTTGATCGGGCGTTATTCAATTTCAAAAGAGGGGCAAGATGGGGCCCCAATTTATTTGTCCGTTTAGGATTTCTGCCCGATTCGGTAGGGTTGCATATTAATTGGATCTTCCGGAGGATCTGAGTCAGATCCATAACATTTCCCATCTGTCTTAGCTTCAGAAGTGTGTACCCGATGAGGCTATAGTTATTTCATTGGATGACATTCAGGTGGATGAGATCCTAAACTATGTTGAGAAGCCATTGCAAATTTGGATAGAAAAACAAAATCTTTTCGGAACAAAGAATTTAAGTTAGTGAAGGTGCATTGGCAGCAACGGAAGGGCTCAAAATGGATGTGGGAGCCCGAGGAGGAGATGAGAGAGCATTACCCAAATTTTTTTTTATACAAATGACTTCGAGGACGAAGTCTGATTCATGTGGGGGAGATTTGTATCGCTTAGATCTGGTATTAGTTAAATTCCCTAATTTATTGTATTTATGTGGGGACTCGACGAGTTGGAAGCTCCAACTCGTGATGTCGAGAGCGTTTTTGGTCGTGGGAATTTTTGGTCCAACTCGGCGAGTCGGGGTGTCCCAACTTGGCGAGTTGGTGGCTGTGAAGAAAATCCTAATTTTAGGGTTTTGCACCCTACTTAAAGACCTTAACTCCCTTGGTTGGCCTCCTTACCAGCCTCTTCTGTCCTGAAACCCTCATTTCATGCATTATCCTCCAAGATTGAGTGTGTGAGCTTGTAGTGAGCTTGGAGAGTTTCTTTTTGGTATTCTTTGGAAGGAAGGCTTTTGTAACGCCCGTGTTTCTGGGATAAGCATTAGTAGATGATGTAATAGTCTAGGTCAACCAATGTAACTCATATTGAAATAATAAAGATGAATTATTTGATTATTATGTGAATTATGTGATTTTATGTGCTTTATACTTAATTATAAAAGTATAATAAATAAAGGATAAAATAAGCATCAAAATTAAAGTGTGAGATAAACCCGATATCTATACATAAAGTTGTAGTGGTCGAAAAAAGCATCCCGGGCATATAAAGAACACCGAAATCCGAGTTATAACAAAGAAGTTATGACATGTCGAAGTTTTATGCAAAACCGGTACAGCACCGGGAAACGTAAATAGTGAATTTATGATAGAAGACTTTTTAGCCTTGGCAATCTAAAGAAAAGTTGTAGTATAGGTTAAACCGAGAGCGTGCATAATAAGAACACCCAAAATCTGACTTCGTATGACGAAGTTATGATTTTTCTAAGATTTGGCTTAGCGGTGCACAACCCGAAACTCGAATTTTAGATTGAGCGGTTATTGGACAACATGACCTAAATGAGAGTTAAAGAACTCATTAATAGGAACTCAATGATAAAAAGACAGACGAAAACGGAGTCCGTATGAAGAAGTTACGAATTTTATGCGGTCATTTGAAAGTATAATCTCCTCCTACTGTTAAATTTAAGATCCGTCAAGAATTAGCCAATGGAGTCAAAATGAAAGTTGTAGATTTTATTTTCACCTATGCGTGGATATAAAGAACGTCAAAAACGGAGCTTGTATGCGAAAGTTACGGATTTTAGAAGTCGGAATTGTGTTGTGCGAAAAATGGGTGACGTGGCACAATCCTGGCCATTGCTTTCTCCCCAAGGCTTGCCACCAGATGGTGACATGTCGCACCAACATGAGCCATATTTCACCCTATAAATACAACCCCTTCCACCCTCATTTCTTCACACCTTTCCCATTCTTTCTTCTCTCTAGTCTCTCTCTCTCTCTAAACCTCCCAAAACCCCTAAGCCCTAGGGAACTCCTGCAGCGCTAGAAGAAAGCCCTGGAGCACTCGACGACTCTGAGAAGAAGAGATTTTCGGCTCGGAAATGTTGCTCCGGTGAAGCCTAGTTTTAATAAAAAAACCCGTTGTAAGTGAGATACGGCTGCCATACCTTAAATATAGCTTATATATATATATATATATATATATATATATATATATATATATATATATATATATATATATATATATATATATATATATATATATATAATATCGTTATTATGAACCTATAAATAAGATTTATCAGTGATTCAAAGTCCTTATACTGATTGATCTACTTACGGAAATCATATCTAAGTTGTGATTTAGTGAGGTGTTTAAAGCGGGATTTCCAAATAGTATAATTCGTATACCAAACGGACCCTACCTTCGATATGATCCTACCTGGTTGTTCCTTACTTGATAGATCATGAAGTAGACTCTGAGTTAATGACGAATCTAGATTCATAATTAGTCGCAATAAATATTAGACTAAAACCTAGTGGTAATAATACTAGGTTTCATCGAAGGAAATCATATTGTTAAGAAGTGAAGTGTTGCTCGAATTTCGATTTGTCACTTTAACAAGTGAGTGCATAGTTACTTTCATCTTACACATAGATATGAAGTATTTTTTATAAATTACGTGCTAAGTGTGCATATTGTCTGTATACTTGCCATCTATACTGGATGAACGATTTTTATACATGTTTTAAATAATTTAAACTGTATATGTATTTTATATCTACAAAATGTGTTGGGTAAAACATGGGTAGATGTAATAGATGATGTGTGATAAAATGATGAGAGGCCTCGATGTTTTAAGATGATCCAGTCATCTAGCGGAGTTTAGATGACAACCATGGACTATTCTAGACAGTCTAGTGAAACACTAGCAGGCTCGCAACCTGTAGGTGTTTATTTGAACTTAGTGTTCACCAGCAGTACTCCATCCCCCACATGGTTGCCTTATTTGACATAAATTTTTGAGGAACCCCCGAAGCAGTGTTGTCACCCTGATGAAAGTCCTTAGACTAGGTCCCTTGTGTTAGATATTTTAGGGACGTAAAGTGAGGATAACAGGAATGGGTAATCAGGTTTGCTTGGTTTGATAAAGTTAATAAATTTATTTATTATGGGTTAAAAACCATATGTGCTCACCAGGCTCCCAAGCCTGACCCACTTAATTTCTTGTATTATAGGTAGTGGCACACGAACATAGATATGATGTTGGGATGAGGGATTACAGACTATAAGCCTATAAATCTCAAATAATGTAGTAAGGCTTATATTATACTGTTTATGAATTTGATATGTGTTGAACATTACATCCCGAGGTTTTTAATGAAATACATTTCTTCAGAAATGCTTTGATAAATCTTTATCATATTTTCTTTTGGGAACAAATTCCGCAACACTTTTCTTTAAAATGTTACTCTGATTTTTAAACAAGCATAAACAAAATCGGTCTTTTCTGGCTGTAAAAATAGGGATGTCACAGCTTTGGATCCAAAAACTCTGCATTTTTTGAAGTTCTTTTGAGGTATAAAGTCGATACCTAGTGTTGTTATCTTCTAGATCTCTTTGTTGGATGTTTTAGCTTGATTTTTGGGTTTATGGCTGAGTTGTCTAAGAGGTTGAGGGTTTCAGGGGTTTTTATGTTAGATCTGACCCTTTCATGACCTCTCTTGGCTTAAAGTTATAAGCTTTGCTAACTCCTAAGACCAATCCATGCAATAAGTCCTTTATTAAGCCATTTTGGGTCCTAGGGTTCCTTTCTTGCATGCATGGACGTAAAGTTGGAAGCTTAATGTGATATTCCAGCCTTAGGATGCCAAATCTATGTTTTGGGAATATGTTTTGAGAGTTTAGGAGCTTAATGGGTTAAGCCTCACTCTATTGAGTCAAGGATTCGGGTTTGGGTTCATTGTGGTGGGTTCTAAGGGTAAAGTTGGAAACTTTACCCTTCTAGACATCATTTTGAAGGAGATTTGAGAATTGAAGCTTCTAGATTCGATGGAAACAACTTAATGTATTAAGTTGTTGGATTCCTGGCTAACTCGGCGAGTTCATCAGAAGAACTCAGCGAGTTGATGCGATTTTTTCTGATCAGTGCAGTTAATGAAACTCCACAAGTTGAATGACAACTCGACGAGTTGGGTCAACTTAGACCGTTGACTTTGACCATTGATTTTAGTCATTGACCAAGTTTGACTTTTATGGGTCTTAGGGTGTTTTGAGTCGCAATTAGTGAACCGATTCTGTTTAGGGATTGAGTAGAGTTGATATTCAGAGACGAGACCTAGTCAGCTACCATTCAATATTTGAGGTGAGTCTTTTTACCACACTCATGGGTCGAAGGCACCAAGGCCGGCCTATTATTGATTATGAAATGTTTCATATTGGAATATGTAATTGTTGGTTAGTGGAATTATATATGGACTTATGTGCAGACCATGGGAAGAGCCCATAACATTTGTCAAGACCATGGGAGGAGCCCATGGCACGGGGATACATAACCAAGGGGGTAGCCCATGGCATTCCATTGAAGACCATGGAGGGATTCCATGGAAAACTTGTATGTATACATGTGTGCATGGTATTATGTGATTATATGATTCATGTGTTTAGGAAACTCACTAAGCTTGTGCTTACAGTTTTATCGAATGTTTCAGGTAATCTTATGGATAAGGTCATGGGCCCGGCTTGATGGCATGGCGTGCATTTTCCATTGTTTTCACATTTAGCTTTTTGTACTCTGAATTTTAAAATAATATGGCTACGTAATGGGATTTTTGTACTCCTTATGGATGATATTTATGAAATTAAAAGTTTAAAAATTTTCTGAAAATTGGGCTCTTATAAGAGGATTAATGACCTTTTTGACCAGATGTCGGGAGCATCTTGGTTCTCCACGATCAATTTGAGGTCTGGCTACCATCGAATGAGGGTTAGGGTGGATGAAGTTCAAAATTTTCTACTCGTTACGGTCAGTACCAGTCTGTGGTGATGCGTTTTAGGTTCAGTAACGCACCAACATCATTCGTGGATCTTATGAACCGAGTGTGCAGTTCTTATAACCAGGTTGACCAAGAAGGACTTCACTTTTCACTCAGGGCCTAAGTAGCAGTTGGCTTTTGATCCCCTACGATAGAGGTTATGTGAGGCACTGATTATAGCACTCCCTAAGATAGTTAGTGACTTTGTGGTATATTGTGACATATCTTTTTTAGGTATGGGTATCGTATTGATGCAGATGGAGCATGTGATAGTTTATGCTTCTTGGCAGCTGAAGACTCATGATGTCAATTATCCTACTTACGGTGTGGAGTTGGGAGTGGTGTTTTTCACTCTTAAGATTTTTCACCACTATTTATATGGGGCCTGTTGTGCTATCTACACAAATAAGAAGAATTTAAGGTACTTCATGTATCAGCCAGATCTTATACCGTCCGGTGAAGGCCAATGTGGTGGTCGATGCTTTAAGACACAAGACGCCTGGTACTCATATTCAAGAACTGTGTTTGAGGATGACCATCATTTGATTACTTTTGCATATGATCATAGTGGCTCAGGAAGATGGATTGAAGAGGTAGAATTGTAAGAATGAGAGATCAGGGATCAGATTGATAGATTCATCACCGACAGTCAAGCCTATTGATCCGATGTAGACAAGTTTGTGTTCCAGTTTCCAGTGGAGTCCGTCATACATTGTTAGAGGAGGCGCATAATGTTGGATTAAGGTGTTTATGGTCCTAACTAAATTGTTATAATTTTGATAAATAAAAGTAAAGTCCTTTTTAGGTTTCCCTCATAACCAATAAATTGCTTAGATTGATTATAGGATATAGATAAATGATTTATTAATATATTATATGATTAATATATATATTAGAAATAGTTATAATTAATTTAGAATAAATTAGAATTGATTTGGAATTAATTTTGGGGTAATTAGAATTAGTTTAAGGTTGAAGAACTAAAGTTGTAATTATTCAACAGTTGAACGGAAGTGAGGTTCCGAAACCTTGCTTCTATGGATGGTTATTGGAGACCTTATTTGTGTTTCTAGAATCCTCCATTTAGATAACCAAGGAACTAGATAACTAATTTATTTGGGATAATATTATTTTATATCCAAATTTGGGTTTTTAAATGCTTCCTAATTCTAATTAGATAACCTTGGAATTTTTGGCCACTCTTTTGACCATACCAGATCTGAAAATCTGCTCCTCTCTCCTCTCTTTCCTAATCTTTCTAAAGTTCTTGTGTTGTGGGTGTGAACCATTAAAGGCTCGCACACAGTTGAAGCTTGTTTTTAAAGAGTCTTTTAGATTGATCTTGTTTTTAATAGTATGTTGCTTCAATACTGTTATGACATATATCTACTAGGTTGCATATACCCTTAAGAGTGTAAGGAATTTTTCTGTATTATTACATGTAAAATCCATCAGTGGTATCAGAGCATTTGGTTGTCTATCAATTGAATGTGCATTAGTTGAATTGATCAAAATAGATTTGGAGTTTGACAGAATCATCATTCTGTCTTTGTCATGTTGTGAGCATCTCTTTCTCACGTCGTGACAATCTTCTGATCCATGTTTTTCTTATTTCTATCTCGACGTGGAGAGTCCTCTGCCACATCGTGAGGGGCCACTATTCAACGAATTATTTTGCTTGGTAATTCAAATTGCTTAGGATAATTACTTTAATTAATATTATTTTAATTGTATATAATATAAATATTTAACTTTATAATCGGATATCCTAAATCTTGAATTTGTGAATTATCCTCATGACCAAATTATATTGAATTATCGATTAACTATAATTTCTAATTAATTAACTAAACCTTGTGTTTTTAAAATGTTTAAAATACACCCTTATACTTATATATTAAATATTTAATACTATATGTATAATATGAGTCAGTCAAATCGCTAGTAAACCTCATTCACGAAGTCATGCTATAAAGAGGCTATAAGGAAACAGCCTATAAAACAACCATTAATTGGGTGTCTTTTTCAGCCACCGCTCTCATTTGTGGTGGAGGGTCATTAGCCGAACAAGTTTGATAAGACATAACTGTTGGGTTTTGAGCATTCTAACACTCCTATGGTGTACATGCAACCCTATAAACCTTGGATCTATGTTTTCTCTATTATACTTGCAAATTAGAACTTTCCAAGGCTTTAATCCTAACTAGCATATTATGAAGCACTTATACTATAAAGTACTAGTTAGATGACATACCTTTTGATGTAGCTTGATGTCTTGAAGCTTTAAGAGCTTAGCCCCAATAGTGTGGAAGCCTCAAATGGAATCACAAATCACCAAAACACCTTGGAAGACTTTAGAGAATATGGATACTTGGTTCTCTCTAGTGAAATTGGCTAGCCCTTCTTAGTGTACCACACTAGTGCCCATTTCACCAACTAAGGACATCTTTATATAGTGTGGAGGATTAGGGTTAAACCCTAATACCCATGACCTTTCATTTCCTAGGATCCATGGGTTAAACACTCCATGGACTATCCATGAAAGCTTAGCCCAACCTAAATGAACTTGGCCCATTCCATATATATAAGAGTCCATATTTAATTAGTTCCTTTTCATCACTTAATTAATTATAAATTAATTCTTGATCAATACTAACTAAATAATATGATTCCATAATAATATATTAGAACTTATAATATATTAATATTAATCATAAACATACTATTCTCAAAAGATTATCCATATAAATTGTGTCGGTGAAGTGCAACCCAAATGGACCATGCCGGGTCGGGTCAAGTACATACCAAATATAGTTATGGACTTAGACATTAATCCAACAGTCTCCCACTTGGATAAGTCTAAAACTATTATTGCGTATAACTTCAAACCTAACTGGCAATCGTAGCTCTTAAAGCTGCTGTCGAACTCTGATCTTGTCAACGAACTTGTCCATTAGATAAGGATCATATATTCCTCCATTCTAGATATCATATGGACTGATACATGGATTATAATCATTCTCTCTGTCCATTTGTTGTTTCCTGATTTCCGATTTATGACGACTGACTAATTGAACAAATCAAATCAGTCCTAGCCCGGCCGAGCACTTCCATTTGTCATCATCAAATCATCGAGGGGCCCACATATATCGCTTTTATCCCGAAGGTAAAAGGAATGGATAAACTTCGACTCATATGGCTTGTTCTACTACTTGTTGAGTCATACACAAAGGCACGTTTTATAGCACCGAGTTACCAAATGCGTTTTCGTGCAATCAATGTACTATCAACTCATAGTAACAACTCATATCTCTAGGTTTGAAGAATATAAGATATTATCGTCTCATGATCACTCATGATAAAATCCATGAATTGATTCCAATGAGTGCGGGTTGAATCCAATACTCAGAACTTATGAGCACTCATGAGTGTTTTAGCCCTTTGTCCAACACCTTAGACCTCTACAAGCCAACCCATGACAGTCTTAATTCATATCTACTTCCAACATATGACCGACTGTGGATGGTTTGAATAACTTAGTCATTCCAGAAGAATAACCCGATTTATTCGGGAAGTCAAAACATGCAAAATGAAACACAATAATAATTGAATCCAATATGGTCTCAGAACTTATGAATATAAATAAAACACCTTTTATTTATCACCATATGATTACACATTATTCATTGTATACTGTTTCAGCTATCAACTTTATTCTTGAATTTAAAACAATAGTTGTCCCATGCTCCAAGCATGTACACTATGTTTTCTAAACACTAGTCATGCCATACACCAAGTATGCATACTATGTTTGTCTATGATCTTTACTTTGTGAACTAGATCAATTGAACATAACTCCAATGATCCTCTTTTCACAGTCCCAAATCCTTACTGCAAATGCAAGAATTCCAAATTCATGTCATTTACTGAAATCTGTTAGATTCTAAACTTATATGCATTGATCTTCTTGTAATGATTATGCACAAATTCACAAAGACTTGGCACTAATCACTACGGAGTATTCCAAAGGAGATCAACTCCTTGGAAACATCCTTCTCGCATTATGTTTCCTAATCTTACACAGATTAAATAATTTCTAACTTTGAAACATTTCCAGACTCCATTTTGACTATCACTTCTGAACAAGAGTTGCATCCTTACAGATTATGTCAATATGGTCCTTCCAGAATTATCACTATACTTCCAACTGTCCTTGAGCAACCAATCTTTGGTAAACCTTAGATTGTCCTCGACAATTGTTTAATCCTTTTAGTCATATCCATTTCTAAACCTTTTCCCTTCTTAATGCCCCAGGCATTTGGAAAATTTTAGAAAGGATGAATATAGCACATGTAATCGATCCTATATCCGAAGCATATGGGACACGATTCATGATGTCTCACATAAAGACTAAACCAGTCTTTTGCCATAATATTTCCATTTCAATTTGCCAAGTTCTCATAATTCAGATTATGAAAAGGGATGCCGTAATCATAATCGAATTTTAGAACGCAAATAATGGACCCATATAATGAATTTCCTTATGTTGAGCCATTCCAACATGAAATTCATATATATCCTTGACTAAATGATTAAAACCTCACGAACTAAGCTTATAGATTTGAGATGAAGTATAATTTCCTCTCCCTTAATTATATCAAAACAACTCTTTCCCAATTGAAACCTTTTGTTTTCTATAATTAACATTGCTAACTTGCAATGCTTATCATAATTATCATGCTCCCACTAACATGATGATTATTAGCATAACACTTATGCTCCCACTAGCTTTGACATGTACTCAGAAATCAACTGACTTTCTTACCAAAGTTCAGATTTCTGATACTAGATTGTTTTGATAAGACTTTATCAAAAACATACACCTTCCCTTAGATAGTACACTTGTGTGTCTAAATAATTATGAAGAGGGATGCCGTAATCATAATGGTTAGACCTTTTTGCTACTTCTCACAAGTCTAGGTTAGTGTGCCGGTAAACCACACACGCTCCACTAACGACTTTGAGAATGCAAATATCACAATTGCTATCTAGCTAAAATCTACTTAGTGAAAGTGTTTCCTCACCATCATTTTCATGAATCGGAGAGAAACCTTATGACACTTAGATTTAATGGTGTATGTGTTCTTATCCATATGAATTTGTCAAAACCATAATCGCAAGACAAGGATAATGACAACTCCAAAACCATATGGATTGAACTCAATCTTAATTTCTTGCCACATGACAGCTCAAGGGTCAGCCATTGCTTCCAAATTGTTGTGCAACAAATTGAGAACTCTAAGAACTCATATGCAAAACCAACTTTAACTGGAATGGGCACAAAATATGTCAACATGATAGGTTATAAACCGCAAGTCGTGTGCTAGTGAAGAACTTCAGGTTCTATTCTTGATTAGTTCTTGAGACTTTCAAGACCTTTAAGACTCCCACTGTCCTCTTGACCTATAAGACTCCCTTGTCAAACATTCAAGAGATAGTGAAGATTCTAATCAAGACAAACACTTCACACAATTGGCCTAAGTTGGTCTTTGTTTTATCCAAAACATCACAACTTACCAATTTCAGATGTACAAGAGTAGGAAACTTTTACTCTTACATTTGACAAGTGTTTTAAACCTTCTTTAAGACATGTCACTCAAATAACAATCTTGGAGTATGACTCTAAGACTTGTATTAGAACGAAGTATGACTCATCTTCTTGATTTAACCATTTCAACAATTCAAGATCCCTCTTCTTAGTCATAAGAATGCATTAAGATTTCCTTTAGATAACTAATTGTGCTATGGTTTCTAAATCATTAATATGATCACAAAACTGATACTAAAGTACTCTCCCATCCTTTCAGATTTGAGAAACTTTTATCCTTCTGCCTAGATTGATTCTTCTTATTCGCTCTGCCTTACATTGGAACCTTTTTCCAATGTCTCAGAGTTACACTTAAGCATATAAGTATAATCATATTTACTGAGCTTTAGTAAACTATAACGAATAGTCTTATCAAACTTTTGTGGTGGACTTAATCAGTGCACAAGAATGTGTACTCGATCCCTTAGTCCTTTACTTGACTCACACATCCATGTGAACAAGTAATTAGTCTTAATTTTCCAAAACTTGAAAGTTCTCATTCATCATGCTATACAACTTGCATGATTCCAAGTTCTGGTCCAATTGAAACTTGGGTGATGAGAATCTTTCCTTATTTGGTAAATTTAGACATTACCACAAATGAAAGAATCAATTTCATACTTCCACTCTTGCTATTAATGGAATCATATAAGCAACAATTTTTTTTTCTCAGATGCCATTGTAAGGATATTTTAAAATAAATAAAATCAAAAATTTTTCTTTTATTTTAAAACTATGCGGAAAAACTTATCCTTACAATCCATATGAAAACTTGTTGTTATCTATTCCTAATCAATATCTCATAACTCCTAAGAAGTAGCTCAAGAATCCGATTTTCAAACTATGCGATAGAAATCCATCTACGCCATCAGATTCAGCATATTCTTTCTTTAAGTTTCTTCACTTTTCTTTGATTCTTAAAACATCACCATGTGACCCAGTCACATCATATATCAAGAATCTCATAATAGAAACTTAGCAGAGTTAGATAGTGGACTTTACCTGAAGTAGAGTCAAACTTATTGACTTTAACATCCTTAGGTAAATTTGGCAGCTTCGCAACCAATGCCCATTCCTTTGGCAATATAAACATATGAACCCTTTGATAATGGTACACGGTACTATCACAGACTTAGCTTTTCTCTTTACCATTTGGTCAACCGAGTTGACTATGGCCGATCCCTTTCCACCGGGAAGAGAGAGCTTTACTAGATATCCAATGTCATCATTGTCAATGTCCATAAAGTTTTAGGAAGTTGATCTTAACAAATAGATAAGATCATTAAGGGTCTTGTCATAGTCTGTTTCATAGGTGTTCCAAAAGAACTCACTATGTGACTTAGAAAGTAGTTGAACCACCAACTTTCTCAAGACTTTGACACCCAACTCTCCTGGCCTGTCAATATGTGACTACATCTCCAAGATGTGACCACACCTAGACCTTGCCTTGCCAATAGGGCTTGAGTGACCTTGAACTTGTGGGTTAAAGAGAATAATTGGAGGAGGTGAAAGAAGTATGATTTCCATGGGACATCATCTTCATTTAGGAAAGCTTGTTTCAAGAGATTTGGGAAGATCATAAATGTCTAAACCAGACATCTTTTGGGAGATATTCAAGATAGTTGATCTTAATTCCTTAATATGACACCCAATATGAAATATTAAGGCTAGGACCCAACAAACTATTTTATAACATAGAAGAGGGATGCTATAATCCAAGCTATAAAATATTTGAAGGTAGGTGAATGACGATTCACCAATTTCCACCAAGATAAACGAAATGTATTATTAGGTTTTAATTGGATTTGAAACTCCTAGATCTTTTGAGATTCATTGAACTGTTTAATGGCATGTTTCAATCTCGAGTGTGCCCTTCAGGTTTTGTGACTGGGATGCCGAGGATCACAAAACAAGGTGTGAAGTAACCATGCAAATTACTTGGTACCCTTAAGTGTTTACCCCTCAATCGATGTGCCGGTTAACCACACACGCTCCATCGATACTATGATAAACATTAAGTTACCCTTTGCCTACCTAGTTAAATACGAGTTAGTGTGCCGGTTAACCACACACGCTCCACTAACCGACTTAAACAAAGTGCAAAGTGTAATTTCATGGATTAGCACCTTATTCACATTTTCCTAAGTAACTAAGATTGGCTTTTATTAAGAGTTTAGTTACTTAGTATTTATCATTAATACTTTTAATGAAAGGAGAATTATAGTCCTGTCAAACCCGTTCGGCTAACGACCCTCCACCAGTCAAGCAAGCGGTGGGTGAGAGTGGACACCCATTAAGTTGCCATTTTATAGGCAACAACCTTATACCCACCTCTTAGACCAACTTCGTGAATGAGGCCTACTAACGGTAAGACTGACTTTACTCTTATACATATATATATATATATATATATATATATATATATATATATATATATATATATATATATATTATTAACTTATAATATTATAAAGTATAAGGGTTGAATTTTAATTCTTTAAAATTCTAAGGGCTAACTTGGAATTAAAGTATTCATTAGTGAAAACTTTTCAAATTTCAAAACTTGAGGACAAGTTTTGAAACTATTCAAAACTAATTAGTTCCATAACTTATGTGTTTAAAGTAGTTTTAATTAAAGCATTAAAACTTTTAATGAAGAGACTCTTGGCATCCATAACTTGAGGACAAGTTATGAAGCCATAAAAACTATTTATAAGAAAAGACTCTTCATTTTTTTTATAACCTAAGGCATTTTTATGAGTTTTTAAGATTCATAAATGTGACTTTTCATATAACTTGAGGACAAGTTACAAAAACACATTTTATGAACAACTTTTAGATTAATTTGGATTGAAAACATCTATCACATAATTTTATTCATTAATCTAAATTCACTCATAAAACAGGGTAACACAAAAAACTTTTGGTGATCCATAACTTATTCTTAAGTTATGGAATCCTTTAAAACATTAACACCAAATTTTGTAACTCCATAAAAACTTTGAATCAATTTTTTTTAAAACCTTTTCATATCCATAACTTATGGAGGTTTCAAAATAAAACTCTTTAGATCAAACTTTTAAAACTAATAAAATAATCATATCATTTTATCTTTTATTAAATTTGACCTAATTCAACTCATAAAGCAAATTATTCAAATTTTACAAATAATTAGTTTTTCACAAGAACAAGTAATTATCTTAAAATTTGACAAACTTCATGTTTTTTTTTCCAACTTTGAAAATAAAATATTTGCATCAATATAATAGAAAACAACCCGTGGCTCTGATACCACTGTTGGGTTTTGAGCATTCTAACACTCCTATGGTGTACATGCAACCCTATAAACCTTGGATCTATGTTTTCTCTATTATACATGCAAATTAGAACTTTCCAAGGCTTTAATCCTAACTAGCATATTATGAAGCACTTATACTATAAAGTACTAGTTATATGACATACCTTTTGATGTAGCTTGATGTCTTCAAGCTTTAAGAGCTTAGCCCCAATAGTGTGGAAGCCTCAAATGGAATCACAAATCACCAAAACACCTTGGAAGACTTTAGAGAATATGGATACTTGGTTCTCTCTAGTGAAATTGGCTAGCCCTTCTTAGTGTACCACACTAGTGCCCATTTCACCAACCAAGGACATTTTTATATAATATGGAGGATTAGGGTTAAACCCTAATACCCATGACCTTTCATTTCCTAGGATCCATGGGTTAAACACTCCATGGACTATCCATGAAAGCTTAGCCCAACCTAAATGAACTTGGCCCATTCCATATATATAAGAGTCCATATTTAATTTGTTCCTTTTGATCACTTAATTAATTATAAATTAATTCTTGATCAATACTAATTAAATAATATGATTCCATAATAATATATTAGAACTTATAATATATTAATATTAATCATAAACATACTATTCTCAAAAGATTATCCATATAAATTGTGTCGGTGAAGTGCAACCCAAATGGACCATGCCGGGTCGGGTCAAGTACATACCAAATATAGTTATGGACTTAGACATTAATCCAACAATAACCTCATTAAAAGTATAGTGATATAAAGTAGTAGAACCTCCTTTAAAATCTCACTTTAAAATCTCACTCTAGTTACTTTAGGAAAATGTGAAAATGTATGCTAATCCATGTAAACACACGCCAATCTTTATGAGTCGTTAGTGAAGCATGTGTGGTTAACCAGCATACTAATTTGGGACTATAAAGTTGATATGATGGCACAACTCAAAAATTATTATCAATTGATGAAGTGTATGTGGTTTACCAGTACGTTAATTTGAGATGATAAATGACATCAAGGTTGTCAAGAAGGTATGCATGGTTATTCACATCTTATTTGTTATCCTTGGTATCCTGGTCACAAATTGAAGAGCATAATGAGATTAAACATACCATGGATAAGATTCAATAAATCTCAAATGATCTAGGAATCTCATATAGATTGAGATTGGTAAAGTGCATTACCTACCTTAAATGAATTTATGATTAGACTAGGTATCCCATTTGTGAATTTCGAATCACATTATTGGATCCTAGCCTTGAATATTAATTAAGTTAAAATATTACGAATTAAATCAACTAATTGAAATCTTGTCACTTTTTCATATGTCTACAAATGGTGAACTCCATCTTCCTCCTCCTCCATCAAACTATAACTTCACTCTACTATCAGTTCTTGCTAAGGACAAGCTTGTCAGTCCAAACTACATGGATTGGATGAGAAATCTGAAGATGATGCTTCGCTATGAGAACAAAGAGTTTGTTCTTACTACTCCATTTCTAGAAATTAACAAAGAAACTGCTATTCCTGAGGAGCTTGATGATTATGATCATCTTGTGGATAATGCCACAAAGGTCTCATGCATTATGATTATGATTATGGCACCTACGCTCCAAAAGACTTATGAGGATTACTAGCCCTATGAGCTTAACATGACCTTGTCTCAAATGTTTCACAAAAGGCAAGAGAAGAGCGTTATGAAGTGGTCAAATCCCTTATGTCATGCAAACTAAAAGAAAGGGAATCTTTGTGCGCTCATCTGTAGAAAATGCAGAGGCATGTGGAAAGATTTGAAAAGCTCAACATGAAATTTGATATGGAACTTGCCATTGACATCATCCTCAACTCTCTACCTAGTAGTTATGATCAGTTCATATTAACTTCTCATTTGAACAATACTTAGATGATGTTGATTGAGCTTCATAACCTGTTGCAAGTTGCTGAGGCAGGAATGAAAAAGTCTCATTTCAATAGTTCTGCAACTGCTCCTAACAAGTTTGTCCACTAGAGCAGAGGGAAGAAGAGAAAGGCCCCTTCCCAATCCAAATGGAAAGAGAAGGCCCACCATCAAAAGTCTAGTGGATGAAAAGGGAAGCCTAACTTTAAAAGTCATCCGGTTTCTGATCCAAAAGAAGTCATTTTCTTTCATTATGGCTAAAAGTGCCATTGGAGAAGAAGTTGCCCAAGTACTAGCAGGAAGTGAAATATGCCATGGCCAAAGCAGTTGGCTCTCCTTCTGGTACGTATTCTATTCAAGTCAATAATACTTGCGTTTCAAATTCTTAGGTTTTTTATATAGGATGTGGTTTCCATATGTGTTCTAATATTTAGGGAATAAAGGAAAGTGAAGAGGTTGAGCATGGGAAGCTACACCTGATCATGGGGAACAAGCGAAGATCGACTGTTACCAAGATTGGGACTTATGAGATTATGTTTGATAGTATTACGGTTGGGTTGATTTGGATAAATGTTTCTATTTGCTAGAAATGGTTCGAAATATTATTTATTTCCATGCTTTATTTAGACAAGGTGTCATTATAGTTTTGATAATAATGATGGTACTGTTTCAGTTTATTTTAATGTTGTATTTATTTTCAAATATTATCCTTGCGACGTTGTGTATGAGACTATTGTTTATGTGAATGAATTAGGCAAAAATGTGTATAATATTGGTTCTTCTAATATTTTAGACAAGCCATGTGTATGGAACTGTCATCTTGGGCACATTAACAAGAAACACATGGCCCAACTCAAAAAGAATGGAGTACTGGAGTTGTTTGATCTAAAACCAGACAAAGAATACAAGTCTTATTTGATGAGAAAGATGACTAAATCACCATTCACTGCTACATGTGAAAGAGGTGAAGATTTGTTGGTCCTCATCCATATTGTTTTGTGTGGTCCATTCAGATCTGCCACAAAGGACGCAAATCGCTATTACGTTGCATTTACTGATGATTATAGTAGAAATGGTTATATTTACTCGATCAAACATAAATCGGAAACTTTTTAAATGTTTAAAGAGTTTAAGAATGAAGTAGAGAACCTATTGGGAAAAAATATAAAGACGCTACGATTTGATATAGGTGGTGAGTATCTTAGTATCGAGTTTAACGACCATCTAAAGGAATGTGGAATTGTTTCACAATTGACACCTCCTAGGACACCACAACTAAATGGTGTAGGTGAGAGGCATAATTGAACCTTTCTTGATATGGTTCGTTCCATGATGAGTCGACCTTCGCTTCCAATATCATTTTGGGGGTATGCCTTAGAAACAGCCGCCCACATTCTCAATGTTATTCCACTAAGAAGGTTGCTAAGACACCTCATGAAATTTGGATTGCAAAACCTCCCTCACTCACACATATCAAAGTATGTTGTTGTGAGGTTCTCGTTAGGCAAGAAAACTCGGACAAACTTGAACCCAGATCCGAGAAGTGCTTTTTCGTCGGTTATCCATAGAATTCATTTGGGTAATTGTTTTACAAGCCCAATGAAAACATGGTTTTGTAGCTCGAAAAAGAGTCTCCACGCGCGCGCGCGTGCGCGCGCACGCGAGAGAGAGAGAGAGAGAGAGAGAGAGAGAGAGAGAGAGAGAAAGAGAGAAATTGTTAAGGGAGTGTGAGTACCGTTGATCTTGAAGAAATTCAAGAGTTCTCCAATAAAGAAACTTTTAAAGACACTAGCTCTCGACCTGAGAATGAAATTGTTAATCTCATTGACAATTCGTTGCCCCTTCGTCGGTCCAGTATGGTTAGCATGCCACCTTCATTCCATGGTTTCCATATTATTGTAGAAGGGGATATATTTATCATTGATGAAATGTTGGTAAATTTGTATGAGCGTGCTAACTACAAGGAAGTGATGGCATGCCCTAAGGATGGTAAGTAGAAAGAGGCAATGGATAGAGAGATCCAAACGATGTATGATAACCAAGTATGGATTTTGGTTGATCAAGCACCTCGTCGAAAGACAATAGGTTGTAAATGGATCTTGAAGAATAAGACGAACATGGATGATAATGTACAGACTTACAAACCTAGGTTGGTTGCAAAAGGATTTACTCTAACCCAAGGGATTGACTATGATGAGACCTTTTCACCAGTTGCTATTATTAATTCATTTACGGTAATGCTTGTCATAGCTGCTCACTATGACTATGAAGTATGGAAAATAGATGTCAAAACTGATCTCCTTAATGGGAAACTAGCTGAGGATGTTTACATGGCTCAACCAGAAGATTTTGTACATGCCAAAATCCTTAATAAAGTTTACAAGCTTGAGAAGTGCATCTATGGACCAAAGCAAGCATCTCGAAGCTAGAATCTTTGCTTCCATGAAAAGGTCAAAGATTTTTGGATTTTATAGAAGTAAGGATGAGTCTTGCATGTATGTCAAAGCTAGTAGGATCATAGTAATCTTTCTAGTTTTATATGTGGATGACATACTCCTAATAGAAAACAATGTTCCATACTTGCAAGAAGTTAAGTCTTGGCTTGGGAAATGTTTTTCTATGAAGGATCTAGGAGAGGCTACATATATTCTTCGAATAAGAATTTACAGGGACAAGTATAGACGTTTACTAGGACTTAGTCAAAGTATATACTTGGACAAGATATGGAAGAGATTCAATATGGAAAATTCCAAGAAAAGAGACTTACTCATGCACCATACTGTTAAATTAAGCAAGGCTCAATTCCCTAATAGTGATAAGTAAATAGATACTATGAGACAAGTCCTATATGCTTCAGCTATAGGATCGATCATGTATGCTATGACATGTACTCGACCTAATGTGGAATATGCTTTGAGCATGGTTAGCAGATATCAGGGAAATTCTAGTTTAGCTCAATGGACTACAGTGAAAAACATTCTTAAGTATTTACGAAAGACAAAAGATATGATCTTGGTGTTTGGCGACAATGTTGAATTTATGGTCAGTGGGTATAGAGATGTCAGTTTTCAAACGGGTCGAGATAATATTTATTATCAATCAGGATGGGTTTTCTTATTCAATATTGGAAAAGTAACTTGGAAAAGTTCCAAGATAGAAACGGTTGTTGATTCTACTTGTGAATCAGAGTACATCGCAACAAGCGAGGTAGAAAATTAGGCTATATGGTTAAAGAACTTTATTGGAGATCTTGGAGTTGTTCCATAAATCCAAGAACCAATAGATATTTTTTGTGACAACGAGGGTGTAGTAACTTTAACAAAAGATGGAAAATCTAGGCACACAGAGAGGAAATATCACTACATTAGACATAAAGTTGAAGAGGATGCACTCTTGGTTAATCATGTATCATTAGAAGAGAATTTTGTTCATCCTCTTACAATGGGTCTGAGCAAGGTCAAGTACTTTGAGCATGCTAGGAGCATTGGGCTGAGAGATGATATTAGATTGCTGATTTTAGTAGTTGATTAATTTTGAAACATTGTAGCAATGATAAATGGTAATTGGATGGTGATTAATTAAATAGATATTTATTTATATTCAACGCTTAGGATGCCATTCGTCAATAAATCTATTCTTGTGTCTCATTTTGTAATTTTAATTCTTGAATATTAAGCTATTCGAAATGCCACAATTGGTCATAGTTTGGGAGTATGTATTGATTAAGATTGTCATGAATCATTTGTAGATTGTCCATAAAGACTGGACATTGCATTGGGATAGTTCTAACATTCTTGATTAATTATAAATAGAGATTTTTAGTATTGGTTAAACTCGCGCTTAAAGATTACTTCATGGATTTAATCATATGTGATTCTAAGATGATAATATCCTCTATTATTAATATATATATATATATATATATATATATATATATATATAAGTCATGCTTTATGGGTCGGTTTGCATTGGTTTATTCCAAGGCATCTCGTAACTAGGTGTTATAAAGTGTAATTCCATGTATGAATCGATAAGAAAATTTGTATGATTATATAGTCAAAGTTTATTTGTTCCTTTTTCCTTAATAGGAAAAGTGATATTTTGGGCCCTTTGGTGTTTTGATATTGACATTGTATTGTTGAGCCCATCTAGGACTAAATTGATGTGTTCAATTGGTAGTCTAATGATGTAATCACAAAATGCGACTATCAGAAAACAAAATCTTGGACAAATAGATTGATTCTAATCCATTTCTCATGTGTATAGTATATCAAAAAGAATCAAGGAATAGTTGATCACTTATCTTAGGACCAACAGAGTCTGGTAGTGTCTTTGAAAATACTCTTTACTAGTTATTTGGAGTTGTGCTTGCAATTGTAGTTAGCGACTTATCCAAGTGGGAGAATGTTGCATTAAGATGTCTAAGGTCATAACTAAGTTGATATGATGTTGATAAATAAAAGTAAAGTCCTTTTTGGGTTGCCCTCATAACCAAAAAAAAATTTAGATTGACTATACGAGAGAGATAAATGATCTTTTAATATATTATATGATTAATATGTTAATTAGAAATAGTTATAATTAATTTAAAAAATAATTAGAGATCATTTGGAATTAATTCCGAGTAAATTAGAATTAATTAAAGGTTGAAGGATTAAAGTTGTAATTTTTCAAAAGTTGAGCAGAGGAGAGGTTCCAGAACTTTCATCATACAGATGGTTTTTAGAAACCATATTTGGGTTTCTGGAAGCCTCCATTTAGATAAGCAAGGAACTAGATACTTGTCTTCTTTGAGATAATATTATTTTATGTTCAAATTAAGGGTTCTAGATGTTTCCTAATCAACTATAAATAAGGCCTTATACCTTGGAATTTTCGGCCAATCTTTTGACCATACTAGATCTGAAAATATTCTCCTCTCTCCTGTCTCCTAATCTTTCTTGGGTTCTTGTGTTGTGGGTATGAACCATTAGAGGCACGCACATAATTGTAGCTTGTTTACAAAGAGTCTTTTAGATTGATATTGTTGGAATCAAATAGTGTATTTACATTAACAAATCATAGGTATGTGACTCTTAATTTCGATTTATACTAGGGTTTAAAAGTTTTTTGTTCAATAGTATGTTGCTTCAATAATGTTAGGACATAGATCTAGTAGGTTGCATGTACCCTTAAGAGTATAAGGAACTTTCCTGCATTATTAGATGTAAAACCCATCACATAAGTCCAGGTTTCTCTATTCATCCTGGAGCCACAAATATGTATCGACACTTGAGACTCAAATATTGGTGGCCCTACATAAAAAAGGAGATAGCATGGCTCGACAAGAGGTGTCTTACTTATCGGTAGGTCAAGGTCGTGCATTAGAGACTATATGGGAAGTTGCAGCCTTTAGAGTTCCCCGTGTGGAAATGGAAGCAGATCACCATGGACTTTGTCACCAAGTTACCAAGGACGGCTAATGTACTTGATGCTATTTGGGTTATTATGGATCGGTTGACCATGAGCGCAAATTTCCTTGCTATTCAAGAGAGCTCATCAGTTAATAAATTGGCTGATATTTATATTTGAGAGGCTATGGCTCGTTATGAGGTGTCTATGTCTATTATCAGTTTTAGATGTTCAGTTTGCCTCTACATTTTGGAAGAGGTTCCATGAGGACCTAGGTACCAAGCTGTACTTAAGTATTACATATCATCTGTAGACAGATGGACAAGGTGAGAGAGTTATTCATACTCTCAAGGATATATTGAGAGCCTACATCATCGATATTGGTGGGAACTAGGACTCCTACCTTCCCTTGGCTGAGTTAACAATAACTATCATGCTAGCATTGGTATACCTCCCTACGAGCTTCTTTACAGGAGGAAGTGTCGTACCATGGTCTGTTGGGGATAGATGGGTTGGATAGTCATAGGGAGCATGGAAGTGGTGCTTAAGATGACAGAGCTCATTCAGCATGTCAAACAGAGACTGTTGCTGACAAAAAGCCGAAAAAAGAGTTATGTGGACAAATGGCGTTCGGAGTTGGAGTTTCAAGTCAGGGATACGGTACTTGTTAAAGTATCCCCCTTGATAGGCATTATTCACTTTAGGAAGAAGGGGAAGTTGGGTACCAGTTTTATCAGCCCTTTCTGTGTTATGGCTAGAGTGGGCAAGGTAACGCACCAATTGAATCTACAAGAGGAGCTCAATCAGATCCATAACAATTTCCATATTTTGCAGTTGCAAAAGTGTATGACCGAAAAGTTCAAAATTGTTCCTTTAGATGATATTCATGTTGGTGAGCACCTTAAATATATTGAGCGACCGGTAGTGATCCTTGATAGGAAGATGAAGATCTTGAGCAATAAGGTGGTCGGATCGATGAAGGTGCAATGGTAGCACTGGAAGGGTTCTGAGTGGACTTTGGAACTCGAGGTGGAGATGCGTGAGCACTACCCGAATTTGTTTTCAGCTAAGGATTTCAAGGGCGATATCTAGTTCAAGTGGGGGAGAACTATAATACCTATTCTAGGTAAATGATTCATTCATATTGTTGGCAAATAAAGAAGAAAAATGTGGGTCTTGTGATGGCCACGATGTAGTGGAGGACACACCATGTGTAACAACCCAAAAATACAGATAAAATTTTGTTTTAAATTCATTCATATCACACGATACTAATATTAAAATAGTCAAAAGAGTATCATAGTAAAATGTTATCAGAGTACAAAATCCCAAAATCTCTTAATGCAGAAACCATAGGGTGATGCGGTGGGATCAGGTCAGGCCCTTCCCTTTCGAATTAGAGGTACCTGAAACATAAACTGAAAACTATAAGCACAAAGCTTAATGAGTTCCTCCAAAATACCACATACTAAACGAGCGTATTGTCAAGCATATTTGGATGCTCGCCTACCCATTCGGTCTATTTCAACCGGATACTATCAAGCATATATGGGTGCTTGTCTACCCCTTCGGTCTATTTCTACCAGATAATAGGTCTATTTCACCCCTGCCACTACCACATAATATCATAAACAAATAATCATAGAAACACCAACAACTATTGGCATAGCAAACAACTATCACAAAGACAATCATCTTACTACAAGCATAAATTAGTGGGTCGGCATTGGTGCCTTCGACCCATAGATACAGTGAAGGTAACTCACCTCTCAATGGAAAATCAACTAATGCCTCTCTCATGATCAGCTACACCAGTGCTACTCCACTCCTAGATAATCGAGCAACATAAACCTTAGATTTACCCTTCAAAACCAAGAGTTGACCAAAAGTTAACTCATGTCAAAAGTCAATGCCTAGGCTCAAAGGTCAAATTTCTTCCTTAGCTCCCCTCACATCCTAACCACTAAGGCTCACATTGTGAGGACAAACTCAACCCAGACTCACTCAATGAGTCAACTCATCTTCACTTATCCAACAGTATTCTCAGATCGGGACAACCGCTTAACTCACATCATGAGTTTCCATTTCTCACGACGTGAGATCGGTTCTGACCAAGTTTGAGCATTATGCTCTTAATCCATTAAGACATACATTGGGACTTTCCAGAATACCTTCCTTGACCCTAAGGACCATAAAAATCATAGATTTTCAGTGATGCATGTCCAATACATGACTTAAACATAACTAGGTCAAAATAAGGGCATTAAGATCAAGGTTCAAGCTTGGAGTCCAAAACCACACCAAAACTCAGATCAAAGGACTCACATATAGAAGATGTCTCAGTGATCTATAAAGTTGCCAACTTTATGGATCCCATGCATGTTAAACCAACCAACCATGCAAAGAAAGGATCCAAATCTTAGATCTAGAATTCTTAAGGAAAAAAGATATGAGCTTTATGAATTACAAATGCTCACAAGCTCAGTAAATCCAAAAGGTAGAAGCTAGATTTCCAAAATGAAGCACCGCAAGAGCCTTCTTCCACTTCAAGGGACTAAAAACACCAAGTAAGCTCTCCAAAATCACCAACAATGGTCCAAGGTCTCAAGGACGTTGAAATTAGGGTTTTTCAAGGGCTACAGACTGAGAGAGGCCGAGGATGGGTGTTCTTAGCCCTCTCATTCCATTAAATACTCTAAAATTAGGGTTTTGGGTCACCATACTTGGCTCACGTTGTGAGACCTTATGTCTCATATCGTAAGGTTCATGGATGCGGGTCAAATGGTCAGTGGGCATTCTTACATCGTGACCACTATGGCTCACGTCGTGAGTCTCCTCCAAAATGCATAAATTCAAGAATTTAAGTACCTCAAGGGTTCATATACTACACCACAATGTGGTCATGATCAAATGAAACGTGCATTATCTGTGTGCACCACGACATGGAAAGTGTCTGGCCACAACATGTTAGCCGCCAGAGTGCAAACCCTAATTTTCTGGGTATTGTGCTTTATTTAAGGGATGTGATGGCCACAGTTTTCACATCCTCAGCCTCCATCACCTCCATTTCTGTCACACCCCAAAACCGGAATGGCGAAAACGTTCTGGGGTGGATGACGTCATGTCAAGTATCACAACACATGCATTATAGTAATCAAAGTACAACAAAACATTGCATTAATAGTAATAGTTTTACAAGGTTTACATTATAACATAATAAAGTGTACAAACAAATATAATAAGAACAGCATGGTACTAGGCTATCTTCATCAACAGCTCCGGGGATGTACCTGTGTAATTGCTGACCTGAGATTACAAGTAATTTGAAAAGCGAGTATCAGCATTTTTACAAATGCTGGTGAGTTCATAAGTATGAAGTGACGTTTCAATCAAATAACTTTAATAAGTAGTAGTTTAAGTGTTTTCTGTATATTAGAGTTCTTTCCAGAAAATCCTATATTTTCTTTAATAGAGCAGCCTTCTACCAAGACTGGTCAGTGTTAAGTGTAAAAGTAGTTTTCCCTTAGTCACTATCATTATCAAAATACTGAATTTGATTATTAAAGAAAGCAAAAGACATCAGGGAATAACATATGCCTCAGCAGTGAGGACTGCTGACTAAGGCAAAAGAATCATAGACTCCCGGAGAGTATCGAACTAACGTCACGCCCAGTTCAGTCTAACAAATGGAGACACAGACCCCAGAAGGTACCAAATGAAAGGTACAGCTGGTAAGGTCTAAACCGTGAAAGCAGACCGCAGACGATACCAAATGAAAGGTACAGATCGCAAGGTCAAAACCGTGAAAGCAGACCGCAGACGATACCAAATGAAAGGTACATCTCGCAAGGTCAAAACCGTGAAAGCAGACCGCAGACGATACCAAAAGAAAGGTACATCTCGCAAGGTCAAAACAGTGTGGCTCTGAAAAGTGACACCAGCATACAGTGAAAATTGCTGACGAAATACCGTTACCTTAAAGCCATGATTTATAAGGCAACCCAGGATACTCGTAACCATACTGACTAGAGTTCCAGACGCCCTACAAGCATCTATATAATGTGACATTTGTCACCCCTTGGCTTGGTGGGCCGTGGACTGTAGCTAGCAGTCAAGGTGCGGGATTGTCAATCCCGTATAGATCTATACACATAATGTCCGCTCTACTTACAGGAGACTCTGGTTACCAACTAGACGACGGAGAAGGTCGCGTCCCGAAGATGCATCCCAAATAGAGGGTAGTGTGTTTCTAAAGTAAGCATAGACTAGAGGTAGAGACTCTTAACTGACTCGACTAGAGAATTTCCTGTATGTCCATACACATATACATAGTATATAACCAATGAACCAAACGACCTTCGGACGGCCACCCGATCCCACCAGACCACATCTAAATGAAGAAAAGGAAATTGGGTGGACGAGCCTTCCTAAGTCTTTCAATCGTTACTTATATGTATCTATTTAAGCACGGACATACATCTATCTACGGCTGAGTGTGAATCATGTAGAAGTGATCCTTGTGAAGTAGTAGCGCCTAACAAGTGAAGTAAAAGTGGTCGCAAGTGAAGTAGAAGTGTCGAATAAGTATAAGCGTATCACGAAACAGTGACGACAATAATTGAAACGAGGGCGTATCAAGTATAAGTGAAGTAGAGTCGATATCAAGTATAAGTGAAGTAGAATTGTATTCCTAAGTAAGAGTATGAATAAGTATAAGCGTCCATCAGGTATAAGCGTCTACCAGTATAAGTGGAAGCGTTACCGAGTAGGAGTATGAAATAAGTATAAGCGAAGCGGCAGTAATTAACAAGTAAAAATATACGTCGAAAAAGGGAATCTTTGACGAAAAGCCTTTATGAACAGAAAAATTCACAAATTGTATTCTTTTGTAAAATATGTTTAAAATTCCTTGGAAATCTTTCATAAACCAGTTTAGATTGAATTTCGATAAATCAGTGTAAGTAAACGTTTAGATTGTATTCTTTTGTAAAATATGTTTAAAATTGTATTATAGTGTCCTACTCGGTAAGACAGTGTACAGTGTGGTAAAATCTTGTGCATGCGGGTTATCGATCACATGTGATTGATATGATAACTGGCATGTTTAACTTGTAATCCCCCCTATAAAAACATTTAAAAGCATTTAAAAAGGTTCATTCAGGGGTATCAACTCACCTGGTGTAAGTAGGTCCGACGAAGGTGTCGTTTCGGCGTTCGGTGCCACGTAAGGACTCGAACACACTCAATGACCTAGTTAACATATGATAACATATGTTCACATACAATTAGTATATTTAATACTAATTAAACAAATATTCGCGCTCAACAGAGCGGAAAACACTTTGGCTAAGTGTTTGGGTGTCCCGGGTAGTGTTTAAGGGTGTGAATGGCTAAGGAATGGAGTTTACCCTCCAAGATTAAACCTTTATCTCATAGTTTGCGGCCCAGGGACATCTCACCGTGAGTTTACGGCCGTAAACTCATGGTGATGAGTTCTATGGTGTTTAAGGCTTCTACTTTCATCAAGGGATTATTCTAAGCATTTTTCCTCAAAGGCATGAGTGGGTTTGATGCTTCTAAGGGCTCTATATGGGAGTTTACGGCCTAGGGACACTCCTAAGGGAGTTTACGGCCGTAAACTCTCACCCTTAGAGTTTTGGGAAGTTTCAAGCCCCTAATGCCTTTCTAGTGATTTCTAATGAAGTGTGATGCTATTTTGGAGGATTAAATCTATCATTTGAATGAGTTTTGGGTAGTTTACGGCCTAGACACTTGCTTGGGCCGTAAACTCCTTTTTACCCCACCATTTCATGTGTTTAAGCCCTTAAATCCTTCCTAGCATTTTATAGAAATAGTCTAAGGTCATTTGGGGGGCAAAAACCACCTTTTGGGCATGTTTTGGGGAGTTTACGGCCTTGGTATATACCTGGACCGTAAACTCCTTTTTCCCTTTCATTTTGATGTGTTTAAGTGTTCAAAACCCCAATTACTAAGTCCCTAAATTTAGTATGAAGCCTAAGGGTCGTTTGGGAGTGTTTTGGAGGCATTTTAGCATAGTTTTGAGGGGTTTACGGCCTAAGCATGTGCTTGGGCCGTAAACTCACTTTTATGCCCCAAAATGATTGTTTTAAATGTGCAAACACTCCTAGGCTAATTCCTCTATTTATTCCCAAGCCATTGGGGACAATTTTGGGTCATTTTGGCCTTAAATAGGGTGTTTACGGCCTAAGGAGGATCTTAGGCTGTGAACTCCTTTCCCATTGCTTCTAAGTCCAAATTTTGGGCTATAAACACAAATCAATATGTTTAGAATAAGCTAGGGTAAGCAGACTTACAATTTGGAAGCGTTTGGTTGCGGATTTGGGGCGAAAACGGGTCTCGAGAGAGAGTGTAAAAAGTCTCCACTAGACTCCACTCACCCTTATATAGGGTTTTGAGTCGGGACTCAGTGGAATTTTACCCAATACTGCCATTAAACGGGGCTTTTGGTCGCACCCGATTTAGTGGTCGTAACAATAAAACTTAACATTTTCCAAATAAATGGAAATGGGTTTTATGCGTACTTATTTCTCTTTATCACGACTTAACGGCATTTTAAATGTAAACAATTGGAATATTTATTAAATTGACGCCCTCTAATTAACGGAACTTTTATACAGTGGAATATTCCGTTAACGGTAACGGAGAAATGTAACGGGATAACATGGGTTGTCACATCATCCCCCCGTTAGAGGGAATTTCGTCCCGAAATTCAGGTCTAGGCAAGGAAGTAGGTATGAATGGCCAAGTAAAGGTAGGTGGGTACTTCCTATACGGTTGTCCTCGCATTCCCAAGTGAACTCTAGTATGTGCTTGTCATTCCGACAGACCTTCACGTACGGGATGCGGATTCCGTCTAGTGTAGCTAGTGGGTTCCAACTGGTATATTTGTGAAGCCAGGGTCCTCAATGGTTTCTATCAAGATGTATGAGGCACGAAAAGTGTTATCGGGGAATCACGTATCAAGTCTAAGAAGTGGATCGATCGAATGTGAACCTTGTGGTATATCCGAAAGTAGTAGTGGTCTGAAAAGGGTAGGACCAAGTTTCCATGAGAATTCTCATATGGTCCTAAGCTCTCGGAAGGGTAGAGCTTTTAAGCACTTAGAACATAGTGTACTTCTATGGCAAGATCAACACTGGCGTGATCGCCATTCCGAAGTTCCTATCGTTCTCACTTGTACTGGATGTGTAGTCCTTCAGGTTAGTTCTTAGGAAGTTCGGGTTATCTTTGGCTTTGCGTTTCCCGTCCACTGGCTGATAGAGACTTTCTAGATCGTCGAGTAGGTTGCGTGACTATGGTCATCGGTTTGCTATAAATTGTCTATCCCAAACTCGTGCAAAATGGACCTGCACTAACGAAGCTTGATATACGGAAACCCTAAGGGTCGGGGAGATAGGGTTTCACCAGACGAGGGTTGGACTATGTTAGGAGGTGGTTCTACTACTTCTGTGTGAGATAGTATTCGTGGAACACCTAATAGTCCAAGGAATCTCTAAGACTTGGTTTATTCTAGTGTGGAAAGGGCATGTTCCTGCATACCCCTTCGACTAACACCAGGGCTGGTGTCAAGCCTACGATCTCTTCGGGATCCGGGTCATGAGATTTAACGCAACCACTTTCACACTTGACCAAATATTCTTGGCTGCAAAGGTTATCCTGTGGTCCTTGGTATCCTAGTGTTCACTTCGGAGAATGTATTTCATCGTCTACAGGGCGACGACGATTTCCTCCATGCAAGAGGGTGGAGAATGATAGGCACTACCTGTCTATAACAGGGTGGGCAAGGTGCCTGAGTAGTTAGAGCATCCACTGCAACTACTCTTCCGAAGGTTCTGAGTTTTCTCGGTCTAGGTCAAATCTAGTGGGTATATGGTTTCATCACTCGGAACTTTACTCGCTCAACCCGCAGTGATTCTCTTGACTCCGGCTCCTGGTCATAGTGGTCAGCCCCGTGATTTCAATTCTCTGGGTTCACAAACCTGATGTGCGAGGTGCGAAGGGTCTCCCAGGGGAATCTAAGGGGTATGCCTCGGATGGTTGTCGTTTTCTAAGGTATCTACAGCATCTTTCGCTTCGGTGTTTATCTGACTACGAGGGGTCGGTCCACAGTGTATGGTACTCTCCCTTGGGTACTTCAGAAGGTTTGAGATAAGAGGGACGATTGACGGGTCACATTAGGTTTGATTAATTGTGTTAGGTTTAGGTTCGGAAGAACCTTTCTTTGCCGACATGGCTATGGAGAAAGTTCTTTTTACACAGCACTTATGGGTATACACACGGTTGCACGAAGTCAAACCATGATCAATATAGTCGTCGAAGTTGGCACACTCCGACATGATATAAAGTGAAGATCGATAGAGTCATGTGCCGAACAGGCACACAAGTTCTAGGCGTCTCGGGGTTTCGTCTTATGTATCACTACCGTGGATACCTGGACTGATAGAGTTGACGCGGAACTATAAAGAGTTCTAACTGTTTCCGAATAGAGTATCTTTTCATGAATGAATTCCCACAAGGCATTTCTATAATCGCCTCACATATACTAGTCATGTATATCTAAGGTGGGGAGGACTGTTGACTGAGCGACCCCGCCCTAAATCCACAACCAAACGAGGAACAGGAAATGAGGCGGCATTCACTCACTCTAGGTCTCTCCATCTTAAATATACACGGTCGTAACGTATATGTTTAGCCATTATAGTTTTACCTAATGAAGTTTAAATTTGATAACAGTGCTGCGACTTTCGCCTTACTGGGAAGAATTTACACTTGAATTAGTCTTTTGTTGTTCTTAGTTTGGTTATCCGAGATCGAGAGATGTACCAAAAATCTAACGAGTTTCCTTGCCGCTTCTCCCTAAGCAGTAGTGTCAGGCTCCTCCTGTGTTTTTGTCTTTTTCTTCGGTTGGGCAGTCCCTCTTGAAGTGTCCCATTTTACCACATAGGTGGCAAACTGTACGGGTCGCCACATTGGTGGTTGATGTAATGAACTCAACCGAGGTTTTGCAGACGCAAGCAGTATGCCCCAACATGTGGCACCTAATGTTGGGTTTTGAGCATTCTAACACTTCCTAAGTGTACATGCAACCCTAAATACCTTGGATCTATGTTTTCTCTATTATACATTCAAATAAGAACTTCCAAGGTATTATCCTAATCTAGCATACAAATCAATGAATGTAACAAGATAGAATACATACCTTTTGATGTAGCTTGATGTCTTCAAGCTTTAAGAGCTTAGCCCCAATAGTGTGGAAGCCTCAAGTGGAATCACAATCACCAAAACACTTAGAATAGCTTGAGAGAATTCTACAACTCATGAAATCGGCTAGCCCTTTTACTTCACACTCTAGTGGCCGATTTTGGTCAAGAATAAGATGATTATATAGTTAGGGTTACACCATGTAAACCCTAATTGACATGGCCTTTCATTTCCATGATCCATGGATACAAATACACCATGGAGCATCCATGGACCATCCTATGGGTTTTAGCCCAACTTGATTATCCATGGAGCATTAGCCCACTATACAAGTATGGATGATTTACACAATCAACCATTATATTTAATTAGTCTTCTTTTGATCACTTAATTAATCCTAGATTAATTCTTGATCAATACTAATTAAATAATCTTATTATTCTTATTATTAATATACTAGAACTTATAATATATTAATAACCATAAGTGTCTTATTTCTCTCATTATAGTCTATCCAAGTGCATGATGGTATGCAACCCAAATGGACCATGCCGGGTCGGGTCAAGTCTTACCAATTATAGTTATGGACTTAGACATTAATCCAACAGTCTCCCACTTGGATAAGTCTAAAACTATTATTGCGTATGACTTCAGGAACCAACTGGCAATCGTAGCTCTCAAAAGCTTCTGTCGAACTCTGACCTTGTAGATGAACTCTGACCTTTGTCAATGACTTGCCCTTTAGATAAGGGATCATATATTCCTCCATTCTAGATATCATATGGACTGAGACATGGATTATAATCATTCTCTCTGTCCATTTGTTGTTTCCCGATTTTCGATTTATGACGACTGACTAATTGAACAAATCAAATCAGTCCTGGCCCGGCCGAGCACTTCCATTTGTCATCATCAAATCATCAAGGGGCCCACAGATATCGCTTTTATCCCGAAGGTAAAAGGAACGGATAAACTTCGACTCATATGGCTTGTTCTACTACTTGTTGAATCATACACAAAGGCACGTTTTATAGCACCGAGTTACCAAATGCGTTTTCGTGCAATCAATGTACTATCAACTCATAGTAACAACTCATATCTCTAGGTTTGAAGAATATAAGATATTATCGTCTCATGATCACTCGTGATAAAATCCATGAATTGATTCCAATGAGTGCGGGTTGAATCCAATACTCAGAACTTATGAGCACTCATGAGTGTTTTAGCCCTTTGTCCAACACCTTAGACCTCTACAAGCCAACCCATGACAGTCTTAATTCATATCTACTTCCAACATATGACCGACTGTGGATGGTTTGAATAACTTAGTCATTCCAGAAGAATAACCCGATTTATTCGGGAAGTCAAAACATGCAAAATGAAACACAATAATAATTGAATCCAATATGGTATCAACCCTTTGAACATAAATAAAACACCTTTTATTTATCACCATATGATTACACATTATTCATTGTATACTGTTTCAGCTATCAACTTTATTCTTGAATTTAAAACAACAGTTGTGCCATGCTCCAAGCATGTACACTATGTTTTCTTAAACACCAGTCATGCCATACACCAAGTATGCATACTATGTTTGTCTATGATCTTTACTTTGTGAACTAGATCAATTGAACATAACTTCAATGATTCTCTTTTCACACTCCCAAATCCTTACTGCAAATGCAAGAATTCCAAATTCATGCCATTTACTGAAATCTGTTAGATTCTAAACTTATATGCATTGATACTCTTGTAACGATTATACACAAACTCACAAAGACTTGGCAACAATCATTACAGAGTATTCCAAAGGAGATCAACTCCTTGGAAATATCCTTCTTGCATTAAGTTTCCTTAATCTTACACAGATTGAAAATTCTAACTTTGAAACATTTCCAGATTCCATTTTGACTATCACTTCTGAACAAGAGTTGCCTCCTTACAGATTATGTCAATATGGTCCTTCCAGAATTATCACTATACTTCCAACTGTCCTTGAGCAACCAATCTTTGGTAAACCTTAGATTGTCCTCGACAATTGTTTAATCCTTTTAGTCATATCCAGTTCTAAACCTTTTCGCTTCTTAATGCCCCAGGCATTTGGAAAATTTTAGAACGGATGATTATAGCACATGTAATCGATCCTATATCCGAAGCATATGGGACACGATTCATGATGTCTCACATAAAGACTAAACCAGTCTTTTGCTATAACATTTCCATTTCTATTTGCCAAGTTCTCATAATTCAGATTATGAAAAGGGATGCCGTAATCATAATCGAATTTTAGAACGCAAATAATGGACCCGTATACAGAATTTCCTTATGCTGAGCCATTCCAACATGAAATTCATATATATCCTTGACTAAATGATTAAAACCTTACGATCTAAGCTTATAGATTTGAGATGAAGTATAATTTCCTCTCCCATAATTATAGCAAGACAACTTTTCCCAATTGAAACCTTTTGTTTTCTATAATTAACATTGCTAATCTTGCAATACTTATCATAATTATCATGCTCCCACTAACATGATGATTATTAGCATAACACTTATGCTCCCACTAGTTCTGACATGTATTCAGAAATCAGCTGACTTTCTTCCAAAGTTCAGATTTCTGATACTAGATTGTTTTGATAAGACCTTATCAAAAACATACACCTTCCCTTAGATAGCACACTTGTGTGTCTAAACAATTATGAAGAGGTATGCCGTAATCATAATGGTTAGACCTTTTTGCCACTTCTCACAAGTCCATGTTAGTGTGCCGGTAAACCACACACGCTCCACTAACGACTTTGAGAATGCAAATATCACAATTGCTATCTAGCTAAAATCTACTTAGTGAAAGTGTTTCCTCACCATCATTTTCATGAATCGGAGAGAAACCTTATGACACTTAGATTTTTATGGTGTATGAGTTCCTACCCATATGAATTTGTCAAAACCATAATCACAAGACACAGATAATGACAAATCCAAAACCATATGGATTGAACTCAATCTTAATTTCTTGCCACCTGGCAGCTCAAGGGCCTGCCATTGCTTCCAAGTTATTGTGCAACAAATTGAGAACTCTAAGAACTCATATGCAAAGCCACCTTTAACTGGAATGGGCACAAAATATGTCAACACGATAGGTTATAAACCTCAAGTCGTGTGCTAGTGAAGAACTTCAGGTTTATTCTTGATTAGTTCTTGAGACTTTCAAGACCTTTAAGACTCCCACTGTCCTCTTGATCTATAAGACTCCCTTGTTAAACATCCAAGAGATAGTGCGGATTCTAATCAAGACAAACACTTCACACAATTGGCCTTAGTTGATCTTTGTTTTATCCAAAACATCACAACTTACCAATTTCAAATGTACAAGAGTAGAAAACTTTTACTCTTACATTTGACAAGTGTTTTAAACCTTCTTTAAGACATGTCACTCAAATAACAATCTTGGAGTATGACTCTAAGACTTGTATTGGAACGAAGTATGACTCATCTTCTTGATTTAACCATTTCAACAATTCAAGATCCCTCTTCTTAGTCATAAGAATGCACTAATATTTCCTTAGAGAACTAATTGTGCTATGGTTTCTTAATCATTAAGATGATCACAAAACTGATATTAAAGTACTCTCCCATCTTTTCAGATTTGAGAAACTTTTATCCTTCTGCCTTATTTGATTCTTCTTATTCGCTCTGCCATACATTGGGACCTTTTCCAATGTCTCAGAGTTACACTTAAGCTTGTAAGTATAATCATATTTACTGAGCTTTAGTAAACTATGACGAATAGTCTTATCAATCTTTTGTGGTGGACTTAATCAGTGCACAAGAATGTGTACTCGATCCCTTAGTCCTTCACTTGACTCACACATCCATGTGAACGAGTAATTAGTCTTAATTTTTCCAAAACTTGAAAGTTCTCATTCATCATGCTATATAACTTGCACGATTCCAAGTTTCGGTCCAATTGAAACTTGGGTGATGAGAATCTTTCCTTATTTGGTAAATTTTGACATTACCACAAATGAAAGAATCAATTTCATATTTCCACTCTTTCTCTTAATGGAATCATATAAGCAACAATTTTTCCTCAAAAGCCATTGTAAGGATATTTTAAAATAAATAAAATCAAAAAATTTTCTTTTATTTTAAAACTTTGCGGAAAAACTTATCCTTACAATCCATATGAAAACTTGTTGTTATCTATTCCTTAAGCAACATCTCATAACTCCTAAGAAGTAGCTCAAGAATCCGATTTTTCAAACTATGCGATAGAAATCCATCTATGCGATCAGATTCAGCATATTCTTTCTTTAAGTTTCTTCACTTTTTCTTTGATTCTTAAAACATCACCATGTGACCCAGTCAAATCATGTATCAAGAATCTCAGAATAGAAACTTAACAGAGTTAGATAGTGGAATTTACCTGAAGTAGAGTCAAACTTATTGACTTTAACATCCCTAGGTAAATTTGGCAGCTTCGCAACCAATGCCCCTTCCTTTGGCAACATAAACATATGGACCCTTTGATAATGGTACATGGGACTATCACAGACTTAGCTTTTCTCTTTACCATTTGGTCAACCGAGTTGACTATGGCCGATCCCTTTCCATTGGGAAGAGAATGCTTTACTAGATATCCAATGTCACCATTGTCAATGTCCATCAAGTTTTAAGGAAGTTGATCTTAACAAATAGATAAGATCATTAAGGGTCTTGTCATAGTCTGTTTCATAGGTGTTCCAAAAGAACTCACTATGTGACTCAGAAAGTAGTTGAACCACCAACTTTCTCAAGACTTTGACACCCAACTCTCCCGGCTTGTCAATATGTGACTACATCTCCAAGATGTGTTCACACCTAGACCTTGCCTTGCCAATAGGGCTTGAGTGACCTTAAACTTTTCAAGAACTTGTGGGTTAGGGAGATTAGTTGGAGGAGGAGAAAGAAGTATGATATCCATGGGACATCATCTTCATTAGGAAACCTTGTTTCAAGAGATTTGGGAAGATCATAGGTCTCTAAACCAGACATCTTTTGGGAGATATTCAAGATAGTTGATTTAAAGTCCTTAATATGACACCCAATATGAAATATTAAGGCTAGGACCCAACAAACTATTTTATAACTTAGAAGAGGTATGCCGTAATCCAAGCTATAAAATATTTGAAGGTAGGTGAATGACGATTCACCAATTTCCACCAAGATAAACGAAATGTATTATTAGGTTTTAATTGGTTTTGAAACTCCTAGATCTTTGAGATTCATTGAACTGTTCAAAGGCATGTTTAAATCTCGAGTGTGCCCTTTGGGTTTTGTGACTGGGATGCCGAGGATCACAAAACAAGGTGTGAAGTAACCATGCAAATTACTTGGTACCCTTAAGTGTTTACCCCTCAATCGATGTGCCGTTTAACCACACACGCTCCATCGATACTATGATAAACATTAAGTTACCCTTTGCCTACCTAGTTAAATACGAGTTAGTGTGCCGGTTAACCACACACGCTCCACTAACGACTTAGACAAAGTGTAAAGTCTAATTTCATGGGTTAGCACCTTATTCACATTTTTCCTAAGTAACTAAGATTGGGTATTATTAAGAGTTTAGTTACTTAGTATTATCATTAATACTTTTAATGAAGGAGAATTATAGTCTTGTCAAACCCGTTCGGCTAACGACCCTCCACCGGTCAAGCAAGCGGTGGGTGAGAGTGGACACCCATTAAGTTGCCATTTTATAGGCAACAACCTTATACCCACCTTATAGACCGGCTTCGTGAATGAGGCGTACTAGCGGTAAGACTGACTTTACTCTTATACATATATATATTATTAACTTATAATATTATAAAGTATAAGGGTTGAATTTTAACTTTTAAAATTCTAAGGGCTAACTTGGAATTAAAGTATTCATAAGGAAAACTTTTCAAATTCCAAAACTTGAGGGCAAGTTTTGAAACTATTCAAAACTAATTAATTCCATAACTTATGTGTTTAAAGTAGTTTTAATCCAAAAACTCTTCAAGTTCCATAACTTGAGGACAAGTTATGGAAGACTTTAAACTAATAAAAGAACTAACTTTTCTTTATTTTATAACTTATGGATTTAATTATGGTTACATATTTTTCTTTAATGAAGTGACTCTTGAACTTCCATAACTTGAGGACAAGTTATGGAGTCATAAAAAATTATTCAATGACACAAGACTCTTCATTTTGTAACCATTGCCAACTTTTATGAGTTTTATGAAACTTAAATGTGACTTTTCATATAACTTGAGGACAAGTTACACAAACACATTTTAGAATCAACTCTTAGATTAATTTGGATTGAAAACAATAATTTCACTTAACTTTTCTATTAATCTAAGCAACTCATAACAACAAGATAATTCAAATCAAACTTTTTCATGTAATTAGTCTAAACCTTAAACTAATACAAAACATGAATCTATTGACAATTATCTTTGAAAATGGATTAGCATGAACATTACCACATCAAAAAAACAAGTTTATAAGTTCAAAAACAACTTAGGGTAATGTTCCTAGTCCATTTCTAGCCAAAAACGTCGAAAATATGCTGTCTGGGGCTCCTACTCGGCGAGTAGGATGATTTTACTCATGGACTCGGCGAGTTCATCAGTGGACTCGGCGAGTCTAGTGCCCAGAAAGCCAGAAAATCAATTTTTTCAGCATTTTTCAGCAATTTGCATCAAGTATAAGAGAAAGCAAGCCTAGGCTCTGATACCACTGTTGGGTTTTGAGCATTCTAACACTTCCTAAGTGTACATGCAACCCTAAATACCTTGGATCTATGTTTTCTCTATTATACATTCAAATAAGAACTTCCAAGGTATTATCCTAATCTAGCATACAAATCAATGAATGTAACAAGATAGAATACATACCTTTTGATGTAGCTTGATGTCTTCAAGCTTTAAGAGCTTAGCCCCAATAGTGTGGAAGCCTCAAGTGGAATCACAATCACCAAAACACTTAGAATAGCTTGAGAGAATTCTACAACTCATGAAATCGGCTAGCCCTTTTACTTCACACTCTAGTGGCCGATTTTGGTCAAGAATAAGATGCTTATATAGTTAGGGTTACACCATGTAAACCCTAATTGACATGGCCTTTCATTTCCATGATCCATGGATACAAATACACCATGGAGCATCCATGGACCATCCTATGGGTTTTAGCCCAACTTGATTATCCATGGAGCATTAGCCCACTATACAAGTATGGATGATTTACACAATCAACCCATATATTTAATTAGTCTTCTTTTGATCACTTAATTAATCCTAGATTAATTCTTGATCAATACTAATTAAATAATCTTATTATTCTTATTATTAATATACTAGAACTTATAATATATTAATAACCATAAGTGTCTTATTTCTCTCATTATAGTCTATCCAAGTGCATGATGGTATGCAACCCAAATGGACCATGCCGGGTCGGGTCAAGTCTTACCAATTATAGTTATGGACTTAGACATTAATCCAACACCTAGCACAATAGAGTTCCCGGCAGGCACCATGATGATGGTAGCTACACTTGCTGCAGTGGGGAAGGTCCCCTAGGTATGGTCTTCTTGAGGTCATGAGGGAAGGATTGACAGGGGTATAGACTACCTCAGCTCGTTGCCCTTCGGAAAGTCCTTGAGCCGAGGTACTTCCCTCCTCTATCTTGAGTTTTCTCTTTAGTGGGTTCAGTGGAGGTTCTTGGGTGGCTGAGTATGGAAGTATTGGTTGCTGCTGTCCATTGCCAGGATTGGAAATCCCGATAGGGCCCTTGCTAACATTAGCAGTGTTAGCATTCAGGTGAGCCATGACAGCTGCTACGGCTGCTGAGACTGCAGCTTGGAACGTAGCTTCATCGAATAAGAGAGCAGGTTTCTTGCTTGTGGTTTGATTACGCTTCTTCGGTGGCATGGTTTTTCCTACATGGAAACGAATACAAGATAATGAGGGACGATAGTTAACCCTGGACATTCCTGTCCTGAACGTATTAGGCATAAATGTTTCCCGTGCCTCGGGTACTGGTTGTCTGAGTGCCGACCTACATCCCTATGATGTAGTCCTGGTAATCGAAGTGGGTGTATGAATATCGGAAAAAGGCCATAAGATGCAAGTCGTTCCTACTAAGTTACCTTTATACTGGGAAAGGTTTCACTCTCCGGCCTGAAGAGATTTGAGAACGGTTCGGAACGAAACTGTGGGAAGAGAGGCTCACAAGGGCAAATGGCTAAAATTCTCTCAATAGAGATGCAGGGATCCGCCCTAATCGCGTATCTGGCAACGGGAAACGAGGATTTACCTAACACATAGCGTGAGTAGTGTAACCACTAACTCACTAAATTGTATTATTTTAAGGGTGAATTACCGTGACGAACACGAGGAAAAGACAATTCCCGGGCTCCATGTACTGGCTCCCTCGGTCTGCCTCGTATCTTTGATTGGAATCGGCGTTGGCTTCCTTCGGGTAGTTTCCTAGGGTTCTCTTTCTGTATGGACATATTGAATTTCTACTCCGCCTTCCTTCTGATTCCAACTGTGGGTGTCATCACTTCATGATGGATGACTGGGAATCTCCGAAGTTTAGGCGAATCTCTCACCACTGTCCCTAAAAGAATATGGGCACTTGGTGCATTCAATAGTCTCGACCCAGTTCATTTATTTCCGAACAGGAAATCTTCTCAATGAATCTCCTCGGGGTCGGAATCAACTCTTCTGTCAAGCACTGAAGTGGGTAGGGTTTTCTACAGGGTTCACGCGAGAATGGAAATGTCTAAAGAATCCTAAGAGATTATTAACATTTCACTGTATGATCCATATCGAGTCCTGCTACGATTACACAGGGTATACAAATCATATATAGCTTAGATCCGATAGGCCTTCGAATATGTGATACTACTCTAGAACCACATCCAAACAAGGAAAAGGAAATAGGGCGAAACCACACATTCTTAGCCTATGGGATCCTTATTATATATAACCTTGGGAGTACACCCTCTGTAGTTGTAGGTATATCAATAGGGATCTTTTTAGTTATTCACGCAAGGTTGTTTATGATTCCTAAAATACCCCTATGGTATTTTAATTCTTGTTTGTTTTCTTATCTTCTGAATATGAATTCTGGGATTAGTGTGAATCTTTTAGCGTTCTAAAATACTCCTATAGTATTTTAACTTTATGTTTGGCTCTAACAATCCTAGTTGGTAAGTTTCAGACCTGTTGCACACCACTATCACTCCCGAGCACACGTTCATCGCATCTCGAATAAATGTAGTTGATCAAGTTACATTAATTCCAGCTTACGATTACATAACTGCCCAGGTTTGACTATAGGGTTCAACATCCGAAGACTTTTATTATTGTTCTTCTTGTGATACTTTTGTTCAAGTGCTTAGATTCTGGATGTTATTATACTTTGTAAAATATGGTTATATTTTTAAAGTATAATTCTTGGTCAGAGTGTTTTATCCCATTGTATTTATAGGCTGTATATCTTTTATGAATTGATATACTTAGCTCACTATAAACAATGCTCTGATACCAATCTGTCACACCCCAAAACCGGAACGGCGGAAACGTTCTGGGGTGGATGACGTCATGTCAAGTATCACAACACATGCATTATAGTAATCAAAGTACAACAAAACATTGCATTAATAGTAATAGTTTTACAAGGTTTACATTACAACATAATAAAGTGTACAAACAAATATAATAAGAACAGCATGGTACTAGGCTATCTTCATCAATAGCTCCGGGGATGTACCTGTCTAATTGCTGACCTGAGATTACAAGTTATTTGAAAAGCGAGTATCAGCATTTTTACAAATGCGGGTGAGTTCATAAGTATGAAGTGACGTTTCAATCAAATAACTTTAATAAGTAGTAGTTTAAGTGTTTTCTGTATATTAGAGTTCTTTCCAGAAAATCCTATATTTTCTTTAATAGAGCAGCCTTCTACTAAGACTGGTCAGTGTTAAGTGTAAAAGTAGTTTTCCCTTAGTCACTATCATTATCAAAATACTGAATTTGATTATTAAAGAAAGCAAGAGACATCAGGGAATAACATATGCCTCAGCAGTGAGGACTGCTGACTAAGACAAAAGAATCATAGACTCCCAGAGAGTATCGAACTAACGTCACACCCGGTTCAGTCTAACAAATGGAGACACAGACCCCAGAAGGTACCAAATGAAAGGTACAGTTGGTAAGGTCTAAACCGTGAAAGCAGACCGCAGACGATACCAATAGAAAGGTACATCTCGCAAGGTCAAAACCGTGAAAGCAGACCTCAGACGATACCAAATGAAAGGTACATCTCGCAAGGTCAAAACCATGAAAGCAGACCGCAGACGATACCAAATGAAAGGTACATATCGCAAGGTCAAAACAGTGTGGCTCTGAAAAGTGACACCAGCATACAGTGTAAATTGCTGACGAAATATCGTTACCTTAAAGCCATGAATTATAAGGCAACCCAGGATACTCGTAACCATACTGACTAGAGTTCCAGACGCCCTACAAGCATCTATATAATGTGACATTTGTCACCCCTTGGCTTGGTGGGCCGTGGACTGTAGCTAGCAGTCAGGGTGCGGGATTGTCAATCCCGTATAGATCTATACACATAATGTCCGCTCTCCTTACAGGAGACTCTGGTTACCAACTAGACGACGGAGAAGGCCGCGTCCCGAAGATGCATCCCAAATAGAGGGTAGTGTGTTTCTAAAGTAAGCATAGACTAGAGGTAGAGACTCTTAACTGACTCGACTAGAGAATTTCCTGTATGTCCATACTCATATACATAGTATATAACCAATGAACCAAACGACCTTCGGACGGCCACCCGATCCCACCAGACCACATCTAAACGAAGAAAAGGAAATAGGGCGGACGAGCCTTCCTAAGTCTTTCAGTCGTTACTTATATGTATCTATTTAAGCATGGACATACATCTATCTACGGATGAGTGTGAATCATGTAGAAGTGATCCTTGTGAAGTAGTAGCGCCTAACAAGTGAAGTAAAAGCGGTCGCAAGTGAAGTAGAAGTGTCGAATAAGTATAAGCGTATCACGAAACAATGACGACAATAATTGAAACGAGGGCGTATCAAGTATAAGTGAAGTAGAGTCGATATCAAGTATAAGTGAAGTAGAATTGTATTCCTAAGTAAGAGTATGAATAAGTATAAGCGTCCATCAGGTATAAGCGTCTACCAGTATAAGTGGAAGAATTACCGAGTAGGAGTATGAAATAAGTATAAGCGAAGCGGCAGTAATTAACAAGTAAAAATATACGTCGAAAAAGGGAATCTTTGACGAAAAGCCTTTATGAACAGAAAAATTCACAAATTGTATTCTTTTGTAAAATATGTTTAAAATTCCTTGGAAATCTCTCATAAACCAGTTTAGATTGAATTTGGATAAATCAGTGTAAGTAAACGTTTAGATTGTATTCTTTTGTAAAATATGTTTAAATTTGTATTATAGTGTCCTACTCGGTAAGACAGTGTAAAGTGTGGTAAAATCTTGTGCATGCGGGTTATCGATCACATGTGATTGATATGATAACTGGCATGTTTAACTTGTAATCCCCCCCTATAAAAACATTTAAAAGCATTTAAAAAGGTTCATTCAGGGGTATGAACTCACCTGGTGTAAGTAGGTCCGACGAAGGTGTCGTTCGGGCGTTCGGTGCCACGTAAGGACTCGAACGCACTCAATGACCTAGTTAACATATGATAACATATGTTCACATACAATTAGTATATTTAATACTAATTAAACAAATATTCGCGCTCAACGGAGCGGAAAACACTTTGGCTAAGTGTTTGGGTGTCCCGGGTAGTGTTTAAGGGTGTGAATGGCTAAGGAATGGAGTTTACCCTCCAAGATTAAACCTTTATCTCATAGTTTGCGGCCCAGGGACATCTCACCGTGAGTTTACGGCCGTAAACTCATGGTGATGAGTTCTATGGTGTTTAAGGCTTCTACTTTCATCAAGGGATTATTCTAAGCATTTTTCCTCAAAGGCATGAGTGGGTTTAATGCTTCTAAGGGATCTATATGGGAGTTTACGGCCTAGGGACACTCCTAAGGGAGTTTACGGCCGTAAACTCTCACCCTTAGAGTTTTGGGAAGTTTCAAGCCCCTAATGCCTTTCTAGTGATTTCTAATGAAGTGTGATGCTATTTTGGAGGATTAAATCTATCATTTGAATGAGTTTTGGGTAGTTTACGGCCTAGACACTTGCTTGGGCCATAAACTCCTTTTTACCCCACCATTTCATGTGTTTAAGCCCTTAAATCCTTCCTAGCATTTTATAGAAATAGTCTAAGGTCATTTGGGGGCAAAAACCACCTTTTGGGCATGTTTTGGGGAGTTTACGGCCTTGGTATATACCTGGGCCGTAAACTCCTTTTTCCCTTTCATTTTGATGTGTTTAAGTGTTCAAAACCCCAATTACTAAGTCCCTAAATTTAGTATGAAGCCTAAGGGTGGTTTGGGAGTGTTTTGGAGGCATTTTAACATAGTTTTGAGGGGTTTACGGCCTAAGCATGTGCTTGGGCCGTAAACTCACTTTTATGCCCCAAAATGATTGTTTTAAATGTGCAAACACTCCTAGGCTAATTCCTCTATTTATTCCCAAACCATTGGGGACAAGTTTGGGTCATTTTGGCCTTAAATAGGGTGTTTACGGCCTAAGGAGGATCTTAGGCCGTGAACTCCTTTCCCATTGCTTCTAAGTCCGAATTTTGGGCTATAAACACAAATCAACATGTTTAGAATAAGCTAGGGTAAGCGGACTTACAATTTGGAAGCGTTTGGTTGCGGATTTGGGGCGAAAACGGGTCTAGAGAGAGAGTATAGAGAGAGAGTGTAAAAAGTCTCCACTAGACTCGACTCACCCTTATATAGGGTTTTGAGTCGGGGATCAGTGGAATTCTACCCAATATTGCCGTTAAACGGGGCTTTTGGTCGCACCCGATTAAGTGGTCGTAACAATAAAACTTAACATTTTCCAAATAAATGGAAATGGGTGTTACGCGTACTTATTTCTCTTTATCACGACTTAATGGCATTTTAAATGTAAACAATTGGAATGTTTATTAAATTGACGCCCTCTAATTAACGGAACTTTTATACAGTGCAATATTCCGTTAACGGTAACGGAGAAATGTAACGGGACAACATGGGTTGTCACAATTTCAACCTACAAGAAACCCTAACCTTCATTGTTGACTTAGTGAGCTTTTGTGATGATTTTAGTCCCTTGAAGAAGAAGAAGTAGTAAAAGAAGATGTTCTTGATGTAATGTTCCAGCAAGAAAACCTCCCCCTCATCATCTTGTGTTGTTTCTAGACTCTTGTAAGTAATCAAGCTCCTACCTTTATGTGTTAAAATTGCTAGATCTAGGTTTCTATCCACTTTCTTCCTTGTTTGGGGCGGTTTGAGTGTATCGACTCCAAAAAGTTGGCAACTTTTTAGGTCCTTGAGGTTCCTTTGTGGTCTCTTGTATCATATCTAGAGACAAATTGAGTTTCAGGTTTCACACATGGGATCTTGATCTTATTTTCACCCATTTTACCTAGCTTGAGCTCAAGACATGCATTGGACATGCATGCCTATAAAGCCATGCTTTTCATGAAGTATTGAGAGTAAGAAAGCCCAATAGAAAGTATGAATGAGTTGGTTGAAGGATTAAGGGCTTATCACGTTAAGTTGATTAGAGCAGCTTCCACAACGTGGCAAGTTGGCCACCACGTCATGACAACAGATAGTCTTTGTGACTGTTTAGTCCTAATGCTGCCACGACATGGCCAAATGGTGTCCATGATGTAGGGGCCCGCTGGGGCTAATTTTGACCATTGACTTTTGTCCATGGTTAATTTTTGGTCAACCTAAGGGTTTTAAGGTGTAGACTAAGTGGGTACTTCTAAACTGTGTTTAGATGTCCTATAGTATCGGGCTTCACTATTTGAGAGATGGTGTGTCGAGCTGCTATTTGTAAGGTGAGTCTTCTCATTATATTACCTATTTCATAGTAGGGTGCATGGTAGACTAGATGAGTCTTATTTGCTTATTGATGTTATGTGTATTTTATTAGTTGTTGATAACTCTAGGACTGATGATAGTCCATAGGGTTGTTAATAACCCATAGAGCTGATGTGAGCCCACCGGACTGTTGATAGTCCTCAGGACTAATGATATTCTTAAGGTTGCTAATAACTCATAGTTGTTTATTTTGTTTTGATGTATGTGATAGTTTGGGGAACTCACTAAAATTTGTGCTTATTAGTGTGGATATAAGTGTGCTTTTAGGTACTTCAGATGATCGTATGAAGAAGAAGGCTTGATTGTACACTCCCATTGATAGCTCTTGTGATTTCATATTATTATGATACACTAATTTTTGGGATGACTGTATTTGATACTCGTATTTTTCATAACTTGGTTTTTATGAAAACAATGTTTTACCTAAAATAAAAAATAAAATTTTGGTTGTGAAAAAGGTATGTTAAAACAATGCAACTTTAATATGCAATAAAACATACATTTTAGGGTTCTTAAAAACCCTCGTAGATCTTTGATTGGTTGATGAGACCTAAGAGTCCAACATAGAACTCCTCTTTCTTAGTCGCACCTAAAGCACTTAGATCAGCAATATTCAATAACAACCCAAGCAATGAACACAATGAACTAATGCTCCAAAATCTAAAATCGGGTGAAACTATGTCGCTACATCATGGATAACAGGCAAAAACAACATAGGAACTAGGATTTTGGTGGTTTCGGGAATTAGGAGGTAGGATCGAATTTTCTCTAGGATTTCAAGATTTCTCATCCTAATAATTCGTCTGTATGCCTTTATATTTATAAGGAAGGATATAAAACCCTAAAATATATTTATCTAGTCAACTAATAATTATCCATATAAATAGTAATTATCTGACTGTTTACTTATCCTCTTTTATACTCCAAAATATTCCAAAACTTCTAGATTTCATTTAATTAATTAAATACTATTAACTATGTAACACCCCGATTCGAGGTACTTTATATTTTACAATTTTTGGCATTTTGTGGTTTGCCATGGGTTGGTGGAGCCACCACCATGTAGCAAGTCATGATTTGATCTCATGTTTCTTTTAAGCCGGCATGGCGTGGCAATTATGGCCATGACATGGTAGCTGGCAAATGGAAAACCATATTTTCTGAGTTTTTCTCTAAATTTTAAGGAATGAGGAGGCTAGGGTTTGCTCACCCTCAACCTCCACTAGCTTCCTTGAGATCTAAGAAACCCTAATTTCCTTCCTCCTTTAATTAAGCCCTTTTTGGTGTTACTTGAATTCCTTGAAGGAAGAAAGAAGAAGGAGTGAGTTATGATTCAACAAGAAAGTCCTCATCCTTTGTTTTGGCACTCTTCTAGACCTTTGTAATTGTTAATGACTCGATTTTCATCATGATAAGTTGTTAGATCTTGAATTGTGTCCCTTAATTTGCATGTTCTTCTTGGTTGAAGTGGTGAGATCTCATAAATTTTGCAACTTTATGAATCTCTAGAATATTTGACATGATTGTTAGTTTGGATCTGAAGTTTGGTTGAGTTTTAAGCCATACATGAGATTTCTATGGAAAAAACCTTATTTTGACTTAATATGGCTTCAAGATATGCATTAGACATTCATGTCTATAAAGCACCAACTTTTATAATGGTTTTAGTATTAAATGATGGTTTTAGTATTAAAACCCCTTTTGGAGTAAATGAGCTAAAGGCTTTTTGGATTAAGTGCTTAATGGATGTAGTTATGTCTCATTTTAGCCTTTTTGGAACCTAGGGTTTGAGGTTTTGACCTTTTGGCTAGTCTTAAGTAGTAAAGTTGGAAACTTTATCCTTCTAGATCTTATTTTGGTCCAGACCTGAGCTTTAGATCTCTTGGGATCGAAAGAAGACAACTTAACCCTTAAGTTGTTGAAACCCAGTGCCCAGGGTGTGCAATAAGGTCTCCATGGTGTGGCGATTAGGAAAATCAGGAATGTATGGATATTTGATGGCCAAGAAGTGGCGGTTGACTAAATTCAATGTTAATGTTGACTTTGACCATGGACTTTTGAATTGAGTTGACTTTTGGTCAAACTTCTAGTTTTTGGAAGAAAAGCTAAGCGCTTATCTAGTATATCTATATAGGTGGTGGGTAGCATCAGTATTCTAGCAGTGAGATCAGTAGTAGTTGAGCATTAATTAAGAGGTGAGTCTTCTCACTATCCATATGGGTCAAAGGCACCAATGATGGCCCACAATATTGTGTTATGTAGGATGCTAGCTGTCATTGTGATTCTTTCCTGTTTGTAGGAATGAGTTAACAGGGAGCTTCATTTTTTGGATTTGGAATCCACCCCAAACCCTAGTTTCAGAATTTGTGAGAAATTGCGAAGGTTTATATCTTCTAAGCTCAAAATTGGATTCCTAGCTTCAAACTTTTTCTTTCTTTACAATCAAACCTAGATCTTCCTTTGGAGCTCAAAATAAGCAACCGTGGAGTGTCTTTCCTTCTCCATCCCGATCCACTGTTTCAAATTGGGAGAACCACCGTAATAGTTAGATGTTTACCTAAATGTCATATTGGCCTTCTAAGTATCCATTTCTAAAAAAAGAAAACCATTTGGATCATCAAATTGATTGGGGTTTCATAAATAAGACTATTGACATCAATTTACCGCATCTTATCAAGAAGGTCCAAAATACTTTCAATTCTAACCCTATGGTTTGACAAATTTGTCAGTTTTAGTCCTTTAAACACAAATCTTTCCCTTAAATGTCATTCTTAACATCAAAGCTTTTCAATTCTAACTTAAACCACTAATGTAAGTTTATTTAACAAAATGATTCTGAAAATTGCTAAGGATTGATCAAAACTATGTTTTAGGTATTTAGCAAAAGTAACCCCTCTATCTCAATTATTCATTTAAACATCGTAATTGATCCTTTTTAAACACTTAGATCACTTTAAGTTTTCTCTTAAAAATTAATTAAAATATTTCCACATTTTGGTTTACTTATTTAAATTAGATATAATTATTAAATTATATTCTCAAACATACTAATATCATCATGTTGGGTCGTGTTTTGTATAATATGTTGCGTCTATTGGGCTCGTTAGCTAGTCCATTTTTGTATCTCCGGTATGGGCTTGCCCATCCGTGAGTTTAGTAGGGTTGAATATAAATATAGGTGCTTGCATGCATCTTAGGTTAACGATAGAATAGAACGATCACTGCATTATTTAGAAGTTTATTATTATCGTTCTTGTAACCCTAAATCCTCTACAGCGGAAGTTCTTAGTTGAGCTCTGCTGAGGATTGTTTGATCTAATCATTCGACATATTTTGATCCACTCTTGTCTTATTTATTATTTTGTGTTCATCGTAATACCTGTTACAAAGATCTAATCGATCTTCACGTTTGTTTTTTTTATAACTTATCAATTGGTATCAGAGCAGGAGGCTGTGTAATTCATACACATCTTTTCTGTGAAAAAGGTTGCGATTAGGGTTATTCCGCATTAACTAATATTTATTGAGCCGTCATCCCATAATTGACGTAACTCAGCATTTATTCGTTTTGCCCTAATTTAATATATTACAAGTCTGATCTTTTAAACAGGTTATTCGATCTAGCATGGACGAGTCACAATCAAATCCCATTAACATCTCAAACAGCATTGGATCAACGACGAAGATTCCCATCCTTTACACCCAGGATTACGAAGTCTGGGCACATCACTTTGAAGATTATGTCATTGGATCTGAGGACAACGGATATCTTATTTGGGAAGCAATCGTGTCTGGACCATTCGCTCATTCAGCAACATCAAGAATCATTAAAACTCAGAAAGAGTATAATGATCTCTTGAAAGATGTAAAAGATATTGCCCAAGACGAAAAAGATAAATTTCAGTGCAATATTAAAGCATTGAGACTAATCAGATTCGCTCTTCAATCTGATACTTTCAGGCTAGTGAGTTCGTGCAGCACTACTAAAGAAATATGGGATAGGCTGCGAGAGTTATATTCCACAGACGAAGATATCGAGCATTCCATTCAAACCTTAATTTTGTCCGAGTTTGGTGAATTCAAGCAGAGTCCTGAAGAAACTGTAACTCAGACGTTCGATCGCTTCAATCATCTTCTTAGTAAGATGATTAAACATGATATTGAAAGGAAGTTGATTGAACAAAAGGTTACGTTTTTAAACGGTCTTAGATCTGAGTGGAGAGCGGTTGTGTCCACTGTTAAAGCACATGAGCAATTCAAATCTTACTCATTGGCAAAGCTGGTAGGGATTTTGAAATCCCAAGAAAAGATTGTCTTGTAGGAGAAAAATGTAGTTTCAAGCTTGGGATCATTGGCCCTTCTGTCCAAAAGCAAAGGTATGATGGAAGATGAAGACCTTAACTTAGAGGACTATGACCTTACCTCTGAAGACTATGCAATGATGGTGTCAAACCCGAAGAGGTTCATCAAGAAAAGGTTCCCTACCAATAAGAACCGAAATTGGCAGGGAAGTTATAGTTCTGAAAAGGTCAGGGAAGAACCGAAGGCAGAAGAATTAAAGAAGGAACCGAAAGCTGAAGGAGATTCGGGTGTGAACTGCTACTATTGTGGAGGAAAGAACCACTATGCCAAAGATTGTGTCCTCAAGAAAATGGCAGAAAAGGATGAGGAGAAAGATGAAGAAGCTATGTTAATGAAAAAGCTGGAAGAGATCAAGAAAAAGAAAGTTGTCACTAACCCTTCAATGAATGCTTTAATTGTGCAGGGTTCGGTAGCAGATGATGAGTTCGGTGGCGTGGAGGTCTGGTCAACCGACTCTGAGGATGATGAAGTAAGGAAGCCATCTCATGGAAAGGCTTATGTTGCGAAAGATGAAGGAAGCGGTGGAAAGTGCTTGATGGTGTCGGATGTATCTCAAATGAGCGGATACAACACAGACGGTGGGAATGAAGACATAAAGGAGCGAGAGGACTTGTGCTTCACAGCAAAACCTCTTAGCGTTCAGTTTAACAAGCTTGATGAATTAATCAAGAAGGTACAATCCATTTTTGTTTCATTCAAAGTCCCACAAAGTTCATATGAAAAAGAATTAAAAAATGTAAATTCAAGAATCTCTCATCTAGACAGCAGTTTAACTCAAACACGGGTCACCAATTCTAACCTAACTGACAAAATAAGCAGGGTGTCTTCAAAGAGTGAGGAACGGAGGATGTGGATCGAGCTGAAGGAGTCGGATTTAATCAAATCCAAGGACGAAAACATTTATTTACAAAGAGACAATTTGAAACTTTTAAAACAGAGAAATGTCTTTTGTTTAATTGCTAAGCGTCTTTACACTAATATCACTCAACTTCATTTGAACTGTGAAATAGGGCAGAAAATTCATCGCATGATTTTGCCCTTCCTTGAGTTTAAGGAGGATGAAATCGACGCTGAAGCATATAATTGTGAAAGTGTAGTTTCGTCTGAGGATGTAAATCCGACATATATGTATGGTCTAGACAAAATCGAATCTTTCATAAAGTCCAAGGACCATAAGGACATGCTGAAAATCTTTTGGATGAAAATGATAAACTAAAACTAAGGACCGAAACCATACAAAAGTTTGACTCATTGAGTGCCAACTTGAGCTCAGAAAATAAAATTGATGTTGAAAATACATCTGAGCTTAATGAGGACGATGATATGAGTGACATTTCTGTAGAGGATGAAGTTGATTGTTCTGAGTTTGTCAAGAGCGAACCCGAAAACCACAAAAATCTTATTTCATAAAATTCTGTGGAGTTTGCTTGTCTGTCCCAACAAAAGTCCCCAATCCTTGAAGAAAAGGTTGTCGTATACCAAAAGGTAAGAACGACTCCAAATCAGGTATATAAGGTCACAGGTGTAACCGAACATTAGACAGCCGAACTCACAGCCATTGTAAACGAAGATAATGTTGATGGTTGTGATGAGTTCTTCTGGTCCGCCCCTATCGACAATGCTGATGAAATCGTTGGTCTATCAGAAAGGACGTCATGGAAAACCAAAGGCAGATATGTGCCAGAGCCTTTGAACAAGCCTGATAGCTTCGACGTGCCAAGTACTAGTGGTACAAAAGATGTTCCTGTAGTAAAAGTAATTTCTACAAAATAAGTCACTCCTTCAAGCGAAACATCATCAGTTTAAAGTGAACCAGCTGACAGAAAGCAAAAACAAAAAGCGAATATCCATCGCCAGCCGAAGCAGGTGAAAAATCAAAAACAGCAAAGGAATCAAAGATACAAGAAGAATCTGTCTGAACGAAAACAGTTTTGGCAATCTCAAAACGCCCATTTCTCTTATCATGACAGAAATTCAAAGTCAGAGAAAAGTACTGTTAGATCGCAAGAAAGTAATAACAACCGAAGGGAGAGGTTCGGTTCTGAGGGTCATAACAGCCGAAAGGATACGTTCGGTTCTGAAAATTACGATAACCAAAGGCAAAGGTTCGGTTCAGAAAACACAAGCTACTGAAAGCATAAGTTCGGTTCTGAGAGCAAAAGCAACCAAAGTTCTAGGTTCGGTCCCACTAATGATCAAAAACAAAAGGGTCACTTAGAACCTCAAGTCAAGAAAACATCTCAGTCTAAATTCTCTCGTTCTACTTCTTCTAATTCTTCTAATTCCTCTCAACCACATTCTAAATTCAATTCTGTTCGCACTCAAAAACCTAAATCTTCAACAGATCTGAAAGGAAAATCGAAGGTTTCATCAGTCAAAACAAATCAAAATCATCCCAAAGTCCAAATACCTAAACCAGAATCCAAACCGAAAGCAACAAATCCCAATAAAATTAAGGTTTTCACCATTAAAAAGAAAGATGAAACAACGTTAATAAAAAGAACATATCTTGTTGACATCACTCTTACTATTCCTGTTCCTGTGAAAGGCTCACGTGGACCCAAGAAACTTTGGGTTCCTAAATCTGCTTAATTTTTGCAGGTTATCAGTGACGAGCAGTTTGACGAAGAATGGTATGTTGACAGTGGATGCTCGCGTCACATGACAGGAAGGAAGGAAGAGCTAAGGGAATTTCGGTCTCTTTCAAACGGTGGAAATGTCAAGTTCGGGAACAACTCATTCGGCACAATAAAAGGCTATGTAATAATAACAAATGGTGATTTTACGATTAGGAAGGTTGCATACGTTGAAGGACTACAGCACAACCTCATCAGTGTATCTCAGCTTGTTGGAGGTACCGGTCTCAAGGTCTCATTCGATGATGAGGGTTCGGAAATAATTGAAAAGAAAACGAAAAGAGTAATTCTCAAATCGGAGTGCAAAGGAGAAATGTTTCCCCTGAACCTCAAACCCATCAAAGGGAATCCAGCTATCTGCCTGTTATCCAAAGCACAATCTGACGAAAGCTGGCTGTGGCACCGAAGGCTCTCTCATCTCAACTTTAAGGATATCAACAAACTTGTCACTGGAGGTCATGTTCGAGGTCTTCCATTGCTCAAGTACAATCGAGAACATTTATGTGCTGCATGTGAAATGGGGAAGCAGAGTCGTCAAAGTCACCCATCAATTGTAAACACTAAAGTTGTTGAACCGCTAGAGTTAATTCACGTTGATTTGTGTGGTCCATCATCATCGAAAGCATTGGCGGTAGCAACTATATTCTTGTCATTGTTGATGACTTTTCGCGTTTTACATGGGTTTTCTTTCTGAAGCACAAATCTGAAGCGACTCTCAAGCTAAAGACGTTTATCAAGCAGGTTGAAGTACAGTTGAAGAAAGTCGTTCGCAACATCAGGAACGACAATGGTCTGGAGTTCAAAAATAAAGAATTCGAAGAATTCTTGGCCGAAAAAGGAACCAGTCACAACTTCTCAGCTCCCTACACCCCTCAACAAAACGGGATTGTCGAAAGACGAAACCGATCTTTGTGTGAGGCGGCCCGAACCATGCTAAGATTTGCTTCTTTACCTTTATATTTTTGGGCTGATGCTATTGCTGCAGCATGTTTTACGCAGAACAGGTCATATCTCAATAAGCAATTCACTCTCACTCCTTATGAGATCATCAACAACAGGAAGCCAAATGTCAAATTTTTCCATGTATTCGGCTCACGGTGTTTCATCTTCAATTCTAAAGAACATCGTAACAAGTTCGATGTCAAAGCCGATGAAGGGATATTTCTGGGCTATTCTCTCACTTCTAAAGCCTACAGGGTATTAAACAAGCGCTCGAGAAAAATAGAAGAAACTTATTATGTGACTTTTGATGATAGCTATGTCAAAAAGCTAATGGCCAACGAAGACACAGTTGGAGAAATCTTTTCTTAAACAGGCCAAGTCACAGCCTCGATCGCAAACCTATTTGAGAAGTTTGTCAAGTTATTCGATGAACCAGAGAGGGCTACTCTCTCGGAAGCCAGTGCAGCAAACAACAAAGTAGATCATCTGAAGCAACTCATCGAAGATGCTGCCAAGCAAATGAATGAAGGAGGATCAAGTTCTAACGAACCTCCATAGCACGATGCTTCAGTTGAGGGGGAGGACCCATCTTCATCATCACAGCCGAGCTCACATGTTGAGGGGGAGAACAGTTCTCAAGCTGCTCCCGAACGCACAGCAGTACCCGAAGGTGCTACAACACCCGAAAGTGCTACAACAACCGAAGGTGCGTCAACACCTGAAAGCTCGACACCACCCGAAACCCCTGTAGCTCCGAAAACTCAAGACACACCTGAAAGCTTATCTGTCGAGGGGGAGAATTCCGATATGCTTTATGACGATGACAGTCAATCTGAACTAGAAGAGATGGTAAACGCTGAATTGGATCCATCTTATGATCCAAATTACCCTCCTCTTATCAAATGGACCAGAGATCATCCTGTTTCCCAGGTTGTCGGTAATGTCTCTGAAAAGGTCCTGACCCGATCACAACTAAAGGCAAAACAAACTTCCTTATTTTCAAAAGTAGAATTCTGTATGTTTAACTCCTTCGTCTCAAAAGTTGAACCAAAGACAGTTAACACTGCTCTTGATCACTCCGATTGGGTTCAAGCTATGCAAGACGAACTGAATGAATTTGAAAGGAATAAAGTTTGGCGCCTCATTCCAACTCCTCAAGATGCCTCAGTTGTTGGTCTCAAATGGATCTTCAGAAATAAGATGGACAAGGAAGGCAACGTGATACGAAATAAAGCCCGTCTGGTGGTGAAAGGATACTGTCAGGAGGAAGGAATCGACTATGAAGAAACTTTTGCTCCTATAGCTAGGCTGGAATCCGTTAGAATATTTCTTGCCTATGTTGCACACAAAAACTTTGAGGTCTACCAAATGGATGTCAAGTGCGCATTTCTAAATGGAGAACTTGATGAAACGGTGTACGTGGAGCAACCTCCTGGATTCATCAATGAAAGGTACCCCAATCACTGTTACATTTTGGACAAAGCCGTATATGGACTGAAACAAGCTCCGAGGGCCCGGTATGAAACGCTAACCAAGTTTTTAAAGATTTCCAAATTCAAACAAGGTTCGGTTGACCCAACCTTCTTTCATAAGAAGGAAGGTAACCACCTTATGATTGTTCAAATTTATGTCGATGATATCATCTTTGACTCAACGAATCCTAGCTTAACGGCTGAATTCAGAAAGCTGATGGAGACTAAATTTGAAATGAGCTCAATGGGTCCAATTAACTTTTTCCTTGGTTTAAATATTAGACAGGGACCCGAAGGCATCTTTATTAATCAAGAAGCTTACACTAAGACTCTCCTTGCAAAATTTGTCATGATGGGAGATTCAAAGGTTAAAGTTCCAATGGCGTTCAGCACCAAGATCACTCCATCATTGGATAAGCCAGCAGTTGATATTACGCTATATCGCCAGATGATTGGTTCTCTGATGTATCTCACTGCTAGCAGGCCTGATATAATGTTCTCTGTTTGTTACTGTGCTAGATTTCAGGCGAATCCACGTGAACCTCATATGCTTGCAGTGAAGAACATACTTCGTTATCTCAAGCGAACTACCTCTTTAGGCCTATGGTATCCATCCAACTCAGGCTTCTTCATTCAAGCCTACTCAGATGCAGACCTTGGAGGTTGTGGACTAGACAAGAAAAGCACCACGGGAGGCTGCCAATTCCTTGACAGGAAGTTAGTTAGCTGGAAATCAAGGAAACAGACTTGTGTGTCTTTGTCTACAGCTGAAGCAGAATACATTGCAGCTGCCTCCTGTACTTCTCAAGTGATTTGGATCCAAAGTCAACTCCGGGACTATGGACTCAATATGAAAAAGATCCCACTATATTGTGACTCTGAAAGCGCAATTAGGATCTGTCATAACCCAGTACAACACTCCAAGACTAAGCACATAGCACTGAGGTATCACTTCATTAAGGATCATGTGGAAGATGGGAACGTCGAAATTCATTTTGTTCGAACCACTGATCAACTGGCTGACATCTTCACCAAAGCTCTTCCTGAAGCGTCGTTCAACAAAATTCTACAAGGGCTAGGTATGATGGAATCGGAGTCAGTACCAAAAATTACCTCTCAAACTCAAAAGTAAGAAGCGAAATAGACCGAACGTTCGGGTTCAGGTCTTGTACTAATGTACCGAAATGAACCGAACGCTCGGGTTCGGTTGAATAATCTGTTTTTCTCTCATCAATCAAAGGTAGTTTTCTTGGTTCTAGATCTTATGTATAATTGTTCCAAATGCATTTATCTTATTGTCAAAGTTATTCTCTTTTTAAAACCTATTTTCTTTGGCAACCGAAATATACCGAACGTTCGGGTTCGGTTCCAAAATTTTTCTCACCCGAAATAGACCGAACGCTCGGGTTCGGTTCTAAAGTTTTTCACAACCGAAATAAACCGAACGCTCGGGTTCGGTTCCAAATTTTTTTTTCTCTGTATTTTTTTCTTTTGTCTTATTTTTTCTTTCATTTTATTTTTTTTATTATTATCAAAAATTCCAAAAATATTTTTTTTATAAATTAAAAACCTCCAAAAATATTTCGTTCTTTATTTTCTTTTTTTGGCTTTAATTTTATTTGTGTGTTCGTTTATGGGGAAATTGTTGAATTAGCTAAGTGTACCTAGAAGCATGCTGTTGTACGTGTCCAAAGCCTCATCTGATTCTGAATAATAGCCTTAATGACTTGGTATACACAAACCTTGTCTTCCCAATTAGGCTATCATATTTATTCTAATCATGAGCTACCTAACTCTCTTCTCACGTGAGATAAGACTTTTTCTGCTTGGTCCTATTTTTCACAGCAGAGGTACTTTGATTTCTTACACCATCTAAATTGCATTTCTCCATCACATTCGTTTCACAAACGTAACCCTTGAGACTCTCAGAAATTACCACTGAGGTTTATGGTTACACAATTACTGTGTTCATGATCTTAGTTTCGTGCCACTACGATCTAAGTGAAACCCAAAATTCAATACCCAATACGAATTGACGGTGAACAATTAATTTGCTCTAGTTTTCACTAATGCATTGACGGACGTACCTCCATGAAATCTCAAATTTTTCTTTTGTGTGATTCCTATGAAATTGTTAACACCAATAACATTTCTTCAAGTTTTAAATTTTTGTTGAGATTTATATATATATATATATATATATATATATATATATATATATATATATATATATATATATATCCTAGCCAAATTAAATTATCTCCAACCTACTTGTTCAATAGACTACACCGGTCTCACAAGTACTTCGTTCGCTTTCTATCTTATATCAAGATTAGGAAGTTTGAATCGAAGCGAAAGCCACCCTAATAAGCCTAGTTAAAAGAAGCCTTTCAACACTTCTTAATAAGTTTTTGATCGTTATTCAACGGGAAACCACACAAACACTTTAAGGTCTCTCTTGACTTTGAAGGAAGAGATTCGTGCCCGGGATCATTTGTTTCGTGTCTTTATTGACATCACATATTTTCCCAAAAATATTGCTTTATTTCTTTTCTTTTACACCCTAAGCACGAAAATCTTTGATTTTCCTAAATTCAGGTTCTATTAATTACAAGGCATTTTACTTGGATTGGCGGTTGATTAAAGGCTGTGGTTGATTTTAATCCACGTGGGAGCATTTTTCAAAAGATGCTATTACAATTTAAAGGGATAAGATGACGACATGCTGACTCAGGCGGGAGTCTAATCGATTTGATTTCAAACGGCGCTAAAAGGGAAAGCGTGCGAATCGGAACCGTTTCATCTCCAAACGGCGCAAGAGGGGCGCGTGTGAATCTGAACCGTCTCGTCTCCAAATGGCGCCTGATAGGAAGGCGTGTTATTAGGGACCTGACATTCTCTCTCATGCGTGATCATCGGCAACCCCAACTGTCACGCATCAGTCAACTCCGAAAAACCCTTCGATTTTCAATCGAAGATTTGGGTAGATCTTTCTCTCTCCTTAACCCCCAGTATAAAAGGCAACATATTCCTTTGTTTACTTCTTTACTGCAATTAAAATTCCCAGAGAGCAAAAATTCCTTAATCCTTCCCTGTTCATCATCTTCTCCACTTTCTTCAAGCAATGGCAGATTCATCTTCCGTTCACGCAACATCCCACATTTTGCCCATTCGCCCACAACAAAGCCTAATCATCGATTTAACCCCTCATGCTTACAACGCCTTCATGTTCCCCATCATCGAGTGTCTGAAGTTTTCTCCGATCGCTCCTGCACTTACCAGGACGGAAACTGTTCCGATGGAGTTCTTGTCACAGATCTTTGCGACCGCTCACTACGATAAGGTCGTTGACAGAATCTTTTTTGATGTCTTTGAGCACAAAGGCGTCAATTTCAAAGCAAAGGTTTTGCTCGCTGTTAGGGTTTGAACCTGATTCTTCGAGGGTTAACCCTGAAACGATTCCAATGGGTCACTTGTTCAACATGTTCTATAACATGGGTTATACGGAGGTGCTTTCTACGGTCACGAAGTTCAAGAAGTCGTGCCTACCTCCACAGTGGAATGGGATGTTCACTGTTCTCTTCAAGGGGTTATCCGAGAGAAGTGTTCGATCTGATGGTGCCAGCCGTCTATTTCTCTCCATAATGTATGGTATCTACAATGGCATCAACATGGATTATGGGTCTGTTCTATGGCAACAACTCATCCAGAGTCTCTCCTCTACCTCCAGACATTCAGAGATTTCGTATGCTAGGTTCTGGACTCTTATCACGAAATGGGTGATGGACAAGTACCACGTCCCCATTGTCGCTGGTGCTCCAATGTCTTCGATTGGTACCTTCCATACCACGAAGATCATTGTGTCGGACGCTTCAAAGTTTCCGTTCAACAGGTCTCTTCCGGAAACCATGTATGGGGATGTTCCTGCTGACAGCCGGATTATCCAGACGTACAAAGGGTTCAAGCGTTCTGGTCCGAGGGATCTTACTCCAGAGATGTTGAAGTCAATACATGACGCCGACAAGCCTACTCCAAGAGGCAAAAAGGCTGATAAGGGGAAACAGGTCGCAAAAGGAGCAAAAAGCCCATCTCCAAAGAAGAGGAAACCCACCAAGCCTGCTCAGTCTCCACAGCAGAAGAGAAGAAAAACTCAGCCGAAGCGAGCTGATTATCGCTTCCTCCTCAAGCGAGTCTGAGGGTGAGAGTTCAGATTCTGATGACTCTCCACGTGGCAACACTCCACCCAGATCTCCTACCCCAGAAGTTCATGCATCTACTTCTCCAATTTCCTCTCCACCTAAAACTATTCATATTTCTATTCCCCCCATAACTTCCACTACTTCAATACCACCCACTTCCATCCCAATACCAACACCAATATTCACCGACGCTACCACAACATCCACTGCAGATGTTAGAGCCAACGTATCTGATACGGGGGTTCATACTGATGCACCCGAAACCACTCCAGCACCCAAAACCACAAAAGCACCCGAACCTACACCAACACCCGAAACAACCCAACCCGAACCTACCCAAACTACTGCACAACCAGCTTCACCACCACCACCTTCTCCTGGTCATGCTTCAGAGGGAGAAGAACCACTCCTTGGCAAGGAGGATATGACGCTTGACTCGGTCTACTATAGTCCGTTTCAAGTACAGAGTGATGACGATGACGACCCTCCTGTCACAAAAAGACATCTCAAGGAGCTCCATGACAAGATTGACTTGCTCATCGCCTCCTCTTCCACTTCTCAGTCATCCCTTTCTGAAGATGCAGTTCAGAAGATTCTTGACACCTTCTCCAAAGCTCAGCAAGATTCCATTGCTTCTGCAACCTCCGCCATAGATGCCTCAACAAAAGCCTGTCAGACTGCGACCGAAAAAGTCGATAAACTATTTTCTGATGCCTCTTCCCTGTTAAAGTCTTTACAGGAGAGTGCAAATGCTGCCAAGACTACGTTGGAACCTATTGTTCACCAGCTGGCAACGTCAATCTCCATTGAGTTGAAGTCCTTCGCTTCTTTTCGTTAAATGCTTTTAGACGACAACTCAGCCTTTCGCACAACCATTGACGAGCGTCTCTCGAAGCTACAAGAAGATTTAGCTGCCGAGAACTCTCTTATGGATGTTCTAGCCAGGAAGACCACTGCTCTGAAGGTCAAGAGCGTTCAACTCTCCAACTCTCAACAGGAAATTGATTCTCTTCGGTCCGAAAGGGAGGTGATAAAGTCGTGTGTTTCGGATGTCCACTCTGCCATCTCCAACATCCTCGAAGCACATGATCCCATTCTTAACTATACTGTGCGGCGTGACCTTGCAGAGAAGCTCGCTCCCGCCCTTGCCCTGCTCAGCAAAATCGAAGGGCTACTTGATTTCGTGTCCATTCCGAAACAACGGGGAGAGAAGGAATCAATGTCTCAACCACCGCCTACCTCAAAGGCAACTCACACAACCGAACCTCCTCCAGCAGGCCAAGCCTCCAGTTCTGGTGTGAAAGACAAAGGCAAAAAGATTGCTGAGGAGGATGCAGATGAAGATAAAGAGACAATCGCTGAATTGTTGAAGCGAAAAAGTCGAAACGATGAGGCTGATATCAGTGCTCGTGTGGCTAGAGAGGCTGAAGAAGCACAACGAAAATAGAAGGAAGCCCACGACCTTCTTGAGAGTAGGAAAACTCTTTTTCCCGCTTGGACTCTCGAGAGGATGATAAAAGAAGCCATTGACACACCGAGTATCTTGTGGCTGGAACCTGTAATCTCTCTTGATTGTTCCAACACTGTCGACTCATAGTTCGACATGCCACTGACCCGAAAGGCGTTCATCTTTCATGCCTTCTCCAACGTTGCAGAGTTCCCTCATCCTCATCCACAGGTTGATCGGGACGTAATCAATTTTTATCTGAAGGCTGCTCAACCTCAGTATCAGACTTGGAGCACTCAGAAAATTGTCAACGTTCGGGTCTTGAAGCCGTATAGTAAAGGGAACTTCATCAACATTCGGTTCAAGGTACTTCGGGGATCTGCCAAAACCGAACATGCTATTTCCCTTGTAGATCTTCCCAACCTTAATCCCCATGATTGGATTATCTTGCACAACATCCTACTCACCAACAAAGCTGAATACGGTCCGATCATCGACCATTTCAAGAGGATGCTCGTGTGCTACATCATGGAAGTTGCACTGATGGATCAGGAGATTGCGAGCGTATTTAAGAAGAAACCAACAATATCTCCTGTTGGCTCTGCCAGTGATCTCAACCAAATGCAGATGGGTAAAATTGACTCGAGAAGGAATTTGGTCATGTTCACCAGGAACGAAGGACAGAAATGTCTTTTCTCCTTGGCTGACAAACACCTCTACACCACTGCTTGTTTAGAGCATGTTTTGGGGATCATCCACAGATGCAAGCAGAACATAGCGGATGATGTCAAGTACTTCGATGACATGATTCAATGGTACATTCGGTTCAGACAGACTATTCTCGCGCTAATCTCTCGTCTGTCTGATACTACGAAGAGAGTTCCTGCTGTTGGCCCAAGCAAGAAGAAAAAGTAGTCTCGCTCCAATTTGACGCAAAGGGGGAGATTGTTAGGTCGTGTTTTGTATAATATGTTGCGTCTATTGGGCTCGTTAGCTAGTCCATTTTTGTATCTCCGGTATGGGCCTGTCCATCCGTGAGTTTAGTAGGGTTGAATACAAATATAGGTGCTTGCATGCATCTTAGGTTAACGATAGAATAGAACGATCAGAGCATTATTTAGAAGTTTATTATTATCGTTCTTGTAACCCTAAATCCTCTACAGCGGAAGTTCTTAGTCGAGCTCTGCTGAGGATTGTTTGATCTAATCATTCGACATATTTTGATCCACTCTTGTCTTATTTATTGTTTTGTGTTCATCGTAATACCTATTACAAAGATCTAATCGATCTTCACGTTTGTTTTTTTTATAACTTATCACATCAGATCATGGTTCCTTCTTCAACGTGCAACATGTGCGTGCTATGATTCTACCTTGCTAATTACATCAATAAACACACATGGCTAACTATTGACTATATTAAGTGTCGAGTAGTAGCTTTTGATATATCCTAGTATTGATTGTCAATGATTTCTAATTAAGTCATGCTCTATATATAGAGTCTGATATATCCTAGTCCTGAGTGTCAATGATTGCCAATTGGGTCCTGCTTTATATAAAGGTATTGATAGTTGAAAAAAAAACTATGTAGTTTTAGGCTCGAATTCAAATACCTAGCTCTACATAGATATCCTTATGTAATTGTAAACCTCATTAAAAAAATCATTGTCAAGAAAGTTCGGAGTAGTGCTTCTTGTTGGTTTTACACAAAACTGATACAAGGAAGTAGTTGTTTTTGTATTTGTTAGAATGGTGAAAGAAGGAATCAAAATTGATTTAAATACAATCACATATTCTTATGGTTTTCATAATGTCCATATTGTGCTAATACCAGTGTTATCGACGATGAATAGCGGACAATAGTAACAAGCTACATGTATACTATGTAGCAGTGGCGATGAAATAGCGTCTATTATTTCGTATATCTCAATAGAATATTGGAAGCTAAGAAACATATAAACATATTATAGAAGCTGAGAAATATAAAATTGAAGTGATGTTTTTAATAGGTAAAAGGCTTGTAGTATGCTAACCACATAGGTAGACATCTACAATAGAAGATGTAAACCAAACGTTTGCACTCTTCAAGAAGAAGATATTTTGTTTTTTAAAGTGTGCACATTGCTAAAATAAACTGATTTTTTTAACTTAAAAGACTTTCTTTCTTAATTTTTTTCAATAGTCATCTATAATTTATATAAAAAACTAAATTGCAAATTTAAAACAATATTCATGCATAAATAGAATCAATCATTTGATTCAAACTGTAACACACCATTTATTTAATAAGTAAATAAGCAAATTGATGAATGTATAATACCCCTAGAATCAATAATTGTATAGCAAGGTGTTGGTCTCGAAGAGTTAATTGCTACAATTTTAGTAGTTGGGGGTTAAAAGTGTAAGTTCGGGACTTATTTCATAAAGATTTTAGAAGTGAAGGGATGTTTGGTTAGTATTGATCTTATTATGAAAGAATTTTGAGAACCGAGGACTGTTTAGTAAATTACGGACTTAATTTGAAAATGATTTTAGAAGTGGGGGTATGCTTGGTTATTATTAGGGCTTAGTATGGAAGAAATTATGGAATCAGAGGTTAAAGGGTAAATATTTGACTTAAGTTGGAAAGGCTTGGTGGGGGAGGCACTAAACTTGTTAAAAAGGATGAAAGTTTAATATTGAGCACGTGACTTGAACCCGACAATCTTCCCTCCCGTTTTAAGGCAGCTACTTCCAAACCCTAACCTTAATCATAATCATCAGCCGCCACCTTATACCTCCTAGTCGTCGGCCGCTATCACCACTCATCTAGTTCGTGATTCCGACCAGCTTGAGGCCACCAAGAAAACGTCGAGCCTCCACCATTCTTCTCCTCCTTCTCCGCTGTCAAGGTCACGACCCGTCAGTTTCGGCGAAACCGTTCATTGTCGTTGCCCCGTTGTCAATTACGTCAAGGCGACCACCTGCTGTTTCGTTGATGAACACCATCGTGACGTGGTTGTCAGAGACGTAACCAAACCATCAAGGAGCCACCGCCGCCTCCCTCGTTTTCTGTTGCATCGTTGCATCTGCCATTCCAGCGACGTTTGTGGCTCTTGTGCTGTCAGTGAAGACGAGCAGATGCCCTCCTTCATAGTTGCATTGTTGATGTTATTCACTTCATCCCTTCTCCACCTTCATTTTAGCGCTAGATCTCAGTCACGTCCAACCATCCGTCGTTGCTACTGTCGTAAGAGTCGTTGTTGTCGCCAATGGTGCTCCTGTTGCAGTCACTATGCACCATCGAGGGTGGTTGCCATCCCAAAATGATTTTCTGACGCCGCCTTGATCCACTAGGTGGGTGGTTGGCTTCCTTTTCCGAGCAAAGAAGTGAAGTTGTGCATTTTTTAGTTGGTGTGTGTGGGTGAGTATAGCTGAAGTTCTAGGAAATGGCATCACCACCACCATAAGGTGGTGGCTGCCGCCACCGCCGGCCACCACGGTGTGGTTGTGTGGGTGTGTGTTAAAGTATTTAGTGTGTGTGTTTATTTGTGGATTAAAAACTTGTAATTGTAATTAGTAGAAAATGTAATGAAAAGAACCATAACCACCACCGTAAGGTGGTGGCCGCCGCCGCCGCGTGCCGCCATTGACCACCACTACCCGAGGTGGTAGTGGGCGGTTCCCCACTAGCAAACCCTAATGGGCTTAGAGATTAGTTTTGGGCCTATTGGGCCATGTTTAGGTGGAAAACCCTAATTGTGAGTATTTGGGCCTTGAAGTTATTTGGACCCACTTTTGAGCCATTGGGATTGGATTGTGTATTAAGCCCAATTATCACATATCACTTATCTAGTAGAGTAAAGGACATAATCGATTAAGTCCTTAATGGGTTAAGTGAGAAACACTTACCCCTAGTTGTCATTTTATGTGAAACCCTCATTTCACTTGGACTTTAAGTTGGTCCTTCCTATTGGGCCTTGATGATTATGAGATGTTGGGCTATGAGAATGTCAAGTGTTGGACTAAGAATGAATGATTGGGCCTTTGATCAAGACCATGTAGAGACTTGGGCCCAATTAGGAAAATTGGGCCATAGATAGGCCATAGTTATGCCTTGGTCCATTATTAGACTTTTGGGCCTTTGGATTGGGACTTGGGCCTGAATCAAGCTAAGATAGGGGTAAAGTAGTCTTTTACCCCAAGCATGGACATATGGTTATGAGTTGCAACCCAATTTTTAATTTGGAGTTATTTTGATATTGACAGATCGGGAATCTGTCATCCAGCAGCTATGGTTTTGTCAGCGGGACTTCAGGAGTGTGAGGTGAGTTTTCCTCTAGTAGGAACAGGTCTACGGCCACAATGTCGGCCTGTTTAGATGATAGTATTTCTGGAGATCGATCCGATGTCGGGGTTAGCCCGATGCAGTCTATATGTTTCCGGACTTCGGTCCGATGTCGGGGCGGTCCCGAGAAGTAGTTATGTATGCTTGATGTCTTTGTGATTCATGCATGTTTATGTGCTATGTTTTATATGTTCTAGACTCCGGTCTGATGTCGGGGCAAGCCCGATGCAGTACATGTGATTATGTTATATGCTATGTGTTCCTGGGTAAGCTGATGACGGGGAAAGCCCGATGTATGTTAGTTATTATGCCATGTGTTATGTGTTTCGGGGCAAGCTGATGTATGCTAGTTTATATGTTATATGTTATATGTTTCGGGCTTCTGTCTGATGTCGGGGAAAGACCGATGCAGATTATGTGAATTATGTTATGTGATATATGTTATGTTGTGTATGTGACGGGGTAAGCCCGATTCGGAGGTGAGCCCGATATCTGATGCGGTCAGATGCCGGGGTGAACCCGATGTCGGGCAGGAGTCTGATGTCGGGTAAGCCGATGCCGAGATTCGTCCCGATGCAGTTGGGAGTAGTCCTAGAGTTATATTTATGTTATGTGTTTATGTTATATGCATTGTGGATATGTTTATATGTGTACCGGATTACGGTCTGATGCCGGGCAGGGCCCGATGCAGTGGGCTAGGCCCAAGTTATGTGATTATGTGTATGGTATGTGGTAGGTTGGGGAGACTCACTAAGCTTCATGCTTAAAGTTTTCAATTTTGGTTTCAGGTACTCAGTTTTCAAAAGAGGAGCTCGAGAAGATTGTAGTGCACACACCATTTGTTCAGTCTGGGATGTTTATACTCTGATATATTTGACAGATGTTATGTTATTCTTGAGATACACCGTTTATGATTTTTATATATTGAAAGATAATTATGGTTTTATTAATGAGTTAAAAACGAAATTTGTGGCTTGTATTTTTGGGATGTTACAAGTTGGTATCAGAGCCTTGGTTTGAGGGATTCAGGCACACTTCCGAGTGTGTCTGAACTCAAACTACGGAAGTGGTATAAAGTTTTCAAAAGAAAAGAGTTTTAGAAAAGCAAAAAGAATTTTTAGAAAGAAAAGAACTTTGAAAAGAGAAAAAGGGTGTGGTGCGTGCAATCAGTCGAGCTCAAGTAAGTACTCCCAAATTACCCATACAAGTTTGTGCTATGTTATTATTATCAGCTTTATTAGAACAGCATGCTAAATTAGGATTAAGGATCTAGGACAGATGCCTTATGTGCTTGTTATATGTGATTCAGCTTTACGAGAACTGCATGCTAGTACAAATTAGTCGGGATGATAGTCTGAGTAGTATATGCTTGATTATGTGTATTCAATGCTCGAATGCTGCTTGCTTTGTGCTTTTAGGAGTTCTAATTGTCTTTCACTAACTAGTAAACGAATATGTTAAGTTACATTTTGCAAGGGTTAAATAATTTCAGAAGGTTAGGTCTAGCTTTATTTCGCAGCTCTTGTTTAGGTCCAACCGTTGTAGGGTAGGATTTCTCATTCGAAGAATTATCTAGTATGAGTAATATCTAATAGTATTCGCGAGCTAGTTAGGGGAAGAAAGTAGGGACTTCTTATGCAGTTGATGGCGGAGAGTGAGTTAGTGATTACCCTAGGGCAAGCCTAGGATGAGAGTAACAGAGAGCAGTAGCAATAGAAGGGACTTGGTGGAGTCCAGACAGTTCTTGAGGAAAGTACGGATAGATGTGGAAGGTAGTATGGGCCCGTACTACTGAAAGTAGAGGATCCGTACTCGAATCAAGGAAAGCTGAGATAAGACCAGGGACCTTGTAGTGTGTGAGATCCCTCAAGTTCTGATGAGTATTGTGATGTTAGTGATGGTATATTACCGAGTATAGTGACGCTACGTGGTAGACCGCTACATGGTAGACCAGATGGTAGTTCTGGTGTCGACGAGGGATTAGGCTCAGACTCTGTAGCCCGGCAACTCGATGATCAGATGAAGGAGTTCATTCCATCTGATATTATGTGCAGTATCATTGACCATACTCCTGTGATCCTCAGTATGATCAAGGAGGGCATTATAGAGATTTGTGATGAGGGGCCGAGTGCATTCTGTACTGAGGTTGCAGTCATGATAGGGACCCGTATGTTTATGTTTCGGTAATTCGGAGTTTCTGAAGCTTTAGATTGTCATAGGGGTTAGGGACCCCATTGTTAGCAGCAGATAGTTGGCAGATGTCGCCAACACTTTTCATACCAGACGTTGTCTCGAAAGGAGACAAGATCCGACTCACTTCCTATCTCCTGAGGAACAGAGCACGAGATTGATAGAAAGAGGTAGGTAGAAGGTTGAGTTATGATGTGGTTGATGCTATGTCATGGGATGACTTTTAGACCAGATTCTAGGCAGAGTGTGCCCAGGAAATTGAGGCGCAACAGTTGACACAAGAGTTGTTAGATCTCCACTAAAGGATTGGGACTATGGTAGAGCTCACTGCCAAGTCTCGGGAAAGAGCTTATATGGTACCACAGTATGCAGCAGATGAGGGAATGAAGAAGGTAAGTTATCAAAACATACAGTAGAGTGATAGCAGGGAGATCGTGGGTATCTCGGGGTGCAAGACCCTGAATGATATGACTTCTAAAGATTGTGAACGAGATATGGACTTGGAGCACATTGGTAAGAGGGAGTCATATCAGTTGCTTATTTTGGATCAACTTTTCAGAGACCAGCAGGGTTAGATTCAGTACAGCACATGCGGGAAACTTCACGATAGATTCTTTCATTCCAAGGGTTGAGTAAGTGTGACTCTGGGTTATTCTTCGTTTGTGTTTGAATTATACTTCCAAGAAATGGCATATGCCAATTGCATACCGAGAATTATTAGCGGATAGCAAAAGATCATATCCCAAATCGCGGGATTGGGAGAGTACAACGTCATCTTGGTTTATTCCAAGACTGGGGAGCAGCACGAGAAGCACCTGAGGAAGGTGCTAGAGACTTTGAGGAGGGAGAGACTTTTTGAAAGGTGCTCCAAATGTGAAGTCTAGTTGTGCGAGGTGTAATTTCTTGGGCACCTTGTCAATCAGAAGGGTATTCTAGTCGTTCCAGCCAAGATAGAGGCCATGAGGCAGTGGGATATTTCGAGGTCTCCAATTGAGATTCGGAGTTTCCTGGGTCTAGTGGGTTATTCCTAGAGATTTATTCAGGTTCTTGGGGGTGGTGTGATCTTTTGGACTAGCTAGTATTGAAACACTAGCAATGGTAAATGTGGTTTTCAGCAGATTGGGCATAGAATGGTAAGAAGGATTCAGAATCCTTCCAGTATTGTGTGTTGTAAGACGTTAGTTGAATCAAAGTGGGGGAGAATCATCCAAGGATTCAAAAGTAGGAGCAGTTTTGAAACTGGGATAAGTTTTGCATCCTTGTTAGGAAGGAAGACAGCCCAATCGGTTGTATGGTTTGAGGATACTGTGAGATGGAAGTTCGGAAAAACTTGCCAATAAGGAGATCGCATTACCGTAATGTTTGCCAGCAAGCATTAGGGAATCATGTTAGGGATTCCAGTCAGGACATGAGTTCAGTTGAGTATAGGTCAGACGCTTTTTCGATCCAGTATAGTGAGTGTTGTAAGTCTGCGGGTGTAGACGTAGCATTCACTAGCAGCCAGATAGTGATAGAGTGTTGTAAGTCTGCGGGTGTAGCCGTAGCATTCACTAGCAGCCAGATAGTGATAGAGTGTTGTAAGTTTGTGGGTGTAGCTGTAACATTAACTTGGTTGGTAGATAGCATGAGTGCTTTATAGGGACGTGGAAAGAACAATAGTACCACGAGCTCGGGTGTAGAAGTGAGGATATAGAAATCCACAGATTGGATTTTGAAATTACCCAGACGGATTAGACCTGGTTAAGCCAGTGATAAGACTGTAGCAGCGACATTACAGCTATGAGATCAAGGCAGCAGTAGACTGCTTAAGGTCATTGATGACATAAGGCTACCAATGGTCATGTAGCAATCACTTTTAGCCTTGAGTTTGGTGACGTCAGGATTCGACGCATGGAACCTATCAGTTAGATCGGAAAGCCGTTAGGGCCACAGTGACAAGATAGTTAGTAGCAACTAGTTCCAGAGAAGGATTTTGTTTAGAAGTCGTGTGAGGCGACTAAGTATGGACTCCTTTGGATCCACAGTCAGGCTGGAACCTGGTATTTCAGATGATTGGCGAAAAATTTAGACCAGGTAGGTCCCGGTAGGTGTTAAGAAGCAGCCATGTGGCAGCATACAGTTTCAGGTAGTTTAATGATTTGGGCAGTTCAGTGTTCAGGTAGTTCAGTGTTTCAGACAGTCAGTGTTTCAGGCAGTTCAGTGTTTTCAAGCAGATAAGTGTTTCAGACAGTTTTGCGTCTCCAGCAATAATGGTATTTGAGGACCTTATGTATGATAAGTGTAATAGATTGCTGAGTAATACTTAGTCACCCACCGTGGGGGTTCATCTATAATGATTCAGTATGAGTGGTCTGTTAGGGATTCAGATTATCTAGAGACAGCAAATTTCTGACATAGTACATGTAATCTTGTTGCAAGGAATTCGTTCACCTGAGGGTTTTAGGGCTTTGTGAAGATTGGTCATGGCTACCCTAAGAGGACTAGGGTGTGCCCAGGATGGTGACCATTTTACTAAAGTGGTTGGGCGTGTAAGGAATGGTAATGAATGATGTCGAGGATGAAATCTAATTTAAGTGGGGGGGGAGTTGTAACACCCCATTTATTTAATAAGTAACTAACCAAATTGACAAATGTATAATAGCCCTAGAATCAATAATTTTATAGCAAGGTGTTGGTCTCGAAGAGTCAATTGCTACTATTTTAGTAGTTGGGGGTTAAAAGTGTAAGTTCGGGACTTATTTCATAAAGATTTTAGAAGACAAGGGGTGTTTGGTAAGTATTGAACTTATTATGAAAGAATTTTGAGAACCGAGGACTGTTTAGTAAATTAAAAACTTAATTTGAAAAGGATTTTAGAAGTGGGGGTATGCTTGGTAATTATTTGGCCTTAGTATGGAAGAAATTATGGAATCAGGGGTTAAAGGGTAAATATTGGACTTAAGTTGGAAAGGCTTGGTGGGGGAGGGACTAAACTTGTTAAAAAGGATGAAAGTTTAATATTGAGCATGGGACTTGAACCCGACGATCTTCCCCCCCCCCCCCCGGTTTTAAGGCATCTACTTCCAAACCCTAACCCTAATCATAATCATCAGCCGTCACCTTATACCTCCTAGCCGCCGGCCACTATCACCACTCATCTAGTTCGTGTTTCCGACCAGCTTGAGGCCGCCAAGCGAACGCCGAGCCTCCACCATTCTTCTTCTTCTCCACTGTCAAGGTCACGACCCGTCAGTGCCAGCGAAACCGTTCATTGCTGCTGCTCTATTACCGATGACGTCAAGGCCGCCACCTACTGCTTCGTTGATGAACGCCATCGTGACGTGGTTGTCGAAGGCCTAACCAAACCATGAGGGAGTCATTGCCACCTCCCTTGCTTCCTGTTGCATCGTCGCATCTGCTATTCCCAGCGACATTGGTGGCCCTTGCGCCGTCAGTGAAGATGAGCAGATGCTCTCCTTCATAGTTGCGTTGTTGATGTTATTCACATCATCCCTTCTCCCCTTTCATTTCAGTGCTAGAACTTAGTCACGTCCAACCGTTTGCCGTTGTTGCTGCTGTAAGAGTCATTGTTGTCGTCGATGGTGCTCCTGTTGCCATCACTATGCACCATCGGGGGTGGCTATCATCCCAAAACGATTTTCTGACGCCGCCTTGATCCACCAGGTGGGTGGTTGGCTTCCTTTTCAGAGCAAAGAAGTGAAGTTGTGCGTGCTTCAGTTGGTATGTGTGGGTGTGTATAGTTAAAGTTCTCGGAAACGGCATCACCACCACCATAAGGTGGTGGCTGCCACCAAGCGCCACCGCCGGCGACCACGGTGTGGCTGTGTAGGTGTGTGTTAGAGTAGTTAGTGTGTGTATGTGTGTTTATTTTTTGATTAAAAACTTGTAATTGTAATTAGTAGAAAATGTAATGAAAAGTACCATAACCACCACTGTAAGGTGGTGGCTACCTCTGCGTGCCACCATTGAGCAACACTACTCGAGGTGGTAGTGGGTGGTGCCCCACTAGCGAACCCTAATGGGCTTAGAGATTAGTTTTGGGCCTATTGGGCCATGTTTAGTTGGACACCCCTAATTGTGAGTATTTGGGCCTTGGACTTATTTGGACCCACTTTTTGAGCCATTTTGATTGGATTGTGTATTAAGCCCAATTATCACATATCACTTATTTAGTAGAGTAAAGGACTTAATGGGTTAAGTGAGAAACACATACCCCTAATTGTCATTTTATGTGAAACCCTAATTTCACTTGCACTTTGAGTTGGGCCTTCCTATTAGGCCTTGATGATTATGAGATGTTGGGCTATGAGAATGTCAAGTGTTGGACCAAGAATGAATGATTGGGCCTTTGATCAAGACCATGTAGAGACTTGGGCCCAATTGGGAAAATTGGGCCATAGAGGGGCCATAGTTGGGCCTTTGTCCATTATTAGACTTTTGGGCCTTGGGCTTGAGTCAAGCTAAGATAGGGGCAAGCCCAAGTGTTATGTGTTCCGGGGCAAGCCGATGTATGCTAGTTTATATGTTATATGTTATATGTTATATGTGCCGGGCTTCGGTCCGATGTCGGGGCAAGCCCGATGCAGATTATGTGATTATGTTATGTGATATATGTTATGTTGTGTATGTGTCGGGGTAAGCTTGATGTCGGGGTGAGCCCGATGCCTGATGCGGTCGGATGCCGGGATGAGCCCGATGCCAGGCAAGAGTCCGATATCGGGTAAGTCGATGCCAGGATTCGTCCTGATGCAGTTGGGAGTAGTCCTAGAGTTATATTTATGTTATGTGTTTATGTTATATGCATTGTGGATATGTTTATATGTGTACCAGATTACATCTGATGTCGGGCAAGGCCCGATGCAGTGGGCTAGGCCCAAGTTATGTGATTATGTGTATGGTATGTGGTAGGTTGGGGAGACTCACTAAGCATCGTGCTTACAGTTTTTAGTTTTGGTTTCATGTATTCAGTTTTCAAAAGAGGTGTAACACCGTAATTTTCAAAACAATTTTTCGCATTTTATAAAAACATAATTCATTCATTATTCATGAAAACATCATTGTTTAAAACTCAATTCATAACATATATTGATCCCAAGATCTCATAACATAAAAATCCCGTGTGTGTACTGATCAAGTCGGCGCCTTCCCGCGGTCCTCACTCGTACCTGAAACACATAACACTAAACACTGTAAGCACGAAGCTTAGTGAGTTTCCCAAAATACCACACATAACACATATTAGCCTCTTGAGGCTATAACTCTGTGGATCCGTGGACCCTACTCTGTGAACCTTCCGGTTCTAACTCTGTGAACCTTTCGGTTCTAACTCTATAAACATGCACAACATAAATCACATAGAAATAATGCAGTACAACATATAACATACAAAGCACACAAATACTTTGTCACATAACTCTGGTTACCTACTCAAGGTAAAGTATAGTGAGAAGACTCACCTCGGATATCTCAGTAAATCTCTGACTCGGTAAACTTTGGTCTAGCCCCTGCCTATTCACATGAAATAAATACTCTAATTAATACAACCCTCAGGGCTAGGCTAATCTATCTCTCTCTCTCTCTATATATATATATATATATATATATATATATATATATATATATATATATACATCCTCTAGGAAGGGTAAAAGACTATCCTACCCTTCCGATGACTCTAAGGTCCAAACATTGACTAACCCTAAAAGTCAACGAAGTCAACTGTCAACCTTGACCAAACTCGCCGAGTACACAACTGTGACTCGGCGAGTCCACACGTGTTCTTCACTCTCCTAGTCCTCATTCGACTCACTGAGTCAACCTCAACTCTGCAAATCATCACTGATCACAATCTGTGAAATGTCCCGACCCAACTCGCCGAGTTCGGCTCCTGACTCGGCGAGTACCATCGTGTACCTTGTCCTCTAGATTCCCTTTGACTCACCGAGTCGCTTCCCCAACTCAGTGAGTCACCAACTGTGTGATTATCGGGAAAACCCTCGCCCTACTCGTCGAGTCGGCTAATGGACTCGACGATTTCATGTTATGCTCAAGCTGAACTGACCTCCTGAGGTCAGATCTGCTTCTCTAAACCATAGGTCCAGCTTCCCAAAGCATTATAATCACGTAAAGCTAACATCTTGGTGCTTATGCAAAGGCTCAAAGGCCTTATTTGAAGATATGACCTCTAGAATGACATCCTAAGCTCATAACCACCATTACCACCCATAAAGCTCAAGGGAAAAGGGCCTCTGGATCTCTTTGGGTCCAGATCTACAGCACCAACACGAGAAGGGACCAATTACTCCATATAACCATCCTCTAAAGGGGCTAAAAAGCCCTAACTCTAAAAATTACACCATAAACTGAAGAAGGGTCGAATGAATACCTCAAAATGAAGTCTCTGAGCCCTAGAATCACTGGATTAGCACCCTCTTCAGCCTCCTCTTGTCTTGGTCCTCTTCTATTTGCAAACACACTAACAAATGATCAAGAAATGACTCCTTTCCTCTCACAAACGCTCTAGCTCACTTAGGGTTTCTCTCTCGGGTCTGGTAGCCGCAAATGACTGCCATAAGGCCCCTTAAATAGGCCCCAAACCCGAGGAATTAAGGTTTCATTAAACAGCGTGGACTCGCCGAGTCCAGACGCGAACCCGCATACAAAAACCACGACCCTACTCGGCGAGTTTAGACTCTAAACTCGCCGAGTCTCCTCACAACACCCAATAATAAAAGAATGAAAATAATATCTGGGAATCCGGATGTTACAAGAGGAGCTCGGGAAGATTGCAATGCACACACCATTTGTTCAGCCTGAGATGTTTATACTTTGATATATTTGACAGATGTTATGTTATTCTTGAGATACACCATTTATGATTTTTATATGTTGAAAGATAATTATGGTTTTATTAATGAGTTAAAAACGAAATTTTTGGCTTGTATTTTTAGGATGTTACACAAATTATTTGTAAAAAAATTTAAAAAAAAAATCTACTTATAGGAAAATTCATGAAACCATCGATGAGAAATCATCCTTAAAATGAGTTAACTACAAAAACACTATATACATGAAACTATCTATGTGAAAAATCAAATAGATGATTTAGAAGTAGAAAACACAAAATTAGGATCCATCATTATAATCCTTAAACATATAAGAATCAAATCGGTTGAACAAGATTATTTGTTATTGTCTTTTAATTCATTGTGCAACTAAAAATTATTGATCACAAAAGGAGTATCGAATCAGTTGAATAAGATTATGTTGTGCTTTATTAACAAAGTTAATAGCAACAGTCAATTTCAAGTGACATTGATATCATAAGAATTTTGTTTTTTCTAAAGTTAATTTACATATTTATATTAAATAATGTAGCCTTATGAAATTTGTCTGATTATTAACATATTTTCACATTTTAAATATTTGTCTGCAGGCACTTGAGAACAAATTGATATTGATTTAAGTATATTGGTTTAATCTAATTTTTTATTTGAGAACGGTAGTTTAGTAATATCATTTGATATTTTGGATTTTTAATAAATTTTACCATATTAAATTAGTTTAACCCTAATTAAAATATAGTTTGAATATAGATATGAATTTTATAGTTTTATGTGGATATATATATATATATATATATATATATATATATATATATATATATATATATATATATATATATATAGGGATGAGCATATGGACCGGGGAACCGGTACCAGAACCGAAACCGGCACCGGCACCGGAACCCGATGGAACCGGTCGGGCCGGGACCGGGACGTTATTTTTGTGGATTTTTGGAACCGGGAACCGGTAGGAACCGGAACCGGAAGAACCGGCAAAAACCGGTAGAACCAGCAAAAACCGGAACCGTATGATGCTATTTTTTGAGGATCGGTTCCAACATTTGAAGACACGACAAGAACCGGTAGGAACCGGGAACTGGTAGAACCGCCGGGCCGGTTCGGTTCTTGATTTTGGCCGAAGCCGGTTCCCGGTTCCGGTCCGGTTCGGGCCGGTTCGGTCCTTTTGCTCATCCCTATATATATATATATATATATATATATATATATATATATATATATATATATATATATATATATATATATATATATATATATATAATTTGTAAGGACATAAAGTAATATTTAAAGTTTCTAAGAATATGAGTGAAGTTATGTCATTTTTATTTTACCAAGAAAACTGCTACATACTTGAAAATTGGAGAGTTCATGTATGCTCCAAAAAGAAGCCGTGCATACCTTTTTAGGCATGTAGTCTTCTGAAAAACAAATAGTCTGGAAATGAAATGTGTGCAATATATATATATATATATATATATATATATATATATATATATATATATATATATAGTTCATGTTCGTTCGTTTAACAAATTACATTGTTTATGTTCGTTCGTTTATGTTCGTAAACAAGTTAAACAAACAAAGATAGAAAAAAAAAACATAAATGAACATAAATAAACATATAATCTAGAATGTAATCAAATACGATTAAACATATATGAATATAAAATAAACATATATGAACGAACATAAACAAACATAAACGAACGTTCACGAACATAAATGAACGAACGAGACTAGTGTTCATGTTCGTTCGTTTAACTAAACGAGCGAGAATTTATATTTGTGTTCTATCATTTATTAAATAAGTGAACATAAACGGATTTCCTGCAGAAGGGTTCATGAACAGTTTGTTGAACGTTTTGGTTCGTTTATATATATATATATATATATATATATATATATATATATATATATATATATATATATATATATATATATATATATATATATATATATATATATATATACTAGCCGTCTACCCGCGCAAAGTGGCGGGCGACGAATAATTTGATCTCTTTAGAGTTAAAACCATTTTGCGTTCACTTCGAGAAATGAATATTAAATAACATTTATTTTTCAAGAGCATTACCATACCATATTAAGGGAGTGTTTGGCTAAGCTTTTTTAAAACAACTTATTAGGTTACACATCACTATAAGTTAAAAAAGTGTTTGGATTAAAATAACTTATTCCGGTAGGGAACCTCTAATACGTCGTTTTTTAATTCATAAGTTACCCTACACTTACTTATTAACTTATAAGCTAATAAACTAATAAGCAATAAGTTTTTTTTGTCAAACACCTCCTAAATGGTTATTACTTCCATTTATACATACCCAAACCACTTGTACTGTTTATCGTCCTCTTTTTTTTCATTTTCCTTAATTCCTTTACTAATTTAATGTCCTACTAAGTAAAATGCTAAAATATATAAATAATAGTTTATAAAAATAAACCTTTAGAATATCAGGTGTTGTGATTCAAAAGTCGATAAATAGGCCTTTGAGAAGGCCAAAATACTCAGGTGTCAACTTGTTCATTGTGATTTTAAACCAAGTTTGGTCACAAATTAAAATATTTTCAACGATGGTATGTAATTCAAGGATTCATATTGATTTAGGTTCTCGAAACCTTAAAATATTGAACAAAATCTATATAGAACCTTATAATAAGGACAATAATCACCGTAATCAGGAAGTCCATGTGATGAAACTTGATAGTATAAGGACCAATGATGAAAAAGGTTTCATTTTTAGACTAAACAAGATGAAAAATATACAAACTACCTTAATCATGTCAAATCTTGTGTTTAACCGTTCTTTATTGCAAAAGTAAGATGTCAAAATATACAAACTAATGATAATACAATGCTCTAACTGGCCCTCTTGGTTGAGTTCTTTGAACCTGCAAAGCCAACACATTAAAGAAACATAGTAAAAACCTTTTTAGGAACAAACCTGATATAATAAAGCCTTCACCCAATATATTTATAAGATAAAAATACAAAAAGTTAAAAATGATGAAATCAATTACAAGTAAGGATTAAAATAAAAACATGTTAAGAAAGAGCCATCTGCAAGAGGGATATTTGAATCAACATGTATTTTCTGATGGTTTCAAATTTTGAATTATCCGAAATTCAGGGAAGGAGATATAATTTGTTAAGAAATTTAAGGATTCAAAACACAGGTTAAAATTTAATATTATTTTATTGATGACTACTTGTACTATTAGCTTAATGATTTTAACGTCTTAAAAAAATAATATTATTTTTAGAAATAGTGGGATTTCTTTTATAAGATAGTAAAGATATACACACAATGCAAAAAAAAAGTGGTTATGAAGCTCTTGAAAAAAGCAAAATTGATGTCCTATTGACGATCAATTTCATAGATTTCATAGATTGAGGGTTGAATGATGGCTAATTCAAAAATTGAGTGTTAATTTCATATATTAATGACGTTTGATTGTCAATTTCAGATATTAGCGTCGATTGCCGGTCAATTTCATTGATTAATGGTTATGCCAAGTGCTTAAGAATGAAACAAAAATACAAAATAAAAAAATGCTACAAATGAATCATATGAAACAAAGAGGCGGAGACGCAGCTTTTTAAGGAATAGATTTACCATTTCTATAATTTAGTTTTTTGTGCTTTATATTTTGAATGACAATAAATGTTCATTTTATACACTTACCATGAATTACGAGTCGAGAATGTAAGTTCTTGGATGAAAAGACTGGGGGAAATGTATGAAACCATTTGCCTTGGGTATATTTGTTTGTCTAAAAAGGCAATTGCAAATGTAGAAGGGTGTAAAGTGTCGATTTGTTCATAATAACGTGGTTAAAATATGAAAGCGGAAAAGTTTACTATTGATAAGGACGATGGTTTTTAATAAACGTATATAGTATATTTTCAACAACATAACGATATTTAATCACACATCATTAATAACGCAAAATGCAAGTTGTTCACCTATGTCCAACCAAAGAACTACGAGCCCTAGCATATCCTTTTTATTTTATTTTTTGATAAATACAATTTAACCAACAAATTATCTCATAAATTTAAAAAATAATGCGTTTGATACTACAAAATGCTTATAAAAAATGTTAGTAGATATTTTGTTCTCATATATTTTGTGACGTAAAAGTATTAAACGTAAAACTTACTCGGTCGTTTGATCCACAATATTTTCCAAGGAAAAAATAAAATTGAAGCTGCAACCAGATCACTGAGCTTATTTTTAAAAACTTCAAATATATATTTTATTAATTATAATAAAAAATTCAATATTTTATACATCATTTTATAACTTTTACATGTTTCAACAACATTATCATCTACTTTATGGAAAAACATCATTTTTTTATATGTTGATTGTTTTTTAAATTATCACTAGTAACTAATTTTTCAGCTAGCAGCTAGTTTTCAAACTAGCTAATAATATTTCGGCTAACAGTCTGTTTTTAGTTATCAGTTAGTTTTTCAGCTATTTCGACTAGTTTCCAAGTTTCGACTAGCAGCCAGTTTTTCTGTTATCAGTTAGTTTTTCAGCTATTTCTAATTCATAGTGTAAAATATAAGGACAATATTGATAATGGTAGTTAAATTTCACAATTGTTCTACCGAGTTCATTCACACTTTTCTCAAGACGTTTAAACAATCAATTTTCAATTTTGTTTCATTGTAGTCGAGTTTTTAATTGCGGGTTAAAAATCATAACATCACTAAACACTAACCCATTTATATCGGTTAAAAATCAAATAGCGATTGCAATGGTATAGCGATTTTTTTATATTATGTAGAAATTTATATATCAAAGTATTAATATTATATATAATTAATATCATATAAAAACATAACATAAGTATTAATACTATTTTAATACTATCTATATACTATTAGAGTATCAATACGATATAGAATTAATTCGCATAAATGCCACATGGATACAATTCACAGCTTTACATACTAACATTCACACTTCACAATCAATAATTCTCAATCAAAATTCACAATGAAGATCATAAGCTCATAATACGAGCGATTGAACTAATTCAAACATTTAAGATATTAAGCATTGAAGTTGTAATTTTGTTTCATTGCAATTCTGAATTTAATCATCGAACCCAAAATGTAGTACAAAAAACAAGGTTAATTAATCTAACATTAAACAATAATCTTGATGTAAACATGAACAATGAACAAAGTCACAAACCAGAGATTTGAGTCTAACGAGGGGCTTTCTTTTTGCCAGCAATTGCAATCTTTTTGCCCTTCAAAGTTCTGCAATTGTTCTTCGTTCGCTGTCCTCTACAAGGGAGTCCCTGAATGTGGCGTACACCTCTGTAGCACTGAATTTCTTTCAATCTCCTAATTGCTAGCGCATTGAATCGCCTCTGTGAAATCAAAATCAGACGAAAACCACATTCAATCATACAAATTGGGGATTAAGAAGTTGAATTTTGGAAGGATTATGTTTGAAACCCTAAAATCGGATGGAATGAGAAGAGAAATTATGGATGAAATTAAATGAGAAAGGAATTCGAGCATACCAGGTCTCCTTCAATCATGTACTTAGAAACTTCATCACGAAGAATAATCAGCTCTTCTTCCGATAAATCTTTTGTGATTTTGTTGTCCATTTTGAGGTCGTTGAGGATCTCAAGAGCTCTGGTACGCCCAATTCCATGAATGTACTGTAGCGAATACTGAACTCTCTTGTTGTTCGGTATCTCAACTCCTCCAACACGAGCGCATCTTATGCTCAACCCACCAACCTGCAAATTTACGATTCATTCGTTAACAAATCGAAAGAAAACCCAGTTTTATCGACATTCGTTGTTACCTTTGGAGGATTGAAAGTTGAGAATGATAGAGAGTTTGAAGCGGATTTGGATTTGAAGGAAGATGAGGTTGTGCAGATAAGAGAGAGTGAAGGTGCGACGGGTGTTGCTAGCGCTTGAGCCATTGCTGATGTACGTCGAGGACTGTCTATGGTGTGGTGAACGGGAAAGGCTTACCCAAATGTTCTCTTATCCTATTCGTTGGAAGCAACTTTCAAATTTCATCCCTGAATTGTTTGTATATTAGCGAATTTAATCCCTGCCTTTTGGTTTTAGAGAAAACTGCAAATTTGGTCCATGGTTAGTAAAAATACAGTATTTTAGTCCAAAAAAGTTTGGTTGTTTTTTGTTTATTTTGGAAAAGTTCTTTTTGAGCACTAAGGTCTATTGATACAAAAATATTGCATCTTAATGTTTTCGTGAATTGTTTGTTTTTTAGAAAACCATAGATGTTAAAACGTCTACACGTCTTCTTTTCTAGAAAGACATGTACCAAAGTCTACAGACTGAAAGACATTTCCTGTAGACATTCTAGGTCATAAATAAGGATTAAATTGTTTTATATGATTCAAGATGCTTCGCTTTTTTCTTTTATATTTCTGAACGACTATATTTTAATTATTTTGATATATAACAATATTTTATTACTTTATAATCCAAATATAGAATATCATAAACCAATTATGTTATTTGATGACATTGCATGAATTAAGCATCTATTTATCATATAATGTATGTAATAGGGTATAGTCTAGCCTAAATCTACACATATACCCTCGCTATGTCGAACCAGGTGTATACCAGACTATGTATATACCAGACTACTAAACAAAATGTATACCGAACAAGGCATGAGTATCAAACCATATAAAGTCACGACTAAAGTACAAGATGACGTCACAACAGTATCATAGTACATTGAACTCAAAGTAATATATCTTATGCCAAAGATATCTGACTGATGGATCCTTTTACCAACAAGAGACAATTGTTAAACAACTAGTAAGTACACAAGAGTGTACCTTCGGGTATATGACCATTAATGCAACAAGATAACATACATGGTCGATACATGAATAGGTCGCAACCTCCTATCATTAACTATAAATAAGTGACAATAACCACTTTATAAGGTACGTGATCATATACACATATTTTTATTGAGTCTCATTCGACCGACGACATACTTTCTTAAGGTCATCATTGATTTTATCATCAGAGTGTTGGTATGGGATCTCCCTATGGCGACTCAGCTTATGAAGTTGTTTGTCGTCTCCAATTTAATTAATCATAAAGGGACCGTGAACTCTCACAACCGATGGAAGTTGAACCCAAGGGCGCAACAAGTGGCGCTATCTGTGGGACCTCACGTCAAATAGCCAACAAAGAAAATCAAATCGTTGATGCGAGCCCCATCGCGAGAATATGAAACCTCAAAGGAACTGAAGGAAACGCCACATATTACAACGGTAATAAAAACAAGAATATGACATTGGAAAGGTCAGGAGGAGAAGGAAGAGAGATAAGTCAAAAGAATTTAGAATATGAAGAATTAGAAATGCGGGAATTTGAGGCTTTCAAAAAATTTAGAGACATGAGAAAGAGGAAAATGGAAAGAAATGAATGAAAGATCCAGATAGAGAAAGAATGGGATTTGTTCTCTATTCACACCAGTCAGACGAATGATTCGAACAAGACGGGGATAAAAGACAAAAGGAATGAAGAGAAATTAAGCAAAAAGGAAGTAATCTCTGGCCCTTCATGCTCTAAAAAAACAAAGAAGAATTCTCATAAAGATCGGGAAGTGCCACTAGAGATAGTAGAGGCAAAGTAGTACAACCAAGCCTTCAAAATTTTGAATTTCCATTTACCCTTTATGGGTGATATCAACAAAGCACCCATTCAAAAAGGACTATAGGGACCTAGTGTGCCACCATACAATGGAAAAGGGGACCCACACGACCATGTCTTGAATTTCTAATGGGCTATCAAGATGCTTCCAATGGACCCGAAAGTTATGGAGTTTATATTACGCATGAACTTTGGATAGATCTGCTAGATACTGGTTAGCTTTATTCAGCAAAGGAGGTTCCAACAACAGACGTATGCGATATTTACATGTTGAAAACATGAAGGAGAATCCAACAAAGCCTACTTCGAGCGATTCAATGAAATCAGTTGAAAGATGCCAACGAGAGATGACCTCAAGATCATAGCGACATTTACCTACAGATTCTTGGAAGGAGATTTGTTTCGCAAGTTAGTAGGCAGAGAATGAGAGAATACAGAAGAAATGATACACAAAGTCAATTACTTCCTAAGGCAAGATGCAGAAAGTGTAAAAAAAAAAAACAAAACTTGAAGGAAAAACTGATGGGTTTTATACAAACAATCATATGTGTGCATGCAACCCTAGATTGGATCTATGTTTTCTCTATTAGACATACAAGAATTAAACACAAAATAGAAAACCCTAATATGCATCTAATATTTCGAATATACATAAGATAGATTAGAACACATACCTTTGTTTCTATATAGTAATAACAACCAATTCTCGAAGATCCTTGCAAGTACCACAAGCGTAGTACCTCGAATGGCTTACAAACATACTAAGGCAAGAGGATGAATATGAGAGAGGAGAGAGGAGTCACATGCTCAAAAATTCAACTCTTCTAGGGTTTCAATGAGGTTCCCGAATTCAAGAGCCAAAGGGCTCTATTTATAGTTGAGGCTAGCTAGGGTTTTAAGGTGGAAACCCTAATTCCTTAGCTTAGGGCCTAAGCAAGTCCATGGGCCCCTTCCTTAGGGCTTGGACGAAAATCTCTAGAACCTTCTAGGGATTTTCGGTCCTCCCTAATAAGGGTGATCCAATGGCCCAAACCATAACTATCAAATAATTACAAACCAGCCCCTTCACTTTTAATCAGTTCCTTTAATTCCAAATTAATTTCTGATTAAATACTAATTAATAATATGATTTCTAATTAATATATTATTCTTATAATATATTAATAAAACATTTTATGAACCAATTTATTATTCTAAATAATAAAATCAGCCTCTCTCTCTCTCTAATAGTTATCCTGTCTAGTTGCCTGATGTGTGTGAAACGAACTAGTTTTAATCCTACCAACTTAAACACAAAGACGAACACACGAAAGGCAGTGTACCTATCGATTAGCAGTTTAGTTCAGGTAAGTAGGGTATCGAACACAGGGAACGGTAAACAATTAAAAGAAATGCTAATATTATATAAATAAAACAAGTAATAGAAAGGGGGTTTCTCTAGTTTTGGAAGACTAGAAACTTAAACAATTAACTAAAACTTAAACTAAGAAACTAAGAGCTAAGCAAATAAAAATCAACTAAATTCAATGATAAAGAGGACTTCTGTTTAGGTTCGACTCATTTGTTCCCATGGATGATTTCAATGTATCGGATTAATTCTTCATTGGCTACCGACTAAGATGATTAGTTTCACATTCGCTATTACTAATCCTTAGGAAACAAATTAACTCAAGCAGTGGCCAGTTGTCTAAATTAACGGATTTCCTAGTTATTGATTCGGGTTAAATAAGACTTGTAATGGTTAATTAAATTGGCCCTTCAATTAACCTCTTGCTGATGTTCATCAAACAAGCTCACACATTAACTTACCTATCTTCTAGTTAATTCTAGTTTCACATTCGCTATTCCTAGACATACAACTATGTGGTCACAATAAATCATATGAAATTAATAACTAAGAGATGTTCATACAACTTAATTACTGATTTATTAATAGAAGAATAGTTATTGTTAACACATAAGGTTCTTTAACAAGCTTAATAAAACATAATCACCAATTAAAATTAATCCTAATCAAATAATCAATCCATGTTCACAAATTCATCTACCTAAACAGAAGTTATGAGTTTTAGCTCATGATTACAGCAGAAACAAGCTCAAAAATGAAATCAGTTGGTAAAAACATAGTTCAAACAAGAGATTAGGTAAGAGTAAACTTGATTTTGACTTGATTCTCCTTAAAATTGAATGTAGGTTTGATTCCTTAGCTTCCCACGCTCCAGCAGCACCATTAGTCGACAATTGGCCTCCAAGGGTTCATCTATCTCCTAGGGTATCGATCTGAAAGTCCCTTTATATAGATTTTCACAAAACAGGGGCTACTCAGCGAGTCCAGTGACCTACTCGGCGAGTCCGTCACTTAAAACCCGTGTACGGCAAGTCAGCGCGTCCAGAATCGCGAAAGCTCGAAGTGACTCGTCGCGTTTATGGTCTACTCGTCGAGTCCGTTTGGAATCAGCATTTTCTCAAAACACAAACGTCATCTGAAATTTTGTCTAGTTTTCAGAACATTTTGAATCTCGTCAATCGGATTTACGGTTCATGAGATATGGCCAAAACACTGACGAGGGGTTAAGCTGTCCAGCAACATCCTTCTTTCTTCAAAATCCAAGATCCAAGCTTTCAATCGCTAGTTCCGCTTCCTTTTCCAGCCGAGCATGTCATTGTTGCTGAAAGATGAAATTATAAACTAATTAAGCACCTTTTTTTCATTAAATGAGACAAAAACAACATAAAGTATTAAGATAATGCATGAATTTTATAACTAAATATGCTCATATCATTGCCAGTGTGAAAGAAACCCAAAAGGATCATGCTACTATCAAATCAAGTACATACCAATTATATTTATAGGCTTAGACACCAAATCCAGTAGTGTTCCAATTGTGTGAGTATAAGAACTATAATTGCAAGTATGACTTCAATTTTTGACTAGCAATCGTACCTCTCAAAAGCCGTTGTCGAACTCTGACCCAGTCAGTTACAAGTCCTTAGATAATGGATCATATAATCCTCCATTCTGAAAGATAGCATGTAGACAAAGACATGGAATAGAATCATTCTCAACGTCCAATAGTTTGTTTCCCGATTTCTAATTTGTATGATAACAAACTTAATTAAACACATCAATTCGATCTTGACTGGGCCCGGAACATAAGTCAACACAAAATTATCGAGGGGCCCAAGATATTGCTTTTACCCCTTGGGATAAAAGGAACAGATAAAATTTGACTTATATGCTTGTACTATTTACTTATTAAATCGTACACAACAATACGTTTTATAACATCAAGTTACTGATGCATTTACGCATTATCAATGCACAACCAACTCGTAAAGAACAACTCATATGTCTTGGTTTAAAGATTATACGATATTATCGTTTCACAATTACTCGTGATAAATTCCATGTAGTAATTCAAATGAGCGTGGATTTAATCCAATACTTAAATCTCATTTCAAGAGTACTCATGAACGTTGCAACAAACATTTGTTATGTATAAACACTTAGACAATCTACAAGCCAATTCATAACAGTCTTAATTCAATACATACATCCAAAGTATGATTGACTATGGATGTTTTGGATAATCCAAATATTCAGGAAGTAAAACATGCGAAAGTGAAACACAAAATAAACAATTGACAAGAGACAGTAAACAATACTTATAAATAAATATCCATTATTTAATCATCAAATGTCAATTACATTTACATTCTTACAAGTTTCTAAAAGTTTATCTAATCACTAAAACTAATATCATCCTTCAGGCCAATGCTCCTTGCATGTTGAAGGTGCTTAATCCTACTCAGACTATTTGTGAAGGGATCTGCATGATTCTCTTCAGATGATACCCTCTTGACGATGAGGAGTCCTTCTTCTACCCGATGTCTCCTTTATGGCTGGTACAACTCCAAGGTCTCCAATGAAGTTCTTCAACCATATAGCCTCCTTCGATGCTTCGCTAGCAGCTATGTACTCTGATTCACACGTTGAATCAGCCATGGTCTCTTGCTTGGAACTTTTCCAAGTCACAACTCCTCCATTCAGGGTAAACACCTATCCGGACTAGGAGAGGAAGTTATCTCCGTCGTTCTGAAAGTTGGCATCATTATACCCTGCGACTCTTAAGTCATCACTGCCACCAAGCACAAGGACCCAATCGTTAGTCCTTCGTAGATACTTAAGAATGTTCTTGACTGCTATCCAGTGAGCTCTACCTGGATTCCCTTGATATCGACTTACCATGCTTAAAGCAAAAGCCACATCAGGGCGATTACATGTCATAGTGTACATGATTCGAGCCAACGGCAGAACAATATGGCACTCGACTGATTTCCATTATCTTTAAATCAGTACTTGGACTCTAAGTATTACTCAGTTTGGTATTACTCTGGATAGGTAACTCCATTTTCTTGGAATTCTCCATGCTAAAACATTTTAGCACTTTATCCAAGTAAGTACTTTGACTAAGTCCAATTAGTCTTTGACTCCCATTCCTCAAGATCCTTATTCCCAGAATATAGGCAACCTCTCTTAGATCCTTCATAGTGAAACACTTTCCAAGACAGGACTTAACCTCTTGCAACGTTGGAATGTCGTTTCCTATGAGTAGTATATCATCAACATACAACACTAGAAAGCTAACTATACTCCCACTAGCTTGGACATATACATAGGACTCATCCTCACTCCTAGAGAAACCAAACTCTTTGACTTTCTCATCGAAGAAAAGATTCCATCTACGAGATGCTTGCTTCAATCCATTAATGGATTCTCAAGCTTACACACTCTATTGGGGTATTTAGCATCCACAAAACCCTTTGGCTGACACATGTAAACATCCACAGCCAGCTTCCCATTAGGGAAGGCGGTTTTGACATCCATCTTCCAGATTTCATAATCATGAAATGCAGTTATGGCTAAGATAACCCTATTAGACTTGATCTTGGCTACTAGTGAGAAGGTCTCATCATAGTCAACCCCTAGGGTTTGAGTAAATCCATTCACAACTAGTCGTGCCTTGAACGTGTGCACCTTACCATCCATGTCCGTCTTCTTCTTGAAGATCCATTTGCACCCAATTGTCTTATGACCTAGTACATTGTCAACCAAGTTCCAAACTTGATTGTTATATTTGGACTGAATCTTGTTGTCCATTGCCTCTTTCCACTTGGCAGACTCAGGGTCTTCCATGGCTTCCTTGTACTTAGTAGGTTCATCCAAATTTATCGGTGTACTATCACTGATAAATGTATCACCTTCTGCAGTTATATGGAAACCATACAACACAGGTGGAACGCTAACTCAACTAGAAAGTCTAAGAGGTAATGACTGGTCAACTAGTTTAACATGTTTTTCTTCCTCTGGTTGAGTGCTAGTTTAATAGGTTTTGTCATCCAAATTATCCTCCCATTATCCCCTTGTCATATGAGTTCTCTCTCGCGAAAGACTCCCCTTCGTGCTACAAAGACCACATTCTCACTAGGTCTAAAGAACAAGTATCCAAAGCACTTATGTGGGTAGCCGATGAAAATACACCGCTCACTTCGAGGTTCAAGCTTGTCGTGAGTCTCTCGTCCAACGAAAGCTTCACAACCCCAAACCTTGATATGTGCCGATGAAGGAATCTTCCATGTCCACATAATATGAGGTGTTTTGGCAACCTTCTTCGTTGGAACTAGAATAAAGGATATTGGCGGCAGTCTCAAAGGCGTACCCCCAAAATGTGATTGGTAGTGAAGCTCGACTCATCATGGAACGAACCATGTCCAACAAGGTTCAATTATGCCTCTCAGTCACACCATTAATTTGTGGTGTCCTAAGAGGTGTTAATTGTGAAACAATTCTACATTCCTTAAGATAGTCATGGAACTCGATACTAAGAAACTCATCACCTCTATCAGATCTGAGCATCTTGATCTTCTTGCCCAATTGATTCTCCACTTCTTTCTTAAACTCTTTGAACGTTTCAAAGGTCTCTGACTTATGTTTGATTAAGTAGATATATCCATATCTGCTATAATAATTGATAAAAGTCACATAGAAGCAATTTGCATCCCTTGTGGTGGATCTGAAGGGCCCACACACATGTAACATCCCCCTCTGGCACGTATCACAATATTGTCCGTTTTGGGCTCCCGGCGCGAAAACTTCCCAGGGGGTCACCCATCCCTGAATTGCTCCCGCCCGGGCACGCTTAACTACAGAGTTCTTATGGGATCTGCTGCCCTCACGACTTTAAAACGCGTTGTAACAAGGAAGGTATCAATACCCCCTTAATAGGAAATGTTTTGTTCTCCTTCCAAGACGATGTGGGATCAGGTGTACCCCACTTTCACCCCCTATTATGGGTTCGACGTCCTCGTCGAACACATAGACCTATGCCCTAGCTCTGATACCAACTTATAACATCTCAAAATTCTGGACCAAAAATTTCATTTTTAATATAACTAAAACATCATTGTAACTTTGTTCACACATTGAGAAGTATTTTAAATAAAACATTTATTAGAGCTCATTCCCAGAAATCACACATTGCGGAAAACATAGGTGTGTGCGATGCGATCGTCCCAAGCTCCTTTATCTGAAAAATGGATGTACCTGAAACCAAAACTAAAAACTGTAAGCACGACGCTTAGTGAGTTCCCCAAATACCACATACCATACATATCAACATGATGCCTAGCATATATGGGTGCTGACCTACCCCTTCGGTCTCTTTCAACCGAATATTGTCTAGCATATAAACATATAAGTTACATACTGTCATACATAACCATGAGCCATACATATCATTCATATATCATAATCAAATAAGATGTTGTGTGCTAATACATAGTCTTGTCATTATGCCACGGGCCGCCATGTGGTAGGAAGACCCGGGGGTTAGCCACGTGCTGCCACATGCTTGGCAAGAAAGACCATGTGGCGGCCCGTGGGATAATGTCAAGACTATGTATTGGCACATAGCATCTTATTTGATTATGATATATGAATGATATGTATGGCTCATGGTTATGTATGACAGTATGTGATTTATGTGTTTATATGCTAGACAGTATCCGGTTGAAAGAGACAGAAGGGATAGGCCAGCACCCAGATATGCTAAGAAGTATGTTGATATGTATGGTATGTGGTATTTGGGGAACTCACTAAGCTTCGTGCTTACGACTTTCAGCTTTTGTTTCAGGTACTAATGAGCTCGAGGTGAATGCAGCGCATCACACTATGTTTTCCGCACTATATGATCTTTGGGATTAATACTCTGATAATTGTTTATTCATAATGTTTTTCAATGTTTTGATCAAGGTTACTAAGTGGTTTTTAATTAATCAAAAATGAAATTTTTGGTCTTGAATTTTGGGATGTTACAAGTTGGTATCAGAGCAACCTCTTCAGTGATAGACCACTTCCCTTGATATCCCAAACACCAAGACTGAAACCATCGAATCCTGATGATGGTAGACAACCACCTTGCACCATGATCGTAGACAAGGAGATAACTCATACATACTCTTACCTGAGACCGAGTCAAGAACAACCATAATACATATAGAATCGAAAAGAGCAATTGATACATACCTGCAACATTGCTTGCTGTAATCTGGATCTCTCATGAATGTCACTGCAAAGTCTGAATCCTCTCTGCTGGGGCTCCTGTCCTACCCTCTCATCCATCAGTAATCCTCAAAATGTCTGGAGCAAACGTTCTTATTACCCCTCCCCTCATCGTCGGACATTCGGCCTTCTTGTGGCCCACCTAATCGCAGTGAGAACATAACGGGCTTGCCCCCTGCGGGCAGTCGCTGCTGACGTGACCATCCCTGCCACATTTGTAGCAGCCTGGACCCCTAGAAAGACAAACTCCCTGGTGCAGTTTTCCGCACGTGTTGCACTGACTTTGGCCCTACTGGTCTCTCAATCTTAGATTGGGATGTGTGTGTGACAACCCGAAATTTCTATTCTGTACAACCATTCACTTCAATAGAAGTCAAAACAGTTTCTACTAACTTTTGAGGTGTGTAGAGTCAGTTTGAGTGTTCCAAAGCCTAGTACTATAACAAATAACTAGAGAGAGGATACCCTAGGGTTTATTGTGAAAAACTAAAGTCTCAAAACTCCAAGAGTTTGGAGTTTACGGCCTAAACCTTGAGTTTACGACCGTAAACTCCAAAGAGTATAAATATGACACTTAGTCATTTTACTCATTTTTCTCACAATTTCAAAGCTAGAACATCAAATCCTCTCAAGTATCATCTGATTTTCCTTCTTGATCTTCAACCTTGTAAGTGTGTCTTGCCCTAATTAGTTGATATCTTACTTAATCTAGTGATCTTACATGATTTCATCCGTGAAATCATTCCATTTGTGTAGATCTTCAAGTGTTCTTAGTTTCACCAAGAACACACATAGTGTTCTTGGACCTTAAACACCCAATAAAGCTTCTAGATTGTAAGTACACTTATCCTAGCTTGTTATACTCTCGAGTTGGACTTGTTTACACTTAGAAATCACAAAGAAAAACAAGATAAAAGGTGTTTACGACCAAGACATGTTCTTGGGCCGTAAACCCTTATAAGTGGGGCAAAATGCACCCTAGTCCCTTCTTTGGCCTTGGACACTAGTCTAGAGCACATCCTTGAAGTGTTTAGGACCTTAAACATCAAAGAAAACATGTCCACATAGAGTTTACGGCCGTAAACTCATAAGGAAATGGTCCTTAGGCCGTAAACTCAATAAAGGGGTGATATTGTGCCCCTAATACTTCCTAAGCCTTGGACTTGATCAATGGATGCTTAATCTTGACTTATAAGACCTCAAAACACCCAATGGCACTTAGTACCATGAGTTTACGACCGTAAACTCATGGGAGAATTAACCTTAGGCCGTAAACTCCATAAGGAGTGGTCCTTGGGCCATAAACTCCAATGACATGCCATACAACCCTTAGATGCAACCCTTCGGTACCTATAGCACTTGAATCAAAGTGTTTCCATGTCCTAGGGTGTCTTAACTTGGTTAATTAGTTGTTAAATGACTAATTGGATACATATGTGTTTCATTATATGTTAACTAGGACCATTGTGTGTGTTCAAGTCTCCACTTGACACCTAGCACCTTGTCTAACACTTTCGTACAATCCACTCACAACAGGTGAGTTCATACCCCTTAATTAACCTTTTAAATGTTTTTAGATGGGTTAAAATGCTTATATGGGGGGGAATACAAGTTGAATCATGATAATTATTATATCAATCACATGTGATTAATAACTATCAAACTATGGATTTACTACACTTTTAGCTATTTTACCAAGTATACTACTTCAAAATGATTTCTCAAAACATCTTTTCATACTAAACTCTTTATCAAACTGTATTTCATACTATATCTTTCCTTTCAAACTCTGTTACAATTGTGTTTCAAACAAAGGATTTATTATAATTTAAAATGTTCTTATCAAACAAACTGCTTTCAAATCATTTTATAAACTGACATCAAGTCATAAATTCTTATTTATTAAACTTTTCAAAGGTTTTACCAAAACTTCTTTTATACTTTTATATTGTCAATTGCATGCCTATATATGTATAGTTATATAAGTAATGTTTAAAGGACTTAGGACTGCTAGCTCGCTTTAATTCCTTTTCCTTGTTTGGATGTGGCCTTAGGTTATCGGTTGTTTGTCCGAATGTCGTCTAAATATTAGTTATATATTATGTATACATATATAGTCATAAAAGTTCTATCAGTCAGTTCAGTACCTTTGGGTAGCAAAGGCATACTTTCGGTTATTCACATACATTACTAGTAACCATAATAGGTATAGTTAGGAGATACTATTTACTATTCCTGGTACAATTGTTAAAAGCATGTCTAGATATGTATAGTTATATAAATAATGTTTGAAGGACTTAGAACTTCTAACTCGCCTTATTTCCTTTTCCTTGTTTGGATGTGTACTTAAGGTATCGGTTAGTTGTCCGAAGGTCGTCTAAATCTTACTTATATATATTATGTATTCATATGTAGATATAAAGGTTCTAATCACTCAGTTTAGTACCTTTGGTTAGCAAAGGTATACGTTCATATATTCATATATATATATATATATATATATATATATATATATATATATATATATATATATATATATATATATATATATATATATAAATTCCTAGTAAGCTATTATAGGTATAGTTTTGGGTATATATATGATTTCGTAACATAAATGTGGATTTCAACCTAGCAATTCGTTACGGAAGTCACCTTTAGTTTCCCAGAATCTCTTCTAAGGAGAACTTTTAGTATGGGGGCTACTTTCAGCGGGTCTTGTTAGAAGACTACTTACTTACTTTCAAAGGGTCTCGTGAGAAGACTACTTACATACTTACAGCGGGTCTCGTTAGAAGACTACTTACTTACTTTCAGCGGGTCTCATGAGAAGACTACTTACTTTCAGCGGGTCTCGTTAGAAGACTATTTACTTACTTTCATTCGGGTCTTGGTAGAAGACTACTTTTTATACTAGTAGGAAATATGGGATTTTCTAGGATTTCATACTTATACAAACATTTCCTCATAACAATTACAAGTCTTTGATTACAAGTTTTATTTACAAATAATGACATTAAATACTTATGAATTCACCAGCTTTATGTTGATACTCGCTTTCAAAATAACTTGTATTCTCAGGTCACCCATAGACAGGTACGATGACCAGGTTTTGTGAAGACGGAGCAGTCAAGACTCGTCTTTTATTTTGAATATTCATTATATTGTTTTATTCTATGAAAGAACACACTTGTATTAAAAATTATACTATTAATGCAATGGATGATGTTGTTGCTTGTTTACTACTTTGCATTGTTGTGATACTTTACATGACGTCCTCCACCCCAGAATGTTTCCGCCGTTCTTGGTTTTGGGGTGTGACAGTGTGTGTGATGCCTAAATGATGAGTTTCAGGAAATTAATATCGAAATTTTGTAAGTTTCAACTGATTGATCTGCGTTGAGCCAAAAGAGGATTACTTCCATGGTGGTACTGAATGGGAATCAAAGTGAGTTTGGGAAGCCATCAGGGCAGCAGCTAGGGAGTTCGAACAGCGAGCTTCAGCATTCGAGGTGAGTCTCCTCATTACATGTATGGGTATAAGGCACCAATGTCGACCCATTTAGTTTATGTATGGTAGGAAGACCTAGGGGATAGCCCTAGGCATTATGTATGAAAGACCAGGAGGCAGCTCCTGGCACACAATATGTTATTATGTATAATAGGAAGACCCGGGCGTTAGCCCTAGGCAATATGTATGAAAGACCAGGAGGTGGTTCCTGACACACTATATGCTAATTAGCTAAGTAGAGTAGTATGTATGCTAGTTGTCTTTGTATTTGCTTTGCATGGAAGACCCAGAGGTGGCTCTTGGCACTTGTCAGTAAGACCCAGGGGTGGCCCCCAGCTTGGCAAGGAAGACCACGTGGCGGCCCATGGCATAATGGCAAGACTATGTATTGGCACATAGCATCTTATTTGATTATGATATATGAATGATATGTATGGCTCATGGTTATGTATGACAATATGTGACTTATGTGTTTATATGCTAGACAGTATCTAGTTGAAAGAGACGGAAGGGATAGGCTAGCACCCAGATATGCTAGGAAGTATGTTGATATGTATGGTATGTGGTATTTGGGGAACTCAATAAGCTTCATGCTTACGAATTTCAGCTTTTATTTCAGATACTAATGTTTTTAAAGGAAGGAGCTCGAGGCGAATGCAGCGCATCACATTATGTTTTCCGCACTATATGATCTTTGGGATAAAAACTCTGATAATTGTTTATTTGGAATGCTTTTCAATGTTTTGAGCAAGGTTACTAACTGGTTTTTAATTAATCAAAAATGAAGTTTTTGGTCTTGAATTTTGGGATGTTACAAGTTGGTATCATAGCAACCTCTTCAGTGATAGACCACTTCCCTTGAAATCCTAAACACCAAGACTGAAACCATCAAATCCTGACGATGGTAGATAACCACCTTGCGGACCCTGATCGCAGACCATCACATGATGCTCCTGAACTGATCTCAGCCATAACCGAGATAACATTGAACACTTCGAACCAGAAAAAGAGAAACAACCTTACACTAGCTATTACTAATTCCGGTATGCAATTAGCATATGACATTTTCAAAATTACATTCTGAATACAAGCAGGGAGATAACTCATACATACTCTTACCAGAGACCAAGGCAAGAACAACCATAATACATAAAGAATCGAAAAGAGCAATTGATACATACCTGCAACATTGCTTGTTGTAATATGGATCTCTCATGCATGTCACTGCAAAGTCTGAATCCTCTCTGCTGGGGCTCCTGCCCTACCCTCTCGTGCATCAGTAATCCTCAAAATGTCCGGAGCAAACGTTCTTATTTCCCATCCCCTCATCATCGGACAGTCGACCTTCTTGTGGCCCACCTAATCGCAGTGAGAACATAACGGGCTTGCCCCCTGCAGGCAGTCCCTGCTGATGTGACCATCCTTGCCACACTTGTAGCAGCCTGGACCCCTGGAACGACAAACTCCCTCGTGTAGTTTTCCATATGTGTTGCACTGACTTTGGCCCTACCGGTCTCCCAATCTTAGATTGGGATGTGTGTGTGTGTGATGCTTAAATGATGAGTTTCAAGAAATTAATATCGAAATTTTGTAAGTTTCAAGTGATTGATCTGCATTGAGCCAAAAGAAGGTTACTTCCACGGTGGTACTGAATGGAAATCAAAGTGAGTTTGGGAAGCCATTAGGGCAGCAACTAGGGAGTTCGGACAGCGAGCTTCAGCATTCGAGGTGAGTCTCCTCATTGCATGTATGGGGTGTGAGGCACCAATGTCGGCTCATTTAGTTTATGTATGGTAGGAAGAAATGGGGGTTAACCCTAGGCATTATGTATGAAAGACCAAGAGGCGGCTCCTGGCACAGAATATGTTATTATGTATAGTAGGAAGACCCGGGGTTAGCCCTAGGCAATGGGTATGAAAGAACAGGAGGTGGCTCCTGGCACACTATATTCTAATTAGCTAAGTAGAGTAGTATGTATGCTAGTTGTGTTTGTGTTTGCTTTGCATGGAATACCCGGAGGTGGGTCCTGGCACTTGTTTGTAAGACCCAGGGGTGGCCCCCGGCATGGCAAGGAAGACCACGTGGCGGCCCGTGGCATAATAGCAAGATTATGTATTGGCACATAGCATCTTATTTGATTATGATATATGAATGATATGTATGGCTCATGGTTATGTATGACAGTATGTGACTTACGTGTTTATATGCTAGACATTATCTGGTTTAAAGAGACGGATGGGATAGGCCAACACCCAGATATGCTAGGAAGTATGTTGATATGTATGGTATGTGGTATTTGGGGAACTCCCTAAGCTTCGAGATTATGACTTTCAGCTTTTGTTTCAGCCAAAGTTTTTAAAGGAAGGAGCTTGAGGCGAATGCAGGGCATCACACTATGTTTTCCACACTATATGATCTTTGGGGTTAAAACTATGATAAATTTTTATTTAGAATGCTTTTCAATGTTTTGAGCAAGGTTACTAAGTGGTTTTTAATTAATCAAAAATGAAATTTTTGGTTTTGAATTTTAGGATGTTACAAGTTGGTATCAAAGCAACCTCTTCAATGATAGACCACTTCCCTTGATATCCCAAACACCAAGACTGAAACCATCGAATCCTGACGATGGTACCTAACCACCTTGTGGACCCTGATCGCAGACCATCACATGATGCTCCTGAACTGATCTCGGCCATAACCGAGAAAAGATTGAACACTTCGAACCAGAAAAAGAGAAATGACCTTACACTAGCTATTAATAATTCCGGTATGCAATCAGCATATAACATTTTCAAAAATACAATCTGAATACAAGCAAGGATATAACTCATACATACTCTTACCTGAGACCGAGGCAAGAACAACCATAATACAGATAGAATCGAAAAGAGCAATTGATACATACCTGCAACATTGTTTGCTGTAATCTGGATCTCTCATGAATGTCACTGCAAAGTCTGAATCCTCTCTGCTGGGGCTCCTGTCCTACCCTCTCATCCATCAGTAATCCTGAAAATGTCCGGAGCAAACGTTCTTATTACCCCTCCCCTCATCGTCGGACATTCGGCCTTCTTGTGGCCCACCTAATCGCAGTGAGAACATAACAGGCTTGCCCCCTGCGGGCAGTCGCTGCTGACGTGACCATCCCTGCCACATTTGTAGCAGCCTGGACCCCTAGAAAGACAAACTCCCTGGTGCAGTTTTACGCACGTGTTGCACTGACTTCAGCCCTACCGGTCTCCCAATCTTAGATCGGGATGTGTGTGTGATGCTTAGATGATGAGTTTTAGGAAATTAATATCGAAATTTTGTAAGTTTCAAGAGATTGATCTACATTGAACCAAAAGAGGGTTACTTCCATGGTGGTACTGAATGGAATTCAAAGTGAGTTTGGGAAGCCGTCAGGGCAACAACTAGGGAGTTCGGACAGCGAGCTTCAGCATTCAAGGTGAGTCTCCTCATTGCATGTATGGGGTGTGAGGCACCAATGTCGGCTCATTTAGTTTATGTATGGTAGGAAGAAATGGGGGTTAACCCTAGGCCTTATGTATGAAAGACCAAGAGGCGGCTCCTGGCACAGAATATGTTATTATGTATAGTAGGAAGACCCGGGGTTAGCCCTAGGCAATGGGTATGAAAGAACAGGAGGTGGCTCCTGGCACACTATATTCTAATTAGCTAAGTAGAGTAGTATGTATGCTAGTTGTGTTTGTGTTTGCTTTGCATGGAAGACCTGGAGGTGAATCCTGGCACTTGTCTGTAAGGCCCAGGGGTGGCCCCCGGTTTGGCAAGGAAGACCACGTGGCGGCCCATGGCATAATGGCAAGACTATGTATTGGCACATAGCATCTTATTTGATTATGATATATGAATGATATGTATGGCTCATGGTTATGTATGACAGTATGTGACTTATGTGTTTATATGCTAGACAATATCCGGTTGAAAGGGACGGAAGGGATAGGCCAACACCCAGATATGCTAGGAAGTATGTTGATATGTATGGTATGTGGTATTTGGGGAACTCACTAAGCTTCGTGCTTACGACTTTCAGCTTTTGTTTCAGGTAGTAATGTTTTTAAAGGATGGAACTCGAGGTGAATGCAACACATCACACTATGTTTTCCGCACTATATGGTCTTTGGGATTAAAACTCTGATAATTGTTTATTTGGAATGCTTTTCAATGTTTTGAGCAAGGTTACTAACTGGTTTTTAATTAATCAAAAATGAAGTTTTTGGTCTTGAATTTTGGGATGTTACAAGTTGGTATCATAGCAACCTCTTCAGTGATAGACCACTTCCCTTGATATCCTAAACACCAAGACTGAAACCATCAAATCCTGACGATGGTAGATAACCACCTTGCGGACCCTGGTCGCTGACGATCACATGATGCTCTTGAACTGATCTCAGCCATAACCGAGATAACATTAAACACTTCGAACCAGAAAAAGAGAAACGACCTTACACTAGCTATTAATAATTCCAGTATGCAATTAGCATATGACATTTTCAAAAATACAATCCGAATACAAGCAAGGAAATAACTCATACATACTCTTACCTGAGACCGAGGCAAGAACAACCATAATACATATAGAATCGAAAAGAGCAATTAATATATACCTACAACATTGCTTGTTGTAATCTGGATCTCTCATGCATGTCACTGCAAAGTCTGAATCCTCTCTGCTGGGGCTCCTGCCCTACCCTCTCGTCCATCTGTAATCCTCAAAAATGTCCGGAGAAAACGTTCTTATTTCCCATCCCCTCATCTTCGGACATTTGGCCTTCTTGTGGCCCACCTAATCGCTGTGAGAACATAACGGGCTTGCCCCCTTTGGACAGTCCTTGTTGACGTGACCACGCCTGCCACACTTGTAGCAGTCAGGACCCCTAGAACGACAAACTCCCTCGTGCAGTTTTCCACACGTGTTGCACTGACTTCAGCCCTACCGGTCTCCCAATCTTAAATTGGGATGTGTGTGTGTGTGTGATGCTTAGATGATGAGTTTTAGGAAATTAATATCGAAATTTTGTAAGTTTCAAGCGATTGATCTGCATTGAGCCAAAAGAGGGTTGCTTCCATGGTGGTACTGAATGGAAATCAATGTGAGTTTGGGAAGCCGTCAAGGCAGCAGCTAGGAAGTTCGGACAGCGAGCTTCGGCATTCGAGGTGAGTCTCCTCATTGCATGTATGGGTGTAAGGCACCAATGTCGGCCCATTTAGTTTATGTATGGTAGGAACACCCAGGGGTTTGCCCTAGGAATTATGTATGAAATTCCAAGACGCGGTTCCTGGCAAACAATATGTTATTATGTATAGTAGGAAGACCCGGGGGTTAGCCCTAGGCAATTTGTCTGAAAGACAAGAAGGTGGCTCCTGGCACACTATATGCTAATTAGCTAAGTAAAGTAGTATGTATGCTAGTTGTATTTGTGTTTGCTTTGCATGGAATACCCGGAGGTGGCTCCTGGAATTTGTCTGTAAGACCCAGGGGTGGCCCTCGGCTGGGCAAGGAAGACCACGTGGCGGCCCGTGGCATAATGGCAAGACTATGTATTGGCACATAGCATCTTATTTGATTATGATATATGAATGATATGTATGGCTCATGGTTATGTATGACAGTATGTGACTTATGTGTTTATATGTTAGACAGTATCCGATTGAAAGAGACGGAAGGGATAGGCCAACACCCAGATATGCTTGGAAGTATGTTGATATGTGTGGTATTTGGGGAGCTCACTAAGCTTCGTGATTACGTCTTTCAGATTTTGTTTCAGGTAATATTGTTTTTAAAGGAAGGAGATCGAGGCGAATGTCGTGCATCACACTATGTTTTCCACACTATATGATCTTTGGGGTTAAAACTATGATAAATTTTTATTTAGAATGCTTTTCAATGTTTTGAGCAAGGTTACTAATTGGTTTTTAATTAATCAAAAATGAAATTTTTGGTTTTGAATTTTAGGATGTTACAAGTTGGTATCAAAGCAACCTCTTCAGTGATAGACCACTTCCCTTGATATCCCAAACACTAAGACCGAAACCATCGAATCCTGACGATGGTAGATAACCACCTTGCGGACCCTGATCGCAGACCATCACATGATGCTCCTGAACTGATCTCGGCCATAACCGAGAAAAGATTGAACACTTCGAACCAGAAAAAGAGAAATGACCTTACACTAGCTATTAATAATTCCGGTATGCAATCAGCATATAACATTTTCAAAAATACAATCTGAATACAAGCAAGGATATAACTCATACATACTCTTACCTGAGACCGAGGCAAGAACAACCATAATACAGATAGAATCGAAAAGAGCAATTGATACATACCTGCAACATTGTTTGCTGTAATCTGGATCTCTCATGAATGTCACTGCAAAGTCTGAATCCTCTCTGCTGGGGCTCCTGTCCTACCCTCTCATCCATCAGTAATCCTGAAAATGTCCGGAGCAAACGTTCTTATTACCCCTCCCCTCATCGTCGGACATTCGGCCTTCTTGTGGCCCACCTAATCGCAGTGAGAACATAACAGGCTTGCCCCCTGCGGGCAGTCGCTGCTGACGTGACCATCCCTGCCACATTTGTAGCAGCCTGGACCCCTAGAAAGACAAACTCCCTGGTGCAGTTTTACGCACGTGTTGCACTGACTTCAGCCCTACCGGTCTCCCAATCTTAGATCGGGATGTGTGTGTGATGCTTAGATGATGAGTTTTAGGAAATTAATATCGAAATTTTGTAAGTTTCAAGAGATTGATCTGCATTGAGCCAAAAGAGGGTTGCTTCCATGGTGGTACTGAATGGAATTCAAAGTGAGTTTGGGAAGCCGTCAGGGCAACAACTAGGGAGTTCGGACAACGAGCTTCAACATTCGAGGTGAGTCTCCTCATTGCATGTATGGGTGTAAGGCACCAATATCAGCCCATTTAGTTTATGCATGGTAGGAAGACTTGGGGGTTAGCCCTAGGCATGATGCATGAAAGACCAAGAGGTGGCTCCTGGAAGACAATATGTTATTATGTATAGTAGGAAGACCCGAGGGTTAGCCCTAGGCAATATGTATTAAAGACGAGGAGGTGGCTCCTGGCACACTATATGCTAATTAGCTAAGTATAGTAGTATGTATGCTAGTTGTCTTTGTGTTTGCTTTGCATGGAAGACCTGGAGGTGGCTCCTGGCACTTGTCTGTAAGACCCAAGGGTGGCCCCCGGTTTGGCAAGGAAGACCACGTGGCGGCCCATGGCATAATGGCAAGACTATGTATTGGCACATAACATCTTATTTGATTATGATATATGAATGATATGTATGGCTCATGGTTATGTATGACAGTATGTGACTTATGTGTTTATATGCTAGACAATATCCGGTTGAAAGGGACGGAAGGGATAGGCCAACACCCAGATATGCTAGGAAGTATGTTGATATGTATGGTATGTGGTATTTGGGGAACTCACTAAGCTTCGTGCTTACGGATTTCAACTTTTGTTTTAGGTACTAATGTTTTTAAAGGAAGGATCTCGAGGCGAATGCAGGACATCACACTATGTTTTCCGCAATATGTGATTTCTAGGAAGGAACTCTGATAAATGTTTTATTTAAAATACTTCTCAATGTGTGAAAAAAGTTACAATGATGTTTTAGTTATATTAAAAATGAAATTTTTGGTCCTGAATTTTGGGATGTTAAACCACTTTTATGTGGATGAGATCTAAGAATGCCTCACCTCTTTCATAAGTACCAGTGAAAGGTGATTTAGTCATCTTTCCAAGCAAACAAGACTCGCACGTGTCATCTGACCTTAGATCAAATGACTCCAACACTCCATTATTTTGGAGTTGGGAAATGCGCTTCTTGTTGACTTGTCCAAGACGACAATGCCCCAAACATGTCTTGTCTAAACCATTAGACGAATCAATATGCAAGACATTATTTCCTAAGTCGTCTACAACCATCACAATTTCGTATACACCATCACAAGGCAATGCTTCAAAATAAAAAATACCATTATAATAAGCATTTATAGAACCACTTCCATTACTAAATGAATATCTAAAACCTTGTCTGTACAAACCATGAAAAGAAATAACATTACTCGTCATTTCTGACAAATAGCAACGATTATTCAAATCTAAACACAATCCACTACTAATCTCTAAAGAATAAATGTTGATCTTGGTAACAGGTGACGATCTCCTACTTCCCATTATCAAGTTCATCTTCCAAACTCCACATTCCTACTTTCTTTTAGTCCCTGCAAGTCAGAGCAAATGTGAAAACCACATCCTCTATCAAGGACCCAAGAATTTGAATGCGATGAATTTTTAGACATAATTGTATAAATACCTATCGAGGTGGGCTTTATCTTCCTATCCTTGATATCTTGCAAGTATTTCAAGCAACTTCTCTTCCAATGCCCCTTTTCATGACAGTAGAAATGCGTTGCTTCTTTTGGATCTGAGGAAGGAGGGGTAGAATTGGTTTTTCCTTTGGATCCACTTGAAGAAGATCCATCATGAGACTTTCCCTTCCAATTCTTTGAGAGAGATTTCCTCTTTTTCCCCTTCCCATGTCCAATAGCCAGGACTGGCGCAGCAGCAGGAGTGGATTCAACACTTTTTCTTTTCAATCCACTTTCAGCAGTTCTTAACAAACCTTGAAGTTTGCTCAAGGTGACTTCCTCCTTGCTCAGATGATAAGTCATTTTGAACTGATCATAGTAGGGAGGCAAAGAGTGAAAGACTATGTCTATATCCAACTCTTCATCAAAGTTGACATTCAACTTGAGCAAACGATCCACATACCTCTACATCCTTTGCAGGTGGGTCTTGATGGACTTTCCATCCTTCATCTTGGTTGTTATGAATGAGGTGACTATCTCATACCTCTCTTGACGTTCTCTTTGATGGTACTTCTCCATCAAGTCCTGGCACATCTCGTAAGGCCAACAGTTTGTCATAGAACCACTCAGCTCAAGAGTCATAGTGGTCACCATAATACACGACACTTTGGTCGCGTCCTTTTTGTGAGCCCTATACTCAACTTTTTGTTCAGGAGAGGCTTTGGATTCATCTATCTCGAACAACTCTTTGTCGAGAACGTATTCCTTTTCTTCGTATCGCAAGGCCATTCTGATGTTTTTGATCCAATCGTTGAAGTTTGATCCATCGAGCATGACCCTAGCACAAATATTCAAGAGAGAAAAGGAGCTCGAGGAGTTGTTGTTGGAGGAGTTTGATCCAGTAGCGTTGTTTGGTCCAAACATCTGAAAATGAAGAACAAGTTTTGATTAGATAGGAAATCCTTAATATAACACCCAAATGAAATATCAAGGCTATGACCCAACACAATAATTCTCAATTCAGAAAAGGGATGCCGTAATCCAATTGTAAATTATTTGAAGGTAGGTAAATGACGATTTACCAATTTCACCACGAAAAGGAATTAGGTTTTTGAATTGAAATTCCTAAATCTTTTGAGATTCATTGAACTATTCAATGGCATGTTTAATCTTAATTATGTCCTTCAAGTTTGTGATTGGGATACCGAGGATCACAAACAAGGTGTGAATAACCATGCAAATTAACGTGGTAGTCTCAATGTCGTTTACCACCTAATCAATGTGTTGGTTAACCACACACGCTCCATTTATCAATAGTAATTTACGAGTTACCCATCGCCACACATGTTAGTCCAAGTTAGTGTGTCGGTTAACTACACACGCTCCACTAATGACTTGATAAAGTGCAATGTGCAATTTCATGGATTAGCATCAAATTCACAGTTTCCTTAAGTAACTAACATTGGGAATTTATAAAAAAAATTAGTTACTTTATATTTTTCATTATACTTATTAATGAGGATTTAATGTCCTATCCTACCCGTTCGGCTAATGACCCTCCACCAGTCACGGAAGCGGTGGGTGAGACTGGACACCCATTCAATCGCTATTTTATAGACAATTTCCTTATACCCCCCCCCCCCCCCTTATAGACCAGCTTCAAAAATGAGTCCTACTAACGGTAAGATCGACTTTTCTTATACATATATAATATTAAACTTTTAATTATATATATATATATATATATATATATATATATATATATATATATATATATATATATATTATAAGGGTGTATTTTAAACATTTCAAAATACTAAGGTTTTTAATCTAATTTAAAATTTTGAAAATTAATACCTTTTAATTCAAAATTTTAAATATTAAAAATATTGATTTAATAATTATCCAAAATTAAACAATTAATTTAAATTATTAAATCACATAAGGATTATCCATTAAATTAAATAATTAATTTAACCTAATCCCTTTATCCCCTAGATTTCGAAATTTTAGGAAAGGATATTACAAAATCATCAATTATCCATTTAAACAATTAAGAGATAATACCTACCCAAAACCCTAGATTTTCGACATCTAATCTTGGGAGGAAGGTATTTTCGAAAATTCTAGGGTTAGCCAACCCTAAAAACCAAAAATATGGAGGCTAGAGGAAAGGGTTCAAAAGACCCTAACGAAATTTCGAAACTAGGGTTTAGAAACCGTAATTTTGAAAAATCCAATCCCTAGGGTTTAATTACCATAATCCCTAATTTGTCAAGTTCAATCTATTGTATCAAATCTAATTGAAAACAAAACCATTAGCTCTGATACCACTGATGGGTTTTATACAATCAATCCTATATGTGCATGCAACCCTAGATTAGATCTATGTTTTCTCTATTAGATATACAAATAGTGAACACAAAATAGAAAACCCTAATATGCATCTAATATTTTGAAATCTAAATAAGAAAGATTAGAACACATACCTTTGTTGTTATATAGTAATAACAACCAATTCTTGAAGATCCTTGCTTTTGAGAACAAGTACCACACGCGTAGTACCTCTAATGGCTCACAAACACAATAGGGCAAGATGATGAATATGAGAGAGGAGAGAGGAGTCACTTGCTCAGAAATTTGGCTCTTCCAGGGTTTCAATGATGTGCCCGAATTCAAGAGCCAAAGGGTTCTATTTATAGTTGAGGCTAGCTAGGGTTTTAAGGTGGAAACCCTAATTCCTTAGTTTAGGGCCTAAGCAAGTCCATGGACCCCTTCCTTACGGCTTGGACGAAAATCTCTAGAACCTTATAGGGATTTTTGGTCCTCCCTAATAAGTGTGATCCAATGGCCCAAAACCACAACTATCAAATAATTACAAAACAGCCCTTACACTTTTAATCAGTTCCTTTAATCCTAAAATTAATTTCAAATTAATATATGATTAAATACTAATTAATAATATGATTTCTAATTAATATATTATTCTTATAATATATTAATAAATCATTTTTATGCACTAATTTATTATTCTAAATAATAAACTCAACCTCTCTCTCAAATAGTCATCATGTCTAGTTATCAGTGTGAAGGCAACCCAAAAGGACCATGCTACTTTCAAATCAAGTACATACCAATTATAGTTATTGGCTTAGACACCTAATCCAAAAAAAATAGTTGAAAGAGGAGGGAGGTAAGAAGAACGAACCAAACAAAATCACATGTTGTTTGATGGTAAAAACCCTCAGTTCAGTCAAAATCGAAGACTTCCATACAGGGGTAGAGGCAGACAACATGGCTGATACCAACCATATTGACAGGAGACATATAAAGCATATACTCCCAAAAGTTCATATAAAGAAAGTAATACTGACCAAAGCCGGAATTACCTTTGGGACCCGAACAGGTACTGTGAGTTCCATAAAAAGTTGGTTCATGCAACGGAAGATTGTATGTAGCGTCCTGAAACTTATAGGGTAATAAAAATTCATTTTTAGCATATATTCAAACATTCATTATCCTTTATTAAAAAATTTAGAGGTATTTCAAAATAAAACAGTTATTAGAGTTCATTCACAAAATCACAAATTACGGAAAACACGGGTGTCAGTGTTGCGATCAAATCGGGCCCTTCCCTTTCGAACCAAAAGTACTTGAAACCATAAACCACAAACTATAAGAAAAAAGATTAGTGGGTTCCGCAAATACCACATACCATACATATCATACAAGTCGTACATATCAAACATACAATAGGAGGTGTTATGTGCCAACTATAGTCTTTGTTAGGGTGCAAAGTCATGCTTGGATGTAATTTGTTTAGGCTTTCCTCTTTGTATGTGTAAATGGGTTGAGTCTTTTCCTATAAATAGGAAGTGAGTGACTCCCATTATGTAGGAGTCCATTTGGATTGTTAGACTAGAGAGAGAAATTGTATACAAGCCCATTTGTATAATCTTTCTAGATCTAATAAGAGCTTACAAAGATTTATTTACTCCTTGTGTTCTTGAATTTGTATGATGAATCACTAGATCTTTTCTAATTTCGCACATGCCATCATAATCAACACCACTACAATTGGTATCAGAGCGGGTGTTCTTGATTTTCATCAAGAATTGATCCTTGATGGCTATTTTGATTTGGTGATTCTTATTGTTCATTGATCTTCGTGTTTAGAGAGTGTTTTTGTGTTCTTGAAGTCGAATTTTTCCTTGATTTGATCCATAATTCGACTTTCTCTCTCTAGAATACTTGTTTGTATCACTTTCTCTTTCTAGAAAACTCATTCAAAATCACTTTCTCTTTCTAGAAAATTTCAAGTTCTTGTAATCATGGAGCAATGGTTGGTTCGAAATGAAAGTTTTCTATACGTATACACTTCTTTTGAATGCATTCTTTATCAATTGACTGTTGGATCGCAAAGTGAAGATGCACTTATGTCAAATGGAGAAAGGGTTAGAAAGGGAGATTTCATTGGTTATCCAATTTATCAAAACAAAGATTTGTTTGATCGATTGATTACAACATATCAAGAAAGACGAAGAAATAAGAGGAATGGTGAAGTCATAAAAGGAATTCATCTTGCTACTTCTAAACCGGGAAGAAATAGACTTGAATATTATGCAAATTGTCGTGAAGCTCAAGAACATGTTCTTGATGATGTTCATCGTGTTCATGATGTTCAAGGAAAAGAAGTTCAAAACAATGGAGTTCAATGTGATGTTCTTGATGTTCAAGAAAAAGGAGTTCAAGTTGATTCTCATGATGAAAAAGTTTTTTGCTCAATTGGAGTTCAAACCGATGATATTTTGTGTTCTTGTGATTCGTTTGAAGAAATGATTCTTTATCGGAAGCCGGTGGTTCAAGAAATTCACAAATATCAAACTCCAAAAGATTTGATTCAAACTCAAAATGTTCATGTTGTTGAAAGTGGGTTTGTTCTTGAAGTCAAGTCTTCAAGACGCAAAAAGATGAGAAAGAAAAAGAAGAAGAAGATGAATCGGAAGAACAAGCGGGTTTACTCACAAAAATTGTCAAATGTTGTGAAGACAAAATCCGTGAAGCAAATTTGGGTTCCAAAGCAACAATCTCCAAATGTTGAATTGAATTTGAAGTCAAAACCAAAAAGTGTTGGTGGTTCTTTTGAAGATGTTCTTGGATCGACGAAGAACACGAAGAACGAGTTGTACATCTCGCATGGTGGGTGGTACAATGTTCGATTTGGAGATTTTCTCATTCCGACAAAAGAACCAAGATCTTCCAAATTTGATTTGTTCGTTGAAAATGGATCTCGATTCGTCAAAAAGGTATCACAAATTCTCAAATGGATTCCAAAACGTCCATGATTTTGATTCGTATTTTGCGTTTTTCATTTTTGATCGCCTTGATTCATTGGATCTATTTCGTTTCAAACCCCATTGTTGATCCAATTATTCTTGTTTAAGATCAAAATTCCAAAAATCAAAATCATATTTCCAAATTTTTTTTTCTTTTCAAACTGATTTGTAATCAATGTTCATATGATTCGATTCGTAAGCCCAATTTTCATTCTTGTTACTGTTCATGGATGAGCCCAAACAAAAAAACAAAATTTCGATCTTCTACTGTTCTTCAGTCCAAAAATTCGAGCCCAAACTGGTTTTAGTCACTGTTCATTGATCGGATTATTGAGCCCAAATAGAATATGAACCCTGTTCGTCAGCTGAGTCCAATTCAAAATCTGGTCTCAATTATTTCTTTCGCATAGTTACATCGATGAATAGATGAGGATCAAACGAAAAATCGATATTGAAATTGTAACGAAGAACAGTCAAATCAAAGAGAAAGTCAAAATACGGTTCTTATGAATCTACAATCGAAATCGAATTGATCGTATTTGGTTAGAGTCGATTGTCTTGAGATTAGAGTCGATGTCACTTATGAAATCAAAATGTTATTTGACTGTGAATCATTGAAGTTGACGTACATTATCTTGAGGTCAAAATTGCGCTGATTTAAGTCGATTTCGAGTCGAGTTCGTTGTGTATGATTGGATTTGAAATCGACATGATGATACTTGTTCGCATACTGTAAACCTATTTTGGAGTCAAACTTAAAACTAAGTCAATATTGAGAAATCGAGTTCAAAAGTTGTGATTAAATGTTGAATCGATCAAGAGTAGCTTGGAATTGAAATTTTGACTTGTGTTCGTTTGAGTCAAACTAATTTCGATGCTTAGAATATGATGTTGATTGGGAATTGAGTCTATGAAAGATCGCTTGATATCAGATGGAGTTTTGGGGACGAACAGGTTTTTGGAGTCACAAAGGATTGATATCGATATAACGAAGACTTGAGAAATTTGATTTCAAACGAAATCAGTATGTTGAAATCGAATGGTTGATTTTGAGTCTGTTGCTGAGATTGTTGTTCGCATCTTTATGCAATAGATTCGTTAATGGAAATCGAATGGGTTTGATTGTGGTGGATGGTTCGATTTTGAATCCTTACAGGGTGATGGTCGATACTTGTGATTTTGATTGATGATTTGGAGTCGGTGATTTAAACGAAGATTTTGATGCTTCGTTAAATCGGTGACGATTTTGGTTTCAATCAGACAGATGAACTCTTGAGCTTAGATTAAATGTTCGAAGGTTGTTACCAAGAGTCAATAATCGGGATCGATTTCGTGCCTGTTTATGTGTTCGTTCGTGTTTACAAGGAAGCTTGATTTTGGGTTGGTGATTGAAAAACGAAAGAGTGAAATTTTGTAATTTGGATGATTTGCTTTTTAGCTTTAGTTGTCGGTGTTGAAGAACTGGAAGAACTGGGTTCGCATTTGTGTGAATCAAAATCAGATTCGCATTGGGTGTGAATGGAGTTCGCATTTGATGTTTTGTTCAATTTTGGAGTCAAAATGCGAAGTCATCTCATCCATGATTCGCATTCATGTTTGATGTGCTAAGAAATTGACTGAACGTGCGAAGCGTATACTGTGAAATATTCGTGAATTGAGGAAGAAAACAGAAGTTTCGAAAACAGTCCCTGCAGTTTCGCATTTTTGGCAACAAATACCCAACTTCGCAAATGGGAAATATAAGTTGAGAAATTGCAGAATTTTCAGTTTTGGTCCCTGCAGTTTGTGCGAATTTACGCTTTATGCCCGGTTTCGCAAATGGGATAGAGTTTCGCATATTTGACTGTTTTTGGCGCAACGGGTCCCTGCAAGTTTCAGAAAATGACAATATCTACCCGGATTTTGAAAAATCTTGCAACTTTCACCCGAAAAGTCAAAAATTTTCATAAATTGGAAATTTTTTGTGGCTTTTTCGTGATTGTTTTTCCATGCAAGATTTTTGGTGATTCATTTTTGGTACACATCAAGGGGGAGTATTGTGAAGACTATTCCTCGGGTGCTTCTCATCCTTAGTGGGTTTTATAATCATTTTTTGATTATAAAAAGGGGGAGAATGATGGATATTCGAAGCTTCTCGGGTTTTTTGAATATTCATTTGCGGATTTGAAGACCGATGTTACTTCGAGGGGGAGTTTGGTCTTGATCGCGCTAGCTCGTTGGAGATTAAAGCCGGACATCCAATCCTAACTTTGAGGGGGAGAATGTTAGGGTGCAAAGTCATGCTTGGATGTAATGTGTTTAGGCTTTCCTCTTTGTATGTGTAAATGGGTTGAGTCTTTTCCTATAAATAGGAAGTGAGTGACTCCCATTATGTAGGAGTCCATTTGGAGTGTTAGACTAGAGAAAGAAATTGTATACAAACCCATTTGTATAATCTTTCTAGATCTAATAAGAGCTTACAAAGATTTATTTACTCCTTGTGTTCTTGAATTTGTATGATGAATCACTAGATCTTTTCTAATTCCGCACATGCCATCATAATCAACACCACTACAGTCTTGCCATTATGCCACGAGACATATCATGGTCTTTCTTGCCAAGCAGGGGTCTAAAACCCTAGGTCTTATAGACAAGTTCTAGGAGCCACCTCGTGCTCTTCCATGCAAGAATCAGAAAGACAACTAGCATAAAATCTACAACTACTTAACCAATTAACTGCCAATAATTCAGACTTTGGTCTTGCATACAGATTACCAAGGGCAACCTCCTGGTCTTTCATTGTAACATCCTCAAAATATGGTCCCAAAAATTTCATTTTTAAAATACATAAAATAATACTTTCAAATATCATTTATACATATCAATAAAACCAATGTATCTAGAATCATGAAAATCTGAGTGAAATGTCATAAGCAGAATCCTAATGGTACGTGCAATACAGTCAGCCCGTGCTCTTTCCTTTACTACTGGAAGTACCTGAAACATAAACTGAAATCCATAAGCACAAAGCCTAGTGAGTTCCCCAATATACTTCATACCATACATAAAATAATCATATAGTGGGCCCACCCTGTCATCGGTCCCTGCCCGACACCGGACCCCGTTCGGCATCGGGCCTCGCCCAGCATCGGGCCCCGCCTAACATCGAACCCTGCTCGGAAATAGATTGGGCCCCCACCCAGCATACATATAACACACACACACACACACACATATATATATATATATATCAAATAATCACATATTCATGCAATAATCACAAAGATACATAGCATACAAATGGTCAGCAGGCTCCGCCCGACATCGGACCCTAGTCCGGCAACATATAAACACATACACATGCAAGAGTCACGAAGACAAATAGCATACTAACATAACATAAACATGGGACAAAATTGGTGCCTTCGACCTGCAAAACCCAGTGAGGAAACTCACCTCGATAAGATGAATGCAACGAATGATCCTTGACTGCTGGTCCTACAACTTCTCGAGCTGTTAATTGCCACATAAAACTAATTAACATTTAGGATCTACATCATATCCTAAAGTCTCTACTTGGGGTAAAAAGACCATTTTACCCCTAACCTAGATTGGTCTAAGAATGATACCCAAACCACAATCTAATGGGCCCAAATTTTAAATAATCCATCAAGGTCCAATCATGGCCTAATTTCCAGTTGGGCCCAATTCCTTCTTATGGACCTTAGCTCAAGGCCTAATAATATTTCTAGCCCAAAACTCCCAAAACCAGAACTTCCAACAAAACCTTAACCTTTTAAGCCCAAAATGTTGCCCAAAACCTTAAGACCATATTCGAAATGTCACTAGACTGAGTACGCGGGGCGTACTTAGATAGTACGCCCAACACACCTGTCCAGATCCACCACCTTCTAGATTTAGCTCTTAACCCAGTAAGACTTTGCTTCCAAAATGCAGATCTGATCTCCTTGAGCTGAGTTGACATGTAAAGTTGCTAACGTTACATCCATGCATGGCCATAGGAAGCTTAAAAGCTCAATAAGGACTTAATAAGAGACTTAATGGGCACATGGAGCTTTAAAATACTTAAAGTAGGAACCTTTATGCCAAAGGATCCCATAATAACCTTAAATATGAAAAAATAAGTCTTTGAGACGTCCTAAATTCATCATTCATCCAAACCATGGTTAAAACATAACAATTTAACCCACAAAGGGATCTAACCAACTAATGATCAAGATGGGAGCTTGATACCTCAAACTTCTTGCAAAATGGGTAGAGAAATCGGATCCAAGACTTCCTCTCTAAGCTTAGCAACTTCAAGATCTTCTAGTTCCTTCACAAAGCACAAAAATAAGCACCAACTCTCTTCAAAAGCTCAAAAGCTTGACGATGGAGGCTAGAATCAAATTTAGGGTTTTAGGAGGTTTAGATGTTGGAAATGAGGCCAAACCTAGAGAATAAGGTGGCTTATATAGGGTGAATGACCCGTAATTAGGGTTTCACTAAAGTCCACGTACACCCCGCATACACATGCATATGCCCAACATACGCGACCTAAGTCCCCGTCTCACACTACCCAGTACGCTAAGTGTACCAAATGGTACGCCCCGTGTACTGGCTTCTCAACCAGTACACTAAGCGTAACTAGTGGTATGCCCCGCATGCTACTTTAGGGTCCATAAATGAAATATTTCAATAGTGTAAGGGTAATAAGTTACATAGAAAGGCACATATGTTACAATTCTTCCCCACTTGAATTAGACTTCATCTTCGAAGTCTGTTGTGCCAAACAACTCCGGGTAATGATCCCTCATCTCATCTTCGGGCTCCCATGTCCATTTCGAACCCTTACGGTGCTGCCATTTCACCTTTACCAACTTCACCACCTTGTTCCTTAAGGTTTTCGTTTTTCGATCTAGAATCACCATCGGTATCTGTAGCACCTGGTTCCTGGTATGTAAATCTTATTGAGTATTTTTCCTTCTTTTTAGCCTTGGACTCGGCGAGTCATAGGTCCGACTCGCCGAGTAAGGACGGGACCCGGGACATGTTTAAGTTGGCGACTCGGCGAGTCCATATTCCGGACTCGGCGAGTCACTGTTGTTGGATGAAACCCTAAGTTTCAGGGGTTGCACCCTATTTAAATGACGTTTTGTGCCTCATATCAGCTCCCATTGTGTCCAGAACACTCCCTCTCGAAGCTCTAACTCCTCTTTTGGTAATTTGGGTGATTTTGGTGCATTTCTTTGAAGTTTTGGAGAGAAGAAGAAGGTAGATCAAGAGGAGAGGAAGAAGATCCATAATCTTTGTGCCATTTCAGAACTTCTAGAGGTATTGGACTCGAAACCCTCTTTGTCCCTTCATTATTATCTCGTTGAGAGCTTGTGATAGCCATTTCAAGGCTTCTTCTAGTCTTGACCTTTGTGTAATGAGCTTATAGTGTTGAGGGACTTCGGATCTAGGCATGTTTGGGCTCTAAGGGCTCGGATCTGTAGCCTTTATGGACCCTCATTGCTTGAAGACCTTGGATCTACCATTTTAAGTACATTTTGAACCCTAAAATCCGTATTGGTGAATATCTACACGTAAAGTTGGAAACTTTACGTGTGATTCGTGTTCTAGGAGTCCAGATCTGTGAATGGCATGGACTAGAATCGAGCAAATCTGTGTATTTAGTGGGTGCATGGCAACGACTCGGCGAGTCGTTCATGTGACTCGGTGAGTCTGTCCGCGAGTCTCCGAGTTTGTCCCCTTTTGTAGTGTCGAGTGTGAGCAGTGAGTCACAAGGTGTGAGTCGGTGAGTTGGAATATGAACTCACCCATGGAAGGACTCAGCGAGTTATTGCCTGACTCGTCGAGTCCAAGGCAATCTTCATAGATCAAGAACAGACTCGGCGAGTTGTTCATACAACTCGGCGAGTCTCAGCATGAGTGTTCATCGGATGAAGATGAACTCGGCGAGTTGTTCATACAACTCGGCGAGTAGGATGAAGGACTGGAACCTCAAGTTTAGAAGGAGAACTCGTCGAGTCAGCGCCCAACTCGACGAGTAGCGACGAGATTCAGGTCAGACGATTTGCTAGGGACTCGGCGAGTTGGCAAGACAACTCGGCGAGTCGAGTCAACTGAAAGTTGACTCTGACTTTGTTTAATGACATGATCAGGGGTAAAATGGTCATTTTACCCAAAGGACAGTTAGCAGTGATTGATTGAGTATGTTGTGGGAATTGCAGCCGGAGGATTTCCGGAACAGCAGCAGCAGTAGGCAGCCAGTTCCTGATCAGATCAGCAGCTACTTTGAGGTGAGTTACCTTCCAGTAGCGGTGGGTCTACGGCCACAATGCTGGCCCACTAGTAGGAGTTGTTGTTAGATGGTTGTCTTTGTGATATCATTTTGGTTTGCTACTACATGATATGTTATGTACTAGCATGATCTGTTTTATGTGATAGAACGAGGATCGGTTGTTAGGACCGAAGGGTAGTGCAGACACCCCAGAATTTGTCTGACAGTATATGATGATATGTTTGCATGCTGGCTTGTTATGTTATATGCGATAGAGGTAGTAGGAGGGGACTAGTCCCCGATGATCGGTTGTCAGGACCGACAGGTAGTCAGCACCCCAGAATGGCTTGACACGGGTAGGACGGCACCCCATAATGGCCGCACGGGTAGTCGGCGCCCCAGAATGGCCGTACCGAGTAGTCAGGCACCTCAGAATAGTCTGGCAGTATTTGTGTTATGTGTTTGCATGGTATGTGGTAGGCTGGGGGAACTCACTAAGCTTTGTGCTTACGGTTTTCAGTTTTGGTTTCAGGTACCTACTCAGCTAGGGGAAAGGAGCCAGCGCAGTAGCAGCACGTCACACACACACACTCTCTTGTTTCCGCAGTTACGAGTTTATTCTAGGATTGATACTCTGATATTTGATTGATCGAATGTTGTGGTTTTCAACTTGGTTTTCGATGTGAAATGGTTTAATCAAACAATGTTTTAACTATTAATGCTTTCATGTAATGTTTTATAACGAAATTTTTGGACGTGAAAATTGGGTCGTTACAGTATCTCAATATAATTCAGGTGGTAATCCACCTGAATGTCCTCCCAAGGCACCTCTGTGGAGTCATCCGCTAGACACTTCCGCAGCTGAGAGACATAAAATGTGTTGTGAATTTGACTGAGCTCGGCTAGTAGATCAAGACGATAAGCAACCCGGCCCACTTGGACCAGAATTCTGAAGGGGCCAATATACCTAGGGCACAACTTTCCCCGCTTCCTGAACCAGGTGACACCTTTCTAGGGCGACACCTTCAGAAGAACTATATCCCCCAGTTGGAACTCCAATTCCGATCGGCGCCTGTCAGCATAACTTTTCCGCCAACTCTGAGTTGTCTGAAGTCTGTTCCGAACCTGCTGAATCAACTCAGTGGTCTTGAGTACCGCCTCCGTACTCCCAATGACTCGCTGACCAACATCGCCCCAACAGATCGGGGTCCTGCATTTCCTCCTATAGAGCATCTTGAAAGGTGTTCGATCAATGCTAGTGTGATAACTATTGTTATACAAAAATTCTGCTAACGGAAGATATGTATACCAACTCTCGCCAAATTCTAATACTCATGCACACAACATATCCTCAAGAGTCTGAATGGTCCGCTCACTTTGCCCATCGGTCTGCGGATGAAATGTCGTACTGAAATGGAGACAAGTGCCCATCTCGTCATGAAACTTCTTCCAAAACTTGGAAGTAAAATGAACATCCCTGTCCGAAAACACTGATACTGACACCCTATAATGTGCTACTACCTCTCAGACATAAATCTTAGCCAGCTTCTCCGTGGATATACTCTCCTGGATCAGAATAAAATACATGCTCTTGGTCAAACGATCCACGATTCCCCAGATAGAATCCACTCCGCGTGTGGTCCTGGGAAGCTTCGTGATGAAATCCATGGTGATGTCTTCAAATTATTGCATTTTCTTGTAGAACTCGACGAGTTGGAAGCCTCAACTCGTTGTGTCGAATGGACTTTGGCCGCGTAGTTTAATGAACCAACTCGACGAGTTGGGATGGCTCAACTTGACTAGTTGGCGGCTGAGTATAACACTCTAATTTTTAGGGTGTTTTACCCTATTTAAGGACCTTAAGTCCCTTGGCTGGCCTCCTTACCAACCTCCTTTGTCCATAAATCCTAAATCTCGAGCTTGACCTTCCATATTTGAGTATGTGAGCTTGGAGAGTGGCTTAAGTGTCCATTTTTGGTGTATTTTGAAGAAGTTAAGAAGTGGGAGTTGCTTGGATTGGAGAAGAAGCTTTCAATCCAGAATCTATAGCTCAATTGCCAAGTTTTTGAGGTATCAAGTTCTCTACTTGCTTAGTAGTTAATTAGATCTCTTCTTAGGTCAAATAGTGTGCTTTTAGCCATGTTTGGGTGTATATGGAGGTGTAGGGCATCCCAAGTGTTTATCCTTTCAGATCTACGATCTACATGAGTTCTTTTAGCATAAAGGTGCCAACTTTATGGTCTTAAGGGCTTCATGCATCTATGAAGCTCTTCTTTTGGCCCCTTTGAGCTTTTGAGCCTCTCCTAGCATGCATGAGTGTAAATTTGGAAGCTTTACATGACCATGCAGCCTTCAAGGACCAGATCTATATTTTAGGGTTTTTTCTTGGTGATTAAGTGATTATTGATTATGCCCTTAACCTTTTTAAGCCTAGAGTTTGGGTTTTAAGCCCATTTGGATGGTCCCTAGGGGTAAAGTTGGAAACTTTACCCTTCTAGACGTTATTTCAGATAAGATCTAAGTGGTGAAGCTATTAGTTTCGATTATGTCGGCTTAATGGATTCAGATGCTTGGTTCCTAATGAACTCGACGAGTTTTTGGGTGAACTCGACGAGTTGGATCAATTTTCCTCGATTCTTGCAGTCTGATGGATAAACTCGACGAGTTTATGGTTGAACTCGGTGAGTTGGGTCAACTCAGATTGTTGACTTTGACTTTGATTTTAGTCTTTGACCAAGTTTGACCTATAAGGGGCTTCTAGGCTTTTGTGCTAAACTTAAGGAAAAATTTTATGTTTAAGGGTTGACTATAGTCGATATTCGGAGCCGGGATCCGTTCTGCTACCTTTCTGTATTCGAGGCGAGTCTCCTCACTGTTCTATGGGTCGACGACACCAATGGCGGCCCATGTTTATGTTATGTAGATAGTATGTTAGTTATCTTCATGACTCTTGCATGTGCTTGTTTATATGTTTTCCTTGAAAAGGCCCGATGCCAGGCGGGGCTTGATGGATATTTTATGCTATGCACCACTGTGAATATTTCATTTGTATGTGTTATCTGATGTATGCTATTGTATATTGGCCGGAGCCCTTTACCGAGCTCAGCTCGATGTCGGGTGAGGCCCGATGCCAGACGGAGTCCGAGGTTGGGCGGGGCCCACTTTGTGTTTATTGTATGGTTGTTATGTGGTATCTTGGGGGAACTCACTAAGCTTTGTGCTTACGGTTTTCAGTTTATCTTTCAGGTACTTCTGGTTCCAAGGGAAAGAGCTCGAGTTGACTGCATCGCACACACCATTAAGATTCTGTTATGATGTTACTCTAATTTATAACAAATTGATACATTGGTTTATTTCAAATGTTTGGATGTTATGGGAAAATGATATTTTATCTATTATTAAAATTGAAATATTTGGGACCATATTTTTGGATGTTTCATACCAAACTTGATTTTCATACATGGACTTGATCTCGATGTCCATTGCTTCTTTCCATTTGGCTGACTTAGGGCCTGCCATTGCTTCTTGTAGTTAGCAGGTTCATCTAAATTTACCAGTGTACTATCATTGATAAATGTATCACAATATATAGTTCTATGGAACCCATAAATCTTAGGTGGCATGCTACTCTACTGGAACGCCTAAGAGGTAATGAGTTGTCAATTGGTTCAACTGGAATCTCTTCCTTTGGTTGAACCCTAGCATTTTCAGAAGTTTCTTCATCGTTTGACTCTTGAATCTCTTCAAGATCAATCGTACTTCCATTTTACTCTTTGCATATGAGCTCTCTCTCACAAAAGACTCCCATTCGTGCTACAAAGACCACATTCTCACTAGGTCTGTAGAAGAAATATCCAAAGGACTTCTGTGGATACCCGATGAAAACACATGTCTTTTTGCGAGGTTCAAGCTTGTATTGGGTCTCTTGTCTAACGAAAGCTTCACAACCTCAAACCTTGATATTTGCTAATGAAGGAACATTCCCCGTCCACATTGCGTGAGGTGTTTTGGTAACCTTCTTAATTGGGACACGATTAAGAATGTGGCGACAGTCTCTAAGACATACCCTGAGAATGTCATTGGAAGAGAAGCTTAACTCATCATGGAACGAACCATGTCCAACAAGGTTCGATTGCGTCTCTCAGCCACACCATTAAGTTGTGGTGTCCTAGGAGGTGTTAACTATGAAACTATTCCACGTTCCTTGAGGTAGTTGTGGAACTCGATACTAAGATACTCTACGTCTCTATCTGATCGGAGCATCTTTATCTTCCTTCCCAATTGATTCTCGACTTGCTGCTTAAACTCTTTGAACTTTTCAAAGGTTTCTGACTTGTGCTTGATTAAGTAGATATAGCCATATCTGTTATAATCATCAGTAAAATTCATGCAGAATCGATTAGCATCCCTTGTGGATGATCTGAAGGGTCCACACATATCTGTGCATATGAGATCCAACAATCCTTCACCTCTTTCACAAGACCCAGTGAAATGTGATATTGTCATCTTACCTAATAGACAAGATTCTCATGTATCATCTGACCTTACGTCAAATGATTCCAACACTCCATCCTTTTGGAGTTGGGCAATGCGTTTCTCGTTAACATGTCCAAGATGACAATGCCACAAGCACGCTATGTATATACCATTAGATGAATTAATTTGAAAAACATTATTACCTAAATTGTCTACACATATCACAGTTTCATACACACCATGACAAGGTAAATCTTGAAAAGGAAAACACCATTTTTATAAGAAGAAATAGAACCATTCTCATCATTAAAAGAATATCTAAACCTTGTTTAAACAATACCTGAAAAGATGTTTCGTGTCATTTCCGACGAGTCGCAACAATTTATTAAATCTAATCCTAACCTATTACTAAGCACTAGGCCATAAACTCCAATTTTGGTTACAAGTAAAGATTGCCTATTTCCCATGATCAAGTTCATCCTTCCATTTTCTACATCCTCACTTCTTCTTAGTCCTTGAAAATTAGAACAAATGTGAAATCCACATCCCATATCAAGGACCCAAGAACAAGAATATGATGAGTTGTTAGATATGATAATGTATATACTTGCTAAAGTTGGCTTTACTTTGCTATCCTTAATATATTGCAGATACTTTGGTCAACTTCTTTTCCAATTCCCTTTATTATTGCAACAAAAGCAAGTGGCCTCTTTAGGATCAGAGATATGGGGAGCATCAGAACTGGATTTTCCTTTGGATCCACTGCTTGATAACCCAACTTGAGACTCTCATTTCCAATTTTATTTTGGAGGAACTTTCCTCTTTTTACCTTTCCTTTGCTCAACGGCCAGAACTGAAGTAGAAGCAAGAGTGGAGACAATACTTTTTCCCTTCATTCCCGCTTCAACTGTTCGTAGGAGGTTTTGCGATTGAGACAAAGTTTTCTCTTTGTTTTCCAAATGATAAGTCAAGATGAACTGATCATAACAACTAGACAATGAGTGCAAGACTATAAAATAGCCAATTCCTCATCAAAGTTCACATTGAGCTTAACTAAACGATCCATGTATCGTTGCATCCTCAACACACGACAACTAATTGATTCTCTATCTTTCATCTTGCTAGTAATAAGGGACTTTACCACCTTGTACTTCTCTTAACGAGCTCGTTGATGGTACTTTCCATCAAGTCCTTGTTCATCTCGTATGGCCAGTAATCCTTATAAAACCTTTGCAACTCAGGAGTCATTGTGGCTATCATGATACAAGCAACTTTTGTCGCATCATTATAATGTTTCTTATATTCAGATAGTTCTTCAGGAGTGGCTTGTTCTTCATCCATTTCAATGAGTTACTTTTTGAGGACGCATTCCTTATCCTCAAAATCAAGAGTCATCTTTATGTTGCACATCCAATCATTGTAGTTGGTGCCATTTAGTGTCACCCTTAAGCAGATGTTAAGTAACGAGAAGTTGTTGTTGTTGGAGGAGGAACCAGAAGCATCAATTGGAGTAAACATTTATAAAAGAAGGATAATTATTAGTTAGATAAGAATAATCCTCAATATAACACCTAAAAAGAAATATCAAGGCTAAGATCCAACTAAATAATTCACAACTTAGAAAAGGGATATCGTAGTCTAATTGTAAATTATGTAAATATAGGTAAATGATGATTTACCAATTTCACCATAAGAAACGAAATTTTGAACGAATTAAGGCTAATGAAATTCCTAGATCTTTTGAGATTCATTGAAACTATTCAATGACATGTTTAATCTCAATTATGCTCTTTCATTTGTGACTGGGATACCGATGATCACAAACAAGATGTGAAATTATGAAATAGCATTTCCGAAAGCATCTCATCATCATAAATAGTTAGAATATGGGATAATGACTTCAAAGTGTAATATACTTTTCGATTTGTACACAATTGGTCATTGAGTTTTTTTGTTCACATTTACCCCCTTCAACTTGTTTAACTGTACACATTTAGTCTTTATGACTGACTACTTTAGTTAAGCCGAAAAAATGACTTAAAAAGGTAATATGTTTCTCATTTTGTACACATTTAGTCCTCAATATTTTTTTTTGCACATTTAGTCCTTAATATTTTTTTTGTTGCAAAATAAGTCCTTATTATTTTTGTACACATTCAATACTTATGACCAAATTTTTTTAGTTTTTCTCACGACAGATTATACGGGACTATCATTAATAAAGTGTTTCAGGCTGTTCATGCTTATGGCCACCGCGGCATCGAATGCTTGGTTGCTTAGTTCTTGTGGTTTGGCTCAAGTCTTGTGTTCTGAATGTTGTAACTTATCCATACGATCATAGATTTTAACAATCTTTGTATCTACACATTCGTATTTGAGTCTATTACAGTTTTCGTTTAGATTATTTCCGTTAAAAACGATATATTCTTAATTATGATTTAAAAAAACGTTCATACATACATTCATAAAGAACACATGAATATAAAGACCGTAAGTAAAAATGTATTACTTTTTAACGAAAGTAATCTAAATGAAAGTTGTAGTAGACTCAAATATGAATGCGTTGATATAAAGATCGTTAAAATATGTGATCATTTGAAAAAGTTTTGACGTTCAGAACACAAAACCTAAGTCAAACCACAAGAATTAAGCAACCAAGCAGCCGAGGCAATGGTGACCATAAGCATGAACATCCTTGAACACCTTGTTAATGATTGTCCCGCGTATGTTGTGGGAAAACCTAAAAAACTGGTCATAAGTACTGAATGTGTAAAAAAACAACAATGACTTATTTTGTAACAAAAAAAAATATATTAAGGACTAAATGTAAAAAAAATATTTAGGACTAAATCTATACAAAATAAGAAATATATTACCCTTTTAAGTTATTTTTTCGGCTTACCTGAAGTAGCCGGTTATAAGGACTAAATGTGTACAGTTAAACAAGTTGAAATGGTAATATGAAAAATAAAAATTCAGTAACTAAATATGTACAAATCAAAAAAGTATATTATCCTTTTAAATCATTATCCCTTACAATGATACATTGTTCTAAATTTTGAACACTCTATATGTCTAGAAAAATTTTAAAATTGTTAGAAACAACTATTAGGAAAAAAAGATTCTTTCAAATTAAACAAACATGATCATTTTAGTGAATCCTCTCCTAATAAATAAATTATTTTTTACCACTTTTATATTCTCATTCAATTTATTAAATGTCATTTTGTGATTATTTTGAATTAATTTTTTTCACATGTTATTTTTTGAGTTTTTCTATTTTATTAAATTATAAATAATATTTTAATGTAATAATTACAATAAATGTAGCAATAAATGAATATTAATTTCATTAATAAACTTACTTTTTAATTTCAAAATTCCTAAAAGTAAAGTTCATTAGTTTTTTTCTGTATTTAAATTATTTTTTTAATTTAAAATATAAAAAACATTTATATTATAATAATTCATTATTTTTTCTTATTTTCTTATAAATTCAAAATTCTCAAATGTTTTGATATTTATATTTAACTTTTTTTTTTTAAATTAATTAATGTAATACATAAGCTATTATTACAAAATAAACATTATTCAATAAACATTTTTTAATAACTACATCCAATACATAATTCAATATAAAAACACTTCAAAATCGAATTAATTTAAGTTTTGAATCCTACAACTTTTAACCCTTACATGACAAAAGAGGAACAAATTTTAACCAACAACTTCTTTAATATCTTGTCTTTATTATGAAAAAAAATACAAAAATATCGCCATTTGTCAAGACACCCCCTCGTCCTTTTTGAATTGTATATCATGTCCTTTTCAAGAATGAGTCCTCAACAGTGTCAGCAATGGCAGTAGAACACTCCACCCCTGCTCACCCAAAATCAGATTAGGGCCCACACCCTAGAATTTGATCGTTGCATTCAAAAAAGGTATTGCGTCTTCCAACCCCTCTACACATTCGAAATTCAAATATTCAAATGCACAAAGCAGAAACATCGTCAGACAACTCGCCCCTTTTCTCGCCGTCTCCGCTCCCCCCAAACACTTCCCAATGCAATTCGCCGATTTGTTCTTAATCTTCTGAGTTCTGAAATCTGAATCAATCCATCTCTAGAAGTTTCGGTGTTTGGTAAATCGATCACTCGATTTTTTTCAGATGGGGGAGACGAAGTTATCATCGGATAGCAGATTGAAGCCATCATCGAGGTTCGCTGATGAGAATCAACCACCATCGAAGTGTAAAAACAACAACCCATCATCGAATTTGAAACCCAGATCGATATGGGGTTCTAACATTGTGAAAGGTTTTTCAGCTGATAAGAAAACCAGGTCGCAACAAGTCACGAAGAAATCGCAACAACAGCCACTCACCATCCCGACGAACTCCAAAAACCCTTTTGCTTCTAATCGAGCAAAACGGTCTCTGATCGGAGATTTGTCGTGTTCTGTTACAGCCACACAAGTTCATCCACAAGGGATTCATCACAACTGTGACCAGAACCAGAACCAGCGGCTGTATAAATCTTCGTCTTCTTCAGGGTCTCGAGATCTGTTCGCTGAGCTTGATCAGCTCAGAAGCTTGCTCCAAGCATCTAAAGACAGAGAAGCTAAGTTGCAAGCTGAGTTGTCTGATTTCAAGAGGAAAAACCTCAAGGCTTTGGAGCTCGAAAGGGTGGTTGAATCAAAGACGAGTGAAATCGATTCTCTGAAAAGCAAAATCGATTTGCTAGAATCAGAAAACGCCAGTCTCTCTGAACAGTTGAATTCTCATCAGTTACAAGAAAATCTAGCGAAGGGAGTCGTGAACAATGTCGAGGTAGATGTTCTTAAATTAAGAAGACTAAATGCTGAGCTTCATCTTCAAAAGAGAAACCTCTGTTGCAGGATTTCATCAATGGAGTCTCAGTTAGCTTCCCTAGCAAAAGATTCCGAGGTGCGTAACTTCTTACATCATTAAATTTCTAACAATCTAATTTTTGGTTTGACTTGGTTATCTCTTAACGATTGACAGAATGAATTTATCCAAAAGATCAAATCCGAAGCATCCATATTACGACAAACAAACGAAGATTTATGCAAACAAGTTGAAGATCTACAGGTAAGTCGATTAAACGAAGTCGAGGAGCTTGTTTATCTTAGATGGGTCAATTCCTGTCTCAAAAACGAGCTTCAAAATTCGACTTTTTTGACTTCTGATATATCATCAAGCCCAGCTTCTGTCGAATGGCTTAATCCTTCTGTATCAAGTGATGAAACTTCCGAACATGGTAGCACTCAAAAGATATTAAATTCGATTAAAAAGTGGAAAAAATGGCCTGTTTTAGATGAAGAATCACAAGTCTCCGAACCCATGAATTACAAACTCAACCTCGGATGGTTAGAAGGAAGAAGACACTCAATCAGTGGCGCAAATTGTTGTCAAGAAGAACTGGTTGTGAATAAAAGAAGACAATCAGATGGTTTTATCATATCTTCAATGGAAATGGAGGAAGTAGATTCAAGTGTTATTCAAGTGAGAGAAGCTACAAAGCTGAAAACATTAATGGATGTTGAAAAAAGAGCTCTTAGGGTTCCTAATCCTCCTCCTAGACCTTCTACCTTCACTGAAAAGGAGCATAAAGAGGTAAAGTGTCAAATCCCACCACCACCACCACCGCCACCTCCACCACCACCTCCGAAGTTCACAGGGCGGAGTAACGGTGGTGGGGTTGTTCAAAGGGCTCCACAAGTGGTTGAGTTTTATCATTCTCTTATGAAAAGAGATTCCAGAAAAGATTCTTTAAATGATGGGATTTGTGATGCTTCTGAGGTTAATAATGTTAGAAATAGTATGATTGGTGAAATTGAAAATCGGTCTTCTCATTTACTTGCTGTAAGTTCCTTTTCATCTATAATTTATCATCTCTAGATTTACATTTTGCACAAATGATTCTCTGATTGGATTGGAATAACCCTTTTGTATAAATGTTTGGGTTAATTTCATAAAAACCTCAACTTTATTTTTTTTTGCCTGAAAAAGATTCTTTGATTGGATTAGAATAAACCCTTTTGTATAAATGTTTGAGTTAATTTCATAAAAACCTTGTATTTTGTGTTAGTTTCAGCATTATTTTTTGCCTGAAAAAGAATATATATATATATATATATATATATATATATATATATATATATATATATATATATCCCGAAAAACCCTCAACTTTGTCTTCTTTTTGTTTTCAGAAAAAAATAGGTCAACTTTCTATTTGTTTCCAAATAAACCCTCAATTTTTTTAGTTTTTTTCAAAAAAAAGCCCTCAACTTTGTCTTTGCTTTTGAAAAATCCCTCAACATTCTTACTGATTCCAAATAAACCCTCAACCTTTTTAGTTTTTTCAAAAAAACCCTCAACTTTGTCTTTGCTTCCGAAAAAATCCCTCAACATTCTTACCGATTCCAAATAAACCCTCAACTTTTTGGTTTTTCTGGTTTTTCTCAAAAAAATCCTCAACTTTGTCTTTGCTTCCGAAAAAATCCGTCAACATTCTTATTGATTTCAAATAAACCCTCAACCTTTTTAGTTTTTCTCGAAAAAACCCTCACATCTTACAATTTCTTTGAAAAAAATAACTAAAAGGGTCAGATCGAAAAAATGAAAAAAATACAAGGTCTTTAATTTGAAGTTTAATCAAGAAAAAGCAAAAAAAGTTTAAGGTCTTTTATGAGATTAACCCTAAATGTTTCTTTGATTGATGTGTGTACTTCATAACATAATGTTTTTTTTTTAATGTTTAGATAAAGGAAGATGTTGAGACACAAGGAGAATTTGTGAACTCATTAATAAGAGAAGTCAATGATGCTGTTTATCCAGATATAGAAGATGTGGTGGCTTTTGTGAAGTGGCTTGATGATGAACTTTGCTTTCTTGTAAGTCTATTGGCTCTTAGATCTTGTAATCACTAAAAAAAAGAACAAAATTCTATAAATTTCTTGAAATTTTTGCCTTCTTTAACCGATGATTGATTGTTTATGATTGTTAAAAGGTGGATGAGAGGGCTGTTTTGAAACACTTTGATTGGCCAGAAAAGAAAGCAGACACATTAAGAGAAGCAGCATTTGCGTATCGAGATCTAAAGAAATTGGAACATGAAATTTCAAATTATAAAGACAATTTCCACATACCATGTGACATGGCATTGAAAAAAATGGTGTCTTTATCTGAAAAGTAAGACATATTCACCATTTTTTAATAAGCTCATTTTGTTACAAATCTTTATCTTTGAAATTAAAATTATTTGGTGTATATTTTGTAGAATGGAGCGTATTGTGTATAATCTTCTTCGAACAAGAGATGTATTGATGCGTAATTGCAAAGAGTTTCATATTCCCACAGATTGGATGCTTGATACAGGAATATTAAATAAGGTTTGCTCTCTTTTTACTTTTTTTTTTCCAATATATTTAGTGTACTTAATTTTTTACAAATAATAGCAACATATGTACATTTTTTATTGGTAAGATCAATATGTGGCTCATAATAGCAACATACTAACAACTTTTGTTTATAATGACAATATATAACAAATAAGTATGTTGTTATTTTTGGCTACATCATGCTAATATTGGTAAAAATATATAAGTATATTGCTATCTAGGGTAAACAAAGGATTAATCTCGTCAAAGACCGTATATCTTGTTTTTTTTTTTTTTTTTTTTTTTTTTTTTTTTTTTTTTCGGATTAAACGTCCATTTTATTTTTTTCCTGAAAAAGACCTTGCACTTTTTCACTTTTTCCAATCTGGCCCTTCTAGTTTTTTTCCCAAAAAACTTGTAAAATGTGAGGGTTTTTTCGAGAAAAACTAAAAAAAGTTGAGTGTTTATTTGGAAATAGTTTGAAGGTGGAAGGTTTTTTTCAGAAAAAAACAAAAAAATACAAGGTCTTTTTCAAAAAAATAGAATAACATCCAGATTAGAGTAAATTACACGAATGGTCCATATGGTTTGGGGTAATTTGCGTGCTTGGTCCCTAACTTATTTTTTTAACAAGGTAGGTCCCTACTATTTGTTTTTGTTACGTGCTTGGTCCCTGTCTTACCTAAAAACACTATTACTTAAATAGGGAAAAATGGTGACAGGTACCAAGTGCATAACAAAAACAAGGGCAAAATAGTCTTTTTAGGTAAGACACAGGGACCAAGTGCGTAACAAAAACAAACAGTAAGGACCTTCCGAGTTAAAAAATAAGTTAGGAACCAAACGTGCAAATTATCATAGGGACCATTCGTGTAATTTACTCTAAAGATTAAGTTTAATTCGGAAGAAACACAAAATATAACGTCTATTATGATATTAACCCTAAAAAAATATAGGTTTGATGCTATTATGGGTAAAAATAAAGCACATTGCCTATACCGGTGGTCTGTTTGTTGCATAGAACATAACAGGACAGGACAGGTTGTACTGTGTTTGACATGTATTAGATTGCTATTGAGATTGATGTCAGTGAGACAAATTTTTTAATTTTTGGTCTTCATTTTCGTGGCAGATTAAGTTGGGATCGGTTAAGTTGGCGAAGCAGTACATGAGAAGAGTTGCTACAGAGCTTCAAATCAAGGGAACATCAGATAAAGATTCTTCAATGGATTATATGTTGCTTCAAGGAGTCAGATTTGCTTTTCGTATCCATCAGGTTTCTCATATATATATTTTTTACATATATATTACAACAACGAAAATTATATGAATTTCACATGATATGAAATATTATTTGAATATCATTCTTGTCTACTTTTTTGTAGTTTGCTGGTGGATTTGATGTGGATACAATGCATGCATTTGAGGAGCTTCGTAATGTGGCTCTGGTTTTAAACAAAAAGTAAAATGAAAAGAGGATTTTTGAGGGAGGGAATATGGATTTTTGTATAGAGTATGATTTAAGATGGTAGTTTTGGTATGAAGAAAAAATGAGGTGCAATCATTATCTTATATTTTTCTAAGTAACTACAAAATTATATATGTGTTAGGGGTTCAAGATTAGTTTGACCCTTACTTTTGATATTTTGTGTTTGCATTGCTTAAAAATTAAAACATATATATATAATATATCTTCTTTATCGGATACATCTTTAGATCGGATTAGAATATTGCATATGTTTATATTGTGTGTTAATATAAGGTATTAGATGATACGTTTGAATTAAAGATTGATATATGATAGAATTATATATTTTCAGTGTGTAACCACATATGCACTTCAAATAACCACGTCTCACGAATCTCAGCTTTTGAACTTGTGTAAATACTATTTCCTAACATAAAGCACCAATGATAAAACATTGGCAAGTATATGCTTAGCTAGAAATTTTTATGGTGACTTTCATAAGGCCTTACATTTTGATTTTTGTACGACCTAATTTTTTTTTCTTCAAAAAAAAAACCAACATTAAATATATTTTTTGATTTGTACATATTTCGTTATTGAGTTTTTTTTTATCCACATTTAATCATTTAATGTTTTTTTTTGTCCACATTTAGTAGTTAATGTTTTTGTACACATTTAGTCATCAAAAATGCAATTAATCACAAATGCTTATGGAAATCAACATTAAAATAGAAAGAAAGGAAGAAATGAGGAAGGAAACACGAACCTGGGAGAAGGAAATCGACAGCAGCAACAATGTCGGTGGCCGGAGAGGGGAAGTTTCCGGTGGCTGGCGGTATCTCTTCAACTATGGGCTGTTAGAATCGTTTGAGGAAGGGAGAATCGTCAGAGCAAATGATCGAGAAAATGGAACAAAATGAGAGCAAATCGAAGCAGAAAGAGGAAGTGATTGGGAGTAATCTGCGTTGATCTTTAGCGGCGACACCCAATAGCAGCGGCAAATGAATTAATACCGGCGACACTAATCTTTAGCGACGACCTACGAAGAGGGAAAATAAGGCGCATTTTTTTAACCTTTAGCGGCAACAATTTAGGTCTGTAGCGGCGACATTTTGTCGCCAGTATTGGTTTTGTGCGTTCCATGAGTTTCTCATCCATTGGATTAGAAAAACGATCTCACGGTTGGCATTCAACAGAACATGAAAATGCAGATTTAGGTAGGTAAATATTACCGGTGACACCGATAACGGTAACAGAACCTTTAGTGACAACTTTTCGATTTGTCGTCGCTATTGGTGGCACCGGTATTTCTTGTAGTGAATGGAAAAAAAAAATACTATGAAAATGGAACTCTTGTATTAGGTTACATAGGAGAAGAGAAAGATGAAGAATCAATAAAACTTGACATCCAAATGGATATATTAAATATCCTTACAGAGTTTCCAAATGATACCCTAAAACCCTTATAATCAGGAAACATTTGTCTTTAAATAATTAAATATTATTAGGTGTTGTAATCAAATAATAACTCCTTAAACAGGTGTTATTTACGGGAACCTACCTATAAAAATAAAATAAGCATGCAATTCGACTACCAAGGTTCTCATTATGAACTTTGGCAAGCTGAGCATCTTCATCATATATCGTAAATTTTTTTTTTTTTTAGCTTTTCTTCAGAATTTCAATGACTATATCCTTGTCTTTGTCTTTGTAAGATCCAGCAGTTGTTTCGGGTGGAGGAGTTGGACTGGATTCACCAATCACAATGCCTTTAAGTACATTTTTTGTTGGAGGTGCTTGTTGAGGAGGTGGTACTTTTGGAATGACATACTGAATAGGAGTTGGGTTAGTACCTGTTTGAATTCGAGTAAATGGTTTTGTTGGCCTCTTAATCTTTGGAACTTTGATCAATGGTTGGTTTTTGAGATCATCTTTAATCTTTTTCCTTCTAACTTGGTTCAAAGCTTGAATTTTTTCAGCATCTACTCTTATTATCTTGGAAGATTCATTGATAGGAATATGATCATTAGAACCAGAACTATCATCTAGATTGATCTTATCCTGATGAAAAAATGAACCATAAATTCACATTTCAGAAAAAAGCATGTTGACGTAATCCATATAGATAAACATGGTGGTATATATATACAATTACGTACCATCTCCTTCTGTACATATTCTTTGTTGACAGGAATCATGTGATCCTGTTGCCCAAGGTTGTTCTGTACATCCGGAATCTAACATAAGACAAGAAACATTAGCAATAAGCACATTAAATAATGTACTAATTAAATCAATACATTTCTAATTTCCCAAATAATCACTTGAAAATTACATCATAAGTCATAACATTTTTTGTTAGAAAAGGATGGCAACAGGTTAATTAATTACTTTTTTTAGTAAATTATATCATAACATCCAGATATCAAGCTAAATACGTAATACCACGTGACATGATATTAAAAGAAGGTAGTTTGGATCTGAGACTTTAAACATCTTGTAAACGATGATAAATGCATTGGACCAACATTTTTCCTATCATCTCTTAATTGGCGTCAAATGATTTGCTTAAAAAGAAAACAATACTCACCACATACAAGAATACTACAATTTTTTTATAGTCGATGACATTTTTAATTATTCTTGAATATAAAACTAGATTTCCTTGAAAATAATTATGTGAAAAGACTTACTTGGATATACGACAACGCTTCCTCAAGCCTAGCAATGACTGTGTCCATTGTAGGGCGTTCCATTAGATTGAAACTGATGCACTGATATGAGATTTCTTTAAACGTTTCGAAAGAACGGCTATCAATTTCATCCTTTATATAGGGATCAATCAACTTGTCGAGGCTGGTGTGATAGTATCGCCTGACAAAATTTATGAGAGATTGTGGCTTATCATCTCCAATGTTTCGTCTACTATAAACCAGCATCCCACTCAGCATTTCAAAAAGCACCACACCAAATGAGTAAACGTCCGATTCTTTATGGAGGATGCCGCTTTCATGGTAAGTGGGATCCAAATAAAACTGGGTACCTGCAACCTTTGTATAGATTTGGGTTTCTGGCTGATTTCTGAGACCCAATTTTGACAAACCAAAATCACAAATTTTTGCAACCAAATTCTCATCTAACAATATATTTGCACTCTTAATGTCTCTGTGGATCACTCTGTTGTGCTCTCCAAGACCCGAGTGAAGGTAACCGAGTCCTCTTGCCGCTCCTATGGAAATCTGTAATCGTTGTATCCATGTTATGCAACGCCTCCTATTTGGATCTTCAAGGTGATGATCGAGGCTTCCATTAGTAGCATACTCATAAATGATAATCATCTCTTTGCCTTCATCACAGTAACCAAAAAAACGGATGATATTTTTATGTTGGAATCTGGAGATCATCTCAAGCTCATTGCGGAACTCATGCTCTCCTTGGTAGCTATCTTGATCTAGGCGTTTGATAGCAGTTATGCAGTTTTGCCCTTGTGTGGAGAGTTGTCCTTGGTAGACCTTGCCGAATCCACCTCCTCCAATACATCTATGCGGACTGAAGTCATCGGTGGCATGCTTGATCTCTTCCAGTGGAATTAGATACTTTTTGAGGTCTAACCCTGAAGATGACATGGTCTTTTGATATCAGCCGACGATGTATGGAAAAGATAGGGTAATGGACGGAGGAACAGAGCAGGGGCTGGATTTGTTGTGTGATGGACTGATGGTGATAGCTGGTGGTGATGACGGTGGTTGTTATAGTCGGACTGCTGGAGGATACAAAGATAATGTAATAATCTGATTCAAGGTTCTGATTACAATCTGTATGTAGGCTCTTAAGGGATATCACATACTAAAGGTAATCCTAGTATTATATATAGTCTTACCGGTAGGATCACACTATTGCTGTAATGGAGTTTGCTTAGAGGAGCTTACCTAGTACGCACGTGGCTTATTAATTAGAAACTCGAATTCCTTAGAAAGTAGGTGGTGTTTGTTTCTTTTGCCATGTCTAGCTGAGTAAATACGTTTAAGAAAAAAAGAATATTGTTGTTTATACAACAAAGGGCCATAGAATGTCTTTTTAAAATCTTTTTACAAAATACAAATTAAAAAATTAGCTCAAGGACGCTAATCCTAATGTGGTATTTTTTTTCCTACCACCGCCGTCACCGCCAACGCCACCACCACCTCCTCCACTACCACCACCACCACCACCACCACCACCGCTACTCACTGCCACTCCCAACTCCGTCACCACCACCACCCACAGCCACTCCAACGTACGCCACCACCCACCACCTTTGGCACCAACGCTACCTCCGCCACCCACCCCCACTTCTACCTCCGCCACCTACCGCCACTCCTACCTTGGCCATCACCCCTCCACCGACTGCAATACCAACACTACACGAAATCAGTAAAATAGTGGCCACGCCATTAGCGGCGATTTGCAACTTTAGTGGTGACATGTAACTTTCGCGTTACATGTCGCTACTAAAGGTGTGCGTCGCCGCTAATAGCCTCACAACTAAAGGTAAAAAACTGCGACCTGCGTCACATGAATTGGTTAACCTGTGTGCATTGATATGGGCCTAATCAAACGACTAGGAATGAATATCACTTAAACTATTAGCGGCGATGTCAATGGTGACGACAATCGTCGCCGCTAATGCTAAAAAAAACGGTATAATTTCTCTCTAGATGGTGTCGCTACTAAAACCCTAGTGTCCCAGCTAAAACCCTTGCATCGCTGCTAATAGTCTTCGCCGCTAAAGGTGTGTGTAGATATACCCTTCCTTTATCCACAGTTTCTATATTCTGTCGATTTTACCCATTTGTTTTTCTCTCCTGATTTTCGACAATCAAATCGATCGAAACCCATGCACTCTCTATCACCGGCGACAGAAGGTGTAACACCGGCGATACAACACAACTACCAGATTTTTTGCCAAGACAATGCTTCTCCTCTTTTTTTGATTTCTTTTCCCTCCAATGACTATCTATTGAGTTGATTGCTTGATTTTGTGTATTAAGCTTTGTTGACCTCTAAGCTCGGGTTGTCATCACCACAACCACAACTTTTGGATTTTCTGTCACCACAACACCACCACCATTTTGATTTCGTTCCACCACATGTTCTATTCTACTTCACGAAGTAATTTAATCTAGTCCTTCATATTGTATGCATTATGTATGTATGTGTGTATGATGTATGTATACGGAATACAATGTGTAAATGCATGTAATGTATGTATATATGTATGTATAAATGTATATGTTTACATTGAAAACATAAAAAATTGTATGTTATAATGAAATAGTACAATGCTATAATGGAAAAATGAAGAAAAGCAGGATTCTATAATGTATATGAAAAATGTGTAGGATATATGTTTAGGTGTATTTGTATGTACATGTATGTATATATATTGATTGGAACATCACTTAACTTTTAAGGGCTTATTTGGTAACTATAAAGCTATAATGAAAAAAATGAAAAAAAGTAAGATCTTATAGTGTATATGCAATATGTGTAGGATGTATGTTTAAGTGCATTTCTATGTATATTTATGTATGTATTGATTAGGACATCACTTAACTTTTAAGGGCTTATTTGGAAAGTACAATGTTATATTGGAAAAAAAATGGAAAAAATTAGGATGCTATAACGAATATAAAATATGTGTAGGATGTATATCTAAGTGCATTTGTATGTATATGTACTTATGTATTGATTGGAACATCATTTAACTTTTATGGGCTTTTTTGGAATGTACAATGCTATAAAGGAAAAAATGAAAAAAAAAGTAGGATACCATAATGAGAAAATATGATTATATATATATATATATATATATATATATATATATATATATATATATATATATATATATATATATATATATATATATATACTTGGGAGCTAAGGGGAAATGTCGTCGAAATTTTATTAAACAGGCAATCATGTAATACACATTTACGTATGAGATAAGGTATTCAAAAAGTGGGTTTTGAAGCCTACCCCTACGAACAGTATATCAATATTTGATTATTTGTTCTCGTGTCGGGGATATTTTTAGAATCATCTACTATATGAATACTTTATCTGATTTTTGTTTCCTGTAGAGTAAACTGTAACATCCCGAGTTCAGAGTGCAAAGTTCAGGGTTCAAAGTGAAAATGTGAATGGTCAACTCGACGAGTCCATGGGTAGACTCGGCGAGTAGGGTCGCGATTCTGGTCACATGTCTAGTGTCCAACTCGGCGAGTCGGTGGCTGGACTCGACGAATTGGTGCTGTGTGGAGAAAACCCTAATCCCAGGGATTAGGCCCTATATAAAGAACATAATACCCTCTCCTCAGCCTCTTTGCTCTCCCTTGAAGTCCAGAAACCCTAATATTTGTTGTGAGAGAATTAGAGAACATTTGGATCTTGAAGAGGTGTTTGTTGAAGAGATCTTTGAAGATTAAGAGGCTTGGAGCAAGGGGCTTTTCAAGGTTTTGACTTATTCTTCTGTTGGAGCCTTCTTTTGAGGTAATGATTCGTTGCTTGAGCTGTTATCCATCTAGATCTATCATTTGTGGGATTTTTGGGTGTATATCTAGTGCTATGTTGAGTTTGGAGGTTAGATCTGAGGTTGCTACCTCAGATCTAGAGTAGTGATGATCCAAAAGAGCATAAAGTCCCTGTTCAAGAGCTGTTGATGAAGTCTTTTAGCCCCAAACCTTAGCCCAAGAGTGTATTATGCTTAGATCTCCTTGGATTCACGTAAAGTTTGCCACTTTACGTGATGGATGGCTTGTATAAGAGTAGATCTATGGATTGGAGACCCTGCATGGCTTGGAAAGCCTCTATATGGGTTAAGAGCTAGTGGTACTCGGCGAGTCACATGGGTGCACTCGGCGAGTTGCATGAAGATAGGCAGAAACTTGGCGAGTTGGAAGAACAACTCGGCGAGTTGGTTGAAGATAGCCTTGGACTCGACGAGTCTGTTCTTGGACTCGGCGAGTTTGATCGTGAGGTCCTAACCTTTTCCAGGCTAAGCTGAGAATTGGTGAGTCAAAGGATGACTCAGTGAGTTGAGTACGGTTTGACTCAGAGTTGTGGGACTCGACGAGTCTTGGGACGACTCGACGAGTTGAGTCGTGTTATGGGAGTTTCAGAGCCTAGGGACTCGACGAGTCAGCGGGTTGACTCGGCGAGTAGAGTCAGTCAGGAGGGTTGGCTTTGACCAATAGTTGACCAGTTGACTTCCAGGGGTATTTTGGTTGTTAATGGTTTTTATTTGGTTTCGGTGATTCAGTGGTGGAGTTCGTGACGGTGTTCGGAGCAGCATGATCTTGTTTTGTTAGTCAGCAGTAGCAGGTGAGTCTTCTCACTATACGTTACCTTGAGTGGTAGTTATGTGTGACCGGAGGGTCTTATGTGCTTACATTAAGTATTATGTTATAAGACCGGACCGGAGGGTCCAACGATATAGACCGGACCGGAGGGTCCAACGATACAGACAGGACCGGAGGGTCCAATGATACGGAACTGGAGGGTTCCGTTGAGACACACCTACCGGAGGGTGATATTGTAGCCTTGAGTGGCGTATGTGTTGAATGTGGTATTTTGGGGAAATCACTAAGCTTCGTGCTTACCGTGTTATGTGTTTCAGGTTCTTCAGATTCGTGGGAAGGCGGCGGCTCGATTGTACACACACACAAGAGCAAAGAGTGATGAATACAGATCCTGGAATTTCATAATGTTCTGAAAACCTTGTTGATGATTTTTAAACAAAAAAAATGTTTATATGGAATAATGTGCATTTTTATGAAATAAAAATGAGTAAAATAAATTTAAAATTTTTCGGTGTTACAAGTTGGTATCAGAGCCTTGGTTTGAGGGATTCGGGTGCACCTTCGGGTATGTCCGGACTCAAACTGAGGATTGAGAAAAAGGTTTTCAAAAGAAATGAGTTTTCTAAAAATGAGTAAGAGAATTTATAAGAGAAAGAGACAACGAGCAGTGTGTACAATCAGCCGGCACCCGAACGGTGATTTCCCAAAAATACCCTTACATTGTGTGTTACGAGTAATATGTGAAATGTTATATATGCTAGAGAGTAGGCTAGGTATTTCATATTTTAGCGCTAGAGTGGCCTGATTTGTGATGCCTTAGCCTAGGAGTTACTGTTATTTGTAAATTGCTTTTGTGTATGTGCGGATTATGAGTATCCTGCAGGAATCCTATTTAGAGAAGGATTTGAGCAGAGGAGTAATCTAGGAGAGATACCTAGATGAGCATTTGAGGAGCCTTCTGAGAAGGTAGTCGGATACCCGCGAGGGGTGGAGTTGCTTGAGCTTGGTGACGTCTTTTACGAGTGTAGCAAGCGGAGTTGTAACCTAGAGTGGTGATACGTGTTGATAATGGACTACTCGATGCTCGAATGCTGCTTGATTCGTGCTTTGTGGAATTCTCGGTGATGGGAGTCGGCTACTAAGTAAATATGACGATATTCAGGAGGTAGACGGCTGGCATCACTAGGAGTTCTTCAGCAGCTGATGGCAGGAAGGTGTGGGAACCTAGGAAGAGCCTGGGAAGTGATCTTTGTTAGATGAGTAGGCAGATAATGGAGAGTATTCAAAGGAAGAGCGGCCAACAGAGCGGAAATTGTAAGTGAGGAGGTTGAGCAACTACTTAGGAGATCTGGAATGATTTATGTGGAAAGTATGGGTAGAGGTGGCAGGTAGTATGGGCCCGTACTACTGAAAGCAGAGGACCCATACTCGATACATGGAAAGTTCCTGAGATTCTAAGTAGCAGATGAGAGGGATCGTATGGTTTGAGTACCATGATCAGTGGCAGATGAGAGGGGATTGTATGGTTTGAGTACCATGATCAGTGGCAGATGAGAGGGGATTGTATGGTTTGAGTACCATGCTTGGAAGCAGGTTGGGAAGTGATGTCATGGTCCGAGTACCATGGTATGTAGCGGATTGAGAGAAGATAACATGGTTCGTTAACCATGAGTTATAGCAGGCAGAGAGATAGCAACATGGTTCGAGTACCATGGCTACGATGATTAGTGTTATTGGTCGTACCAGTTATGTCATTGTGTTGATTATACCGAGATCAAGTATGAGAGAGTATGTGGCTTAAGGGCCAATTTGAATGAGTTCGAGGGAGTATGCTTGAAAGAGAAATGGGATTCGTTTTAAGAGGTTTTATTTGTGAGGTGCCAGTGGAAACTGCACGACTTAAGGATAAGTGGGATGATGTTGTTGAAGGAGCGGGGGTCGAGTCAAGCCATCGGCTGATGGATGAGCCATCACCTTTTATGGCGAGAGTTACGTGGTTTCCATTCTTGAGAAGGAGAATGAGCTATCGAGTTTCTGGTTCTAGAAATTGGAGGCCGTGGAGTAGTACTGGTGGTGATCTTTTCAGGGTGTTTGAGCGGTTTGTCTGTGGTGAAATATTTCTTGTACCATAGAGCCAATAGTGGGATCGGAGAGTCTTGGGTGAATCGGGGCAGTTGGGATGTCCAGTTATGGGGCAGTATGAGGTCCTGAATGATTAAAGGAAGTCATGAGGGCTTCGTCTGTGATTCGGAGTATTTGGTATTGCTAGGTCATTGAGCGTTGCGTAGCTCAATCAGAGAATAGATGCGATGTTATTAATGGAAGCAGTCTGTGGATGGATGGAAAGTGCGCCCATTGGCGATGGTTCGAACCCTAAGTGGGGGAGAACCAGGTAATTGCTGAAGGGATTTGAGAATGGTGCAGAGGCAGTTAGAGGACTGGTTACAGTGATTATGTGGCAGATTCATGGGTTCAGGGCTAAATTGGCGGATAGGGAGAGGTTGCAAGTGTTGCAAGATGAGGATCGTTTTCGAGATTTTAATGAAGGGAGGCAGTATTCGTGTATGATGCAGTGAGTGCGAGATCATTGATTGAGATAAAGCATCGTGGGATGTTGTGATGGTGTCCTGAAGAATCGGAATATGCTGTCATTAAGTTCGGATTATTTTGGAATTGTGAGGCGGAGGCAGATAGTGGGTATCAAGTGAATACGGTTCTGGTGAGAACCCTATGGTCAAATGACATCAGGTGAGATTATTCGGGAAGATGGTTTGCAGCAGGGAAAGGTGTGTTCGGATGCTGTCAGAAATAACAGTGCATAGTTTGAGTAGGTGTGTACACCTACGCATGGCCGGTCCGCAGGGCATGGGTTCACTATCAAAAGGTATTCACATTATTGGTGCTAGGCTCTCAAACTCCAAGCAATCAATCACTATCAAAAGGTACGTCATTCTTCTAGTGTTTTATGATTCTAGTTCTTCATGCCATGCTAGTTAGGGTGTAAACCTTGGAAATTATTATTTGCATGTATTTTAGAGAAAACATAGATCCAAGGTTTATTAGGGTTGCATTTACGCTTAGGAGTGTTAGAATTCTCAAAACCCAACAGTGGTATCAGAGCCTAGGCTTGTTTTCTTGAATACTTGATGCAAATTGCTGAAAAATGTCGAAAAACTGCATTCTACACAGCTAACTCGCCGAGTCCTTCATCGTACTCGCCGAGTCCATGTGTATATTCAACCAACTCGCCGAGTCAGTTCATGCACTCGACGAGTTGGCAGGCCTGAGTGCAGATTTTTGAGTTTTAGTGCTGGAATTGGTCTAGAATCATTACCTTAAAATGTTTTGAACTTATAAAACCTGCTTTTGATGTGGTAATGATGATGATGGACCAATTTCAAAGTTATAATCAAAGTTTCAAGTTTATATATGCTTATATTATTTTTGAAAGTTGTTGATTATGAATGTTCATGAACTTATGAGTTTTGATAGATCATAGGAATTATGTGCAAATTGTTTGATAGTCTAATTCTTGATCTTTATGACATTGAATGAACTCCATAACTTGTCCTCAAGTTATGGAATTCCAAAAGTTTTTTCTTTTAAATGTTTTGTAAGAAGTCATAAGTTACACTTTTGAAGAGTTTTTTCCTAATAAATGTTTTTATGGACTCCATAAATTGTCCTCAAGTTATGGATTTCCAAGAGACTCTTCATTAAAAGTTTTAAACACTTAATTAAAACTCATAAGTTATGAATATCCAAAAGGTTTTGAATTGTTCAAAACTTGCCCTCAAGTTTTGGAATTTGTAAAGTCTCACACAAACTTTAATTCCATACCCTAGAGTTTTAATTGTTAAAATTCAACACTTATACTATTTATAACATTAATGGTTAATTTTTATATATATGTATAAGATTAAGTCGTTTTACCGCTAGTAGGCCTCATTCACGAAGCCGGTCTATAAGGGGGGTATAAGGTTGTTGCCTATAAAATGACAACTTAATGGGTGTCCACTCTTACCCACCGCTTCCTTGATCGGTGGAGGGTCGTTAGCCGAACGGGTAGAACAATGACTTTAAATTCTCATTAAAAGTATAATGATTATTATAAAGTAACTAAATATATATATATTTTTAATTCCCAATCTTAGTTACTTTAGGAAAAATGTGAACATGGTGCTAGTCCATGGAATTCACACTTTGTACCTTACCAAGTCGTTGGTGGAGCGTGTGTGGTTAACCGACACACTAACTTGGACTAGTAAGGATCACGAAGGGTGACTTAATGTTTGTCATAGATCAATGGAGCGTGTGTGGTTAACCCACACATTGATTAGGTGATAATATTAAGGGTACCAAGTGAATTAGTATGGTTATTCACACCTTGTTTTGTGATCCTCGGCATCCTAGTCACAAAATTTGAGAGGGCACACTTGAGATTGAAACATGCCATTGAAAAGTTCAATGAATCTTAAAAGATCTAGGAGTTTCAAATCCAATTAAAACCTAATAAATTATTTCGTTTTTTCATGGTGGAAATTAGTGAATCGTCATTCGCCTACCTTCACATATTTTATAGCTTGGATTATGGCATCCCTCTTCCAAGTTATAAAATATTGTGTTGGGTCCTAGCCTTAATATTTCATATTGGGTGTTATATTAAGGATTTTGAATCAACTAACTTGATTTTCTCCCATTGAAGATGTCTGGTTCAGACAACTATGATCTTCCCAAATCGCTTGGAACAAGCTTTCCTCTTAAAGATGATGTCCCTCAACATCTTGCTTCTCTTCCTCCACCCCCTCTATTTATTCTCCCTAACCCACAAGTTTAAGGTCACTCAAGCCTTATTGGCAAGCATAATCTATGTGTGCTCACATCTTGGAGATAAAGTCACATATTGACAAGCCGGGAGAGTTGGGTGTCAAAGTCTTGTGAAAGTTGTATGTTCAATCACTTTCTTGGTAACATAGTGATCCCTTTGGGACTACTATGAGATAGACTATGACATGACCCTTAGTGATCTTATCTATTTGCTTGGTGCTGCGGAATCAACAATGATTTGGAACACTAGTAAAGCAATTTTGTTAGAAGATCAACTTCCCAAACCTTAAATGGACATTGACAATGGTAGCATTGGATATCTAGAAAAGGATTTCTCTTCCCAATGGAAATGGATCGGCCATAGTCAACTCGGTTGACCAAATGGTGAAGAGAAAGGCTAAGTCTGAGACAGTCTCATGTGCCATTACCAAAGGGTCCATATGTTTTATTGCCAAAGGGAGGGACACTGATTGTGAAGCTGCCATATTTACCTGAAAGATCATAAGATTGATCAAGTCAAAAACGTTTGACTCTACTTCAGTTAAAGTCCACTGTCTAACTCTATTAAGTTCCTATTTGGAGATTCTTATTACATAGTGTGAATGGGTCACATGTTGATGTTTTTTAAGAATCAAAGCAAAGATAGGAAGCTTAAAGGAAGTATATGCTGATTCTGATTGCGAAGATGGGTTTCGATCGCATGGTTCGGTGATCAGAATTTTGAGTTGTTGCTTAAGAGTTATGATATATTACTTAGGAATGGATAACAACAAGGTTTTTATATGGATTGTAAGGATAAGTTTTTCTGCGAAGTTTTTAAAATAAACAATAAATAAAAAAAAGGGGTTTTAATTTTATTTATTTTAAAAATATCCTTACAATGGCATTTGTGAAAAATTGTTGCTTATGTGTTTCCAGTAATAGCAATATTGGAAAGTGGATTTGATTCTTTCATTTGTGGTAGTGTCTGAATTTACCAAATGAGGAAAGGTTCTCATCACCCAAGTTTCAATTGGATCGAAACTTGGAATCATACAAGCTGTATTGTATGATAGATGAGAATGTTCATCTTTGGAAAATTAAGACTAATTACTTATGTGAATAAGGATAGGACTAAAGGGGTCGAGTACACATGCTTGTGAACTGGTCAAGTCCACCACAAAGATTGATAAGACTATTCGTCATGATTTGCTAAAGCTTAGTAAATATGGTTATACTTACAAGTTTAAGTATAATTCTGAAGCATTGAAAAGTTTTCGATGTGTTACAGAACGAATGGGAAAGAATCAAATTAGGCAGAACGATAAAAGTTTCTCAGATCTGAAAAGATGGGAGAGTACTTTAGTATCGTGTTTTATGATCATCTTAATGATTAAGATACCATATCACAACTTCATACTCTAAGGACATCTTAGTGCATTGTTATGACTAAGAAGAGGGGTCATGAATTGTTGGAATGGTTAAAATCAAGAAGATGAATCATACTTCGTTCCAAAACAACTCTTAGAGTCATACTCCAAGATTGTAACATTGAGTGACATAAAGTAAGGTTTAAAACACTTATCAAATGTAGTGTAAAATGTTTTCTACTCCTGTACATTTGAAATTGGTAAGTGTGATGTCTTGGACAAGACAAAGACCAACTAAGACCAATTGTGTGAAGTGTTTATCTTGATAAGAATTCGCACTATCCCTTGAATATTTGTTTTGTCAAGGAATGGTCCTTGACTAGGGAAACTTATATGTCAAGATGACAGTGGGAGTCTTAAAGATCCTGAAAGGATTTCAAGATTTAATCAAGAGTAAAACCTGAGTTTTATCACTAGCACACGACTTAAGGTTTTCAACCTATTAAGTTGACATAATTCTTATTTTTGTGTATGTTCCTATTAAGTTGACTATGCATGTGAGTTCTGTTAGTTCTAAACTGTGTGCATAACGGCTTGGAAGCATTGGTGGGCCTTGTGCTACCAAGTGATAAGAAATTAATATTTGACAAGTTCAATCCATGTAAGGCTGAATTTGTCACTAACCTTGTCTTGTGATTATGGTTTTGAAAAATTCACATGGATAGGAACTCATACACCATAAAATCTAAGTGTCATAAGATTTCTCTCCGATTCATGAGAATGATGGTGAGGAAACGCTTTCACTAAGTAGATTTTAAGTAGATAGCAATTGTGATATTTGCATTCTCAAAGTCGTTAGTGGAGCGTGTGTGGTTAACCGGCACACTAACATGGACTTGTGAGAAATGGAAAATGCCTAAGCAATTGAGACTATGATTACGACATCCCATTTCATAGTTCTGGAAATTGTTTAGACACACAAGTGAGCTATCTACGGAAAGGTGTATGAATCTAAATTTTAGAAGTCCAACTGATTTCTGAATACATGTCAAAGCTAGTGGGAGCATATGTGTTATGCTGATAATCATCATGTTAGTGGGAGCATGATAATTGTGATTACTATTATTGCAAGCTAACAATGTTAATTATAGAAAAACAAAAGTTTCAATTCGTGAAGTTGCAGGGGTTGAAAAAGTCGTTTTGCTATAATTAAGGGAGAGGAAATTATACTTCATTTCAAATCTAGAAGCTTAGATTGAGATTTTAATAATCTTTAGTCAAGGACATATATATGAATTTTATGTCTATGTCTGAATGGTTCAACTTAAGGAAATTCTATATATATTGCGTTCTCAAAATTCAATTATGACTACGGCATCCCTCTTCATAGTTAAATTTTGAAAACATGGCAAATAAAAACTATTGTAGCAAGAGACTGGTTTAGTATTGATAAGATATTAAATAAACTTGATGATCGATTAGATCTTTGTAACAGGTAGTACGAAGAACAGAAAACAGTAAACAAGACAAGATCGAATCACAATGTGTCGAATGATTAATTCAAACAATCCTCAGCAGAGCTCGACTAAGAACTTCCGCTGTAGAGGATTTAGGGTTACAAGAACGATAATAATAAACTTCTGAATAATGCTCTGATCTATCGTTACTATCGTTAACCTAAGATGCATGCAAGCACCTATATTTATAATAAAACCCTACTATACTCACGGATGGACAGGCCCATACCGGAGATACAAAAACGGACTAACCACCGAGCCCAATAGACGCAACACTTAATACAAAACACAACCCAACAATCTCCCCCTTTGCGTAAAATTGGAGCGAGACTACTTCTTCTTCTTACTTGGGCCAGCAGCGGGAGTCTTCTTTACAGTATCAAACAGACGTGTGATAAGAGCGAGAATAGTCTGTCTGAACCGAATGTACCATTGTATCATGTCATCGAAGTACTTGACATCATCCGCTGAGTTTTGCTTGCATCTGTGGATGATCCCCAAAACATGCTCTAAGCAAGCAGTAGTGTACAGATGTTTGTCAGCCAAGGCAAAAAGACATTTCTGTCCTTCGTTCCTGGTGAACATGACTGAATTCCTTCTTGAGTCAATTCTACCCATCTGCATTTGGTTCAGATCACTGGCAGAGCCAACAGGAGATATTTTTGGTTTCTTCTTAAATACGCTTGCTATCTCCTGATCCATCAGCGCAACTTCCATGATGTAGCACACCAGCATCCTCTTGAGATGGTCAATGATCGGACCATATTCAGCTTCGTTGGTTAGAAGGATGTTGTGCAAGATTATCCAATCATGGGGATTGAGGTTCGGAAGATCTGCAAGAGAAATGGCATGTTCGGTTTTGGCAGATCCCCGAAGTACCTTGAAACGAATGTTAATGAAGTTCCCTTCAGTATACGACTTCAAGACCCGAAAGTTGATAATCTTCTGAGCGCTCCAAGTCTGATACTGAGGTTGAGCAGCCTTCAGATAGAAATCGATTAAGTCCCGATCAACCTGTGGATGAGGATGAGGGAACTCTGCAACGTTGGAGAAGGCATGAAAGATGAACGCCTTTTGGGTCAGTGGCATGTCAAAATGAGAGTCGACAGTATTGGAACAATCAAAAGAGATTACAGGTTCCAGCCACAAGATACTCGGTGTGTCGATGGATTCTTTAATCATCCTCTCGAGAGTCCAGGCAGGAAAAAGAGTTTTCCTACTCTCAAGAAGGTCGTGGGCTTCCTTCTGTTTTCTTTCTGCTTCTTCAGCTTCTCTAGCCACACGAGCACTGACATCAGCCTCATTGCGTCGACTTCTACGCTTCAACAAGTCGACAATTGTTTCTTTGTCTTCTTCCTCTTCTTCCTCAGTAATATTTTTGCCTTTGTCTTTCACACCTGAACCGGAGGCTTGGCCTACTGGAGGAGGTTCGGTAGTGTGAGTTGCCTTTGAGTAATGAGGTGGTTGGGATACAGATTCCTTCTCTCCCCCTTGTTTCGGAATGGACACGAAATCAAGTAGCCCTTCGATTTTGCTTAGCATGGCAAGGGCGGGAGCGAGCTTCTCTGCAAGGGTGCGCCTCACATAATAGTTAAGGATAGGATCATGTGCTTCGAGGATGTTTGAGATGGCAGAGTGGACATCCGAAACACACGATTTTATCACCTCCCTTTCGGACCGAAGAAAGTCAATCTCTTGCTGAGAGTAGGAGAGTTGACCACTCTTGACCTTCAGAGTAGTGGTCTTCTTGGCCAGAACATCCATCAAAGAGTTCTCAGCAGCCAAATCTTCTTGTAGCTTCGAGAGACGCTCGTCAATGGTTGTGCGAAATGATGAGTTGTCGTCAGAAAGCGTTTGACGAAATGAAGCGAAGGACTTCAACTCAGTTGAGACAGACGTTGTCAACTGTTGAACAATTAGTTCCCACGTAGTCTTAGCGGCATTTGCACTCTCCTGTAAAGACTTTAACAGGGAAGAGGCATCAGAAAATAGTTTATCGACTTTTTCGGTCGCTGCCTGACAGGCTTTTGTTGAGGCGTCGATGGCGGAGGTTGCAGAAGCAATGGAATCTTGCTGAGCCTTTGAGAAAGCATCAACAATCTTCTGAACTGCATCTTCAGAAAGGGATGACCGAGAAGTGGAAGAGGAGGCGATGAGTAAATCAACTTTGTCATGGAGCTCCTTGAGATGTCGTTTTGTGACAGGAGCGTCGTCATCGTCATCAATCTGTATTTGAAACGGACTATAGTAGACCAAGTCAAACATCATATTTTCCCGGCCAAGGAATGGTTCGTCACCCTCTGAAACATGACTAGGAGAAGGTGGTGGTGGTGAAGCTGGTGGAGCTGAAGTATGGGTAGGTTCAGGTTGGGTTGTTTCGGGTGTTGGTGTAGGTTCGGATGCTTTTGTGGTTTTGGGTGCTGGGGTGGTTTCGGGTGCATCAGTATGAACCCCCGTATCAGATACGTTGGCTCTAACATCTGCAGTGGATGTTGTGGTTGCTTCGGTGAATATTGGTGTTGGTATGGGGATGGAAGTGAGTAGTATTGAAGTAGTGGAAGTTATGGGGGAATAGAAATAGGAATGGTTTTAGGTGGAGAGTTAATGGGAGTAGTAGAGACATGAACCTCTGGTGTAGGAGATCTGGGTGGAGTGTTGCCTCGTGGAGAATCGTCAGAATCCAAACTCTCACCCTCAGACTCGCTTGAGGAGGAAGCGATGATCAGCTTTCGCTTGGGCTGAGTTTTTCGGCGCTTTGGCTGCGGAGACTGAGCAGCCTTGGTTGGTTTCCTCTTCTTTGGAGAAGGGCCTTTAGCCCCTTTCGCCACCTGTTTCCCCTTGTCAGCCTTCTTGCCTCTTGGAGCAGGCTTGTCGGCGTCATGAATAGACTTCAACATCTCCGGAGTAAGATCCCTCGGACCAGAACGCTTGAATCCTTTGTATGTCTGGATAATCCGGCTATCAGCAGGAACATCGCCATACATAGTTTCCGGAATTGAACCGTTGAATGGAAACTTGGAAGCGTCTGATACAATGATCTTCGTGGTATGGAAGGTACCGATCGAAGACATTGGAGCACCAACGACAATGGGGACGTGGTACTTGTCCTTCACCCATTTCGTGATCAAAGTCCAGAACCTAGCGTATGAAATTTCAGAATGCCTGGATGTATAGGAGAGACTCTGGATGAGTTGTTGCCACAGAACAGACCCATAATCCATGTTGATGCCATTGTAGACACCATACATTATAGACAAAAACAACCGACTGGCACCATCAGATCCAGCGCTTCTTTCAGAAAGCCTTTTGAATAGAACAGTGAACATCCCGTTCCACTGTGGTGGTAGGCACGACTTCTTGAACTTCGCGACTGAAGTAAGCACCTCCGCATAACCCATGTTGTAAAACATGTTGAACAAATGCCCCATTGGAATCGTTTCAGGGTTAACCCTCGAGGAATCAGGTTCAAACCCTAACAACGAGCAAAATCTTTGCTTTGAAATCGAGGCCTTGCGCTGAAAAATATCAAAGAAGATTTTGTGAACGACCTTGTCGTAGTGAGCAGTGGCAAAGATCTGCGACAAGAACTCCATCGGAACGGATTCAGCTCTTGTAAGTGCTGGAGCAATTGGCGAAAACTTCAAACACTCGATAATGGGGAACATGAAGGCATCGTAAACATGAGGGGATAAATCGATGATTAGGCTTTGTTGTGGGCGAATGGGCAGTATGTGGGATGTTGCGTGAATAGAAGATGAATCTGCCATTGCTTGAAGAGAGTTGAGAAGATGATGAACAGGAAAGTATTAAGGAATTTTTGCTCTCTGGGAATTTTAATTGCGGTAAAGAGGTAAATGAAGGATTATGTGGCCTTTTATACTGGGGATTTAAGAGAGAGAAAGATCTTCCCAAATCTTCAATTGAAAATCGAAGAGTTTTCCGGAGTTGACTGATGCGTGACAGTTGGGGTAGCCGATGATCACGCATGAGAGAGAGTGTCAGATCCCAAATAACATGCCTCCCATCAAGCGCCATTTGGATATGAACCGTTTCAGATTCACACGCGCCCCTTCTGCGCCATTTGGAGATGAGACGGTTCCAATTCGCACGCTTTCCCTTTTGCGCCGTTTGAAATCAAATCGATTAGACTCCCGCCTGAGTCAACATGTCTTTATCTTATCCCTTTAAATTGTAACGACATCTTTTGAAAAATACCGCCACGTGGATTAAAATCAACCACAACCTTTAATCGACTGCCAATCCAAGTAAAATGCCTGGTAATTAATAGAACCTGAATTTTTGGAAAATCAAAGATTTTCGTGCTTAGGGTGTAAAAGAAAAGAAATAAAGCAAAATTTTTGGGAAAATGTGATGTCAATAAAGACACGAAACGAATGATCCCGGGCACGTATCTCTTCCTTCAAAGTCAAGAAAGACCTTAAAGTGTTTGTGTGGTTTCCCGTTGAATAACGATCAAACACTTATTAAGAAGTGTTGAAAGGCTTCTTTTAACTAGGCTTATTAAGGTGGCTATCGCTTCGATTCAAAATTCCTAAGCTTGATATAAGACAGAAATCGAACGAAGTACTTGTGAGACCGGTGTAGTCTATTGAACAAGTAGGTTGGAGATAATTTAATTTGGCTAGGACATTTTAAAAAAATCTCAACAAAAATTTAAAACTGGATCCCAAGGGAAGAAATGTTATGGGTGTTAACAATTTCATAGGAATCACACAAAAGAAACTTTTGAGATTTCAAGGAGGTACGAACGTCAATTCATTAGTGAAAACTAGAGCAAATTAATTGTTCACCGTCAATTCGTATTGGGTATTGAATTTTGGGTTTCACTTAGATCGTAGTGGCACGAAACTAAGATCATGAACACAGTTATTGTGTAACCATAAACCTCAGTGGTAATTTCTGAGAGTCTCAAGGGTTACTTTTGTGAAACGAAAGTGATGGAGAAATGCAATTTAGATGGTGTAAGAAAACAAAGTACCTCTGCTGTGAAAAACTGGACCAAGCAGAAAACTCTTATCTCATGTGAGAAGAGAGTTAGGTAGCTCATGATTAGAATAAATAAGGAAGCCTAATTGGGAAGACAAGGTTTGTTTATACCAAGTCAGTAAGGCTTATTATTCAGAATCAGGTGAGGCTTTGGACACATACAACAACATGCTTCTAGGGACACTTAGCTAATTCAACAATTTCCCCATAAATGAACACACACATAAAATTAAAGCCAAAAAGTAAATAAAGAACAAAATATTTTTGGAGTTTTTGAATTTATAACAAAAATATTTTTGGAGTTTTTATGAATAAATAAAAGATGAAAAAAAAATAAAAAAATAAGACAAAAGATGAAAAAAGAAAAAAAATTTGGAACCGAACCCGAGCGTTCGGTTTATTTCGGTTGTAAAAAAAACTTTAGAATCGAACCCGAGCGTTCGGTCTATTTCGGGTAAGAAAAATTTTGGAACCGAACCCGAACGTTCGGTCTATTTCGGTTACCAAAGAAAATAGATTTTCAAAAAGAGAATAGTTTTGACAATAAGAGAAATGCATTTGGAACAATTATACAAAAGATCTACAACCAAGAAAACTACCTTTGATTGATGAGCGAAAAGCAGATTATTCGACCGAACCCGAGCGTTCGGTTCATTTCGGTACATTAGTACAAGACCCGAACCCGAACGTTCAGTCTATTTCGCTTCTTACTTTTGAGTTTGAGAGGTAATGTTTGGTACTGACTCCGATTCCATCATACCTAGCCCTTGTAGAATTTTGTTGAACGATGCTTCAGGAAGAGCTTTGGTGAAGATGTCAGCCAGTTGATCAGTGGTTCGAACAAAATGAATTTCGACGTTCCCATCTTCCACATGATCTTTAATGAAGTGATACCTCAGTGCTATGTGCTTAGTCTTCGAGTATTGCACTGGGTTATGACAAATCCTAATTGCACTTTCTGAGTCGCAATATAGTGGCGTCTTTTTCATATTGAGTCCATAATCCCGGAGTTGACTTTGGATCCAAATCACTGGAGAGGTACAGGAGGCAGCTGCGATATATTCTGCTTCAGCGGTAGACAGAGATACACATGTTCGTTTCTTTGATTGCCAACTAACCAACTTCCCGTCTAAGAATTGGCAGCCTCCCGTGGTGCTTTTCCTGTCTAGTCCACAACCTCCAAGGTCTGCATCTGAGTAGGCTTGAACGAAGAAGCCTGAATTGGATGGATACCATAGGCCTAAAGAAGTAGTTCGCTTGAGATAACGAAGTATGTTATTCACTGCAAGCATATGAGGTTCACGTGGATTCGCCTGAAATCTAGCACAGTAACAAACAGAGAACATGACATCAGGCCTGCTAGCAGTAAGATACATAAGTGAACCGATCATCTGGCGATATAGCGTAATATCAACTGCTGGCTTATCCAATGATGGAGTAAGCTTGGTGCCGAACGCCATTGGAACTTTAACCTTTGAATCTCCCATCATGCCAAATTTTGCAAGGAGAGTCTTTGTGTAAGCTTCTTGATTAATAAAGATGCCTTCGGGTCCCTGTCTAATGTTTAAACCAAGGAAAAAGTTAATTGCACCCATTGAGCTCATTTCAAATTTAGTCTCCATCAGCTTTCTGAATTCAGCTGTTAAGCCAGGATTCGTTGAGCCGAAGATGATATCATCGACATAAATTTGAACAATCATAAGGTGGTTACCTTCCTTCTTACGAAAGAAGGTTGGGTCAACCGAACCTTGTTTGAATTTTGACATCTTTAAAAATTTGGTTAGCGTTTCATACCAGGCCCTCGGAGCTTGTTTCAGTCCATATTCGGCTTTGTCCAAAATGTAACAGTGATTGGGGTACCTTTCATTGACGAATCCAGGAGGTTGCTCCACGTACACGGTTTCTTCAAGTTCTCCATTTAGAAATGCGCACTTGACATCCATTTGGTAGACCTCAAAGTTTTTGTGTGCAATATAGGCAAGAAATATTCTAACGGATTCCAGCCTAGCTACAGGAGCGAACGTTTCTTCATAGTCGATTCCTTCCTCCTGACAGTATCCTTTCACTACCAGACGGGCTTTGTTTCGTATTACGTTGCCTTCCTTGTCCATCTTATTTCTGAAGACCCATTTGAGACCAACAACTGAGGCATCTTGAGGAGTTGGAATGAGACGCCAAACTTTATTCCTTTCGAATTCATTCAGTTCATCTTGCATAGCTTGAACCCAATCGGAGTGATCAAGAGCAGTGTTAACTGTCTTTGGTTCGACTTTTGAGACGAAGGAGTTAAACATACAGAATTCTACTTTTGAAAACAAGGAAGTTTGTTTTGCCTTTAGTTGTGATCGGGTCAGGACCTTTTCAGAGACATTACCGACAACCTGAGAAACAGGATGATCTTTGGTCCATTTGACAAGAGGAGGGTAATTTGGATCATAAGATGGATCCAATTCATCGTTTACCGTCTCTTCTAGTTCAGATTGACTATCATAGTCGTAAGACATATCTGCATTCTCCCCCTCGACAGATAAGCTTTCAGGTGTGTCTTGAGTTTCTGGAGCTATTGGAGTTTCGTGCGGTGTTAAGCTTTCGGTTACCACAGGACTTTCGGGTGCAGATGAGCTTTCGGGAGCAGCTGGAGAATAGTTCTCCCCCTCAACATGTGAGCTCGCCTGTGATGACGAAGATAATCCCTCCCCCTCAACTGAAGTATCATGCTGTGGAGGGTCGTTAGAACTTGATCCTCCTTCATTCATTCTCTTTGTAGTATCTTCGATGAGTTGCTTCAGATGATCTACTTTGTTGTCTGCTGCACTCGCTTCTGAGAGAGTTGCCTTCTCTGGTTCATCAAATAACTCGACGAACTTCTCAAATAGGTTTGCAATCGAGGTTGTGACTTGGCCTGTGTGAGAAAAGATTTCTCCAACTGTGTCTTCTTTGGCCTTAAGCTTTTTGACATAGCTATCATCAAAAGTCACATAATATGTTTCTTCTATTTTCCTCGAGCGCTTGTTTAATACCCTGTAGGCTTTTGAAATGAGAGAATAGCCCAGAAATATCCCTTCATCGGCTTTGACATCGAACTTGTTACGATGTTCTTTAGAATTGAAGATGAAGCACCGGTGAGCCGAATACATGGAAAAATTTGACATTTGGCTTCCTGTTGTTGATGATCTCATAAGGAGTGAGAGTGAATCGCTTATTGAGATATGACCTGTTCTACGTAAAACAAGCAGTAGCAATAGCATCAGCCCAAAAATATAAAGGTAAAGAAGCAAAACTTAGCATGCTTCGGGCCGCCTCACACAAAGATCGGTTTCGTCTTTCGACAATCCCGTTTTGTTGAGGAGTGTAAGGAGCTGAGAAGTTATGACTGGTTCCTTTGTCGGCCAAGAATTCTTCGAATTCTTTATTTTTGAACTCTAGACCATTATCGCTCCTGATGTTGCGAACGACTTTCTTTAGCTGTACTTCAATTTGCTTGATAAACGCCTTTAGCTTGAGAGTCGCTTCAGATTTGTGCTTCAGAAAGAATACCCATGTAAAACTCGAGAAATCATCAACGATGACAAGAATATACTTGCTACCGTCGATGCTTTCGATAGATGATGGACCACACAAGTCAATGTGAATTAACTCTAATGGTTCAACAACTTTAGTGTTTACAATCGATGGGTGACTTTGACGACTCTGCTTCCCCATTTCACACGCAACACATAAATGTTCTCGATCGAATTTGAGCAATGGAAGACCTCGACCATGACCACCTGTGACAAGTTTGTTGATATCCTTGAAGTTGAGATGAGAGAGCCTTCGGTGCCACAGCCAGCTTTCGTTAGATTGTGCTTTGGATAACAGGCAGATAGCTGGATTCCCTTTGATGGGTTTGAGGTTCAGGGGAAACATTTCGCCTTTGCGCTCCGATTTGAGAATGACTCTTTTCGTTTTCTTCTCAATTATTTCCGAACCCTCATCATCGAATGAAACCTTGAGACCGGTACCTCCAACAAGTTGAGATACACTGATGAGGTTGTGTTGTAGTCCTTCAACGTATGCAACCTTCCTAATCGTAAAATCACCATTTGTAATCATTCCATAGCCTTTTATGGTGCCGAAGGAGTTGTTCCTGAACTTGACATTTCCACCGTTTGAAAGAGACCGAAATTCCCTCAGCTCTTCCTTCCTTCCTGTCATGTGACGTGAGCAGCCACTATCAATGTACCATTCTTCGTCAAACTGCTCGTCACTAATAACCTGCACAAATTAAGCAGATTTAGGAACCCAAAGTTTCTTGGGTCCACGTGAGCCTTTCATAGGAACAGGAATAGTAAGAGAGATGTCAACAAGATATGTTCTTTTTATTAACGTTGTTTCATCTTTCTTTTTAGTGGTGAAAACCTTAATTTTATTGGGATTGGTTTCTTTCGGTTTGGATTCTGGTTTAGGTATTTGGACTTTGGGATTATTTTGATTTGTTCCAACTGATGAAAACTTTGATTTTCCTTTTATATCTGTTGATGATTTAGGTTTTTGAGTGCTAACAGAGTTGAATTTAGAAAGTGGTTGAGAGGAATTAGAAGAATTAGAAGAAGAAGAACGAGAGAAGTTAGACTGAGATGATTTCTTGGCTTGAGATTTTGTTTTTGATCATTAGTGGGACCGAACCTAGATCTTTGGTCTCTTTTGCTCTCGGAACCGAACCTCTGCTTTCGGTAGATAGTGTTTTCTGAACCGAACCTTTTCTTTCGGTTGTCAAATTTTTCAGAGCCGAACGTATCCTTTCGGTTGTTTTGACCTTCATAACCAAACCTCTCTCTTCGGTTGTTATGACTCTCTTGTGACCTAACAGTGTTTTTCTCTGACTTTAAATTTCTTTCATGATAAGAGAAATGGGCATTTTGAGATTGCCAGAACTGTTTTCTTTCAGAGAGATTCTTCTTGTATCTCTGATTCCTTTGATGTTTTTGATTTCTCACCTGCTTCGGCTGACGATGGATATTCGCTTTTTGTTTTTGCTTTCTGTCAGCAGGTTCACTTTGAACTGATGATGTGTCACTTGAAGGAGTGACTTCTTTTGCAGAAACTCCTTTTTCTTCAGGAACATCTTTTGTACCACTTGTACTCGGCACGTCGAAGCTATCAGGTTTGTTCAAAGGTTCTTGCACATATCTGCCTTTGGTTTTCCATGAAGTCCTTTCTGACAAACCAACTGTTTCGTCAGCATTGTCGATAGGAGCAGACCAGAAGAACTCATCACAACCATCAGCATTATCTTCGTTTACAATAGCTGTGAGTTCGGCTGTCTGATGTTCTGTTATGCCTGTGACTTTATACACTTGATTTGGAGTTGTTCTCACTTTTTGGTATACAACAGCCTTTTCTTCAAGGATCGGGGACTTTTGTTGGGACAGACGAGCAAACTCCACAGAATTTTCTGAAATAAGATTTTTGTGGTTTTTGGGTTCACTCTTGACAAACTCTGAACAGTCAACTGTGTCTTCAACAGAAATTTCACTCATATCATCGTCCTCATTGAGTTCAGATGCATTTTTAACATCAATTTTATTTTCTGAGCTCAGGTTGGCATTCAATGAGTCAAACTTTTGTATGGTTTCGGTTCTTAGTTTAAGTTTATCATTTTCATCCAAAAGATTTTTCAGCATGTCTTTATGGTCCTTGGACTTTATGAAAGATTCGATTTTGTCTAGACCATACATATATGTCGGATTAACATCCTCAGACGAAACAACACTTTCACAGTTATATGCTTCAGCGTCAATTTCATCCTCCTTAAACTCAAGGAAGGGCAAAATCATGCGATGAATTTTCTTCCCTATTTCACAGTTTAAATGAAGTTGAGTAATATTAGTGTAAAGACGCTTAGCAATTAAACAAAAGACATTTATCTGTTTTAAAAGTTTTAAATTGTCTCTTTGTAAATAAATGTTTTCATCCTTGGATTTGATTAACTCCGACTCCTTTAGCTCGATCCACATCCTCCGTTCCTCACTCTTTGAAGATACCCTGCTTATTTGGTTAGTTAGGTTAGAATTGGTGATCCGTGTTTGAGTTAAACTGCTGTCTGGATGAGATATTCTTGAATTAACATTTTTTAATTCCTTTTCATATGAACTTTGTGGGACTTTGAATGAAACAAAAACTGATTGTACCTTCTTGATTAATTCATCAAGGTCGTTAAACTGCACGTTGAGAGGTTTTGCTGTGAAGCACAAGTCCTCTCGCTTCTTTGTGTCTTCATTCCCACCATCTGTGTTGTATCCCCTCATCTGAGACACGTCTGACACCATTAAACACTTTCCACTGCTCCCTTCACCTTTCGCTACATAGGCCTTTCCATGAGATGGCTTCCTGACTTCATCGTCCTCAGAATCTGTTGACCAGACCTCCACGCCACCGAACTCATCATCCGCTACCGAACCCTGCACAATTAAAACATTCATAGAGGGGTTAGCAGTGGATTTCTTTCTTTTGACCTCTTCCAGCTTTTTCAACAGCATAGTTTCTTCGTTTTTCTCCTCATCCTTTTCTGCCATTTTCTTGAGAACACAATCTTTGGCATAGTGGTTCTTTCCTCCACCATAATAGCGGCTCACACCCGAATCACCTTCAGCTTTCGGTTCCTTCTTTGGTTCTTCTGCCTTCGGTTCTTCCCTAACCTTTTCAGAGTTGTAACTTCCCTGCCAGTTTCGGTTCTTATTTGCAGGGAACCTTTTCTTGATGAACCTCTTTGGGTTTGACACCATCATTGCATAGTCTTCAGAGGTAAGATCATAATCCTCTAGGTTGAGGTCTTCATCTTCCATCACAACTTTGCTTTTGGACAGAAGGGCCAATGATCCCAAGCTTGAAACCACATTTTTCTCCTGTAACACAATCTTTTCTTGGGATTTCAAAATCCCTACCAGTTTCGCCAAGGAGTAAGATTTGAATTGCTCATGCATTTTAACAGTGGACACAACCGCCCTCCACTCAGATCTGAGACCATTTAAAAATGTAACCTTTTGTTCAATCAACTTCCTTTCAATGTCATGTTTAATCATCTTACTAAGAAGATGATTGAAGCGATCGAACGTCTGAGTTACAGTTTCTTCAGGACTCTGCTTGAATTCACCAAATTCGGACAAAAGCAAGGTTTGAATGGAATGCTCGAGATCTTCGTCCGTAGAATATAACTCTCGCAGCCTATCCCATATTTCTTTGGTAGTGCTGCATGAACTCAGCAGCCTGAAAGTGTCAGATTGAAGAGCGAATCTGATTAGTCTCAATGCTTTAATATTGCACTGAAATTTATCTTTTTCGTCTTGAGCAATATCTTTAACATCTTTCAAAAGATCATTATACTCCTTCTGAGTTTTAATAATTCTTGAAGTTGCTGAATGAGCGAATGGTCCAGATACGATTGCTTCCCAGATGAGATATCCATTGTCCTCAGATCCGATAACATAATCTTCAAAGTGATGTGCCCAGACCTCGTAATCCTGGGTGTAAAGGATGGGAATCTTTGTCGTTGATCCAATGCTGTTTGAGATGTTAATGGGATTAGATTGTGACTCGTCCATGCTTGATCGAAAAACCTGTTTAAAAGATCAGACTTGTAATATATTAAATTAGGGCAACACAAATAAATGTTGAGTTACGTCAATTATGGGATGACGGCTCAATAAATATCAGTAAATGCGGAATAACCCTAATCGCAACCTTTTTCACAGAAAAGAAGTGTATGAATTACACAGCCTCCTGCTCTGATACCAATTGATAAGATATTAAATAAACTTGATGATCGATTAGATCTTTGTAACAGGTAGTGCGAAGAACAGAAAACAGTAAACAAGACAAGATTGAATCACAATGTGTCGAATGATTAATTCAAACAATCCTCAGCAGAGCTTGACTAAGAACTTCCGCTGTAGAGGATTTAGGGTTACAAGAACGATAATAATAAACTTCTGAATAATGCTCTGATCTATCGTTACTATCGTTAACCTAAGATGCATGCAAGCACCTATATTTATAATAAAACCCTACTATACTCACGGATGGACAGGCCCATACCGGAGATACAAAAACGGACTAACAACCGAGCCCAATAGACGCAACACTTAATACAAAACACCACCCAACAAGTATCATGTCTTTATGTGAGACATCATGAATCGTGTCCCATATGCTTCGGATATAGGATCGATTTCATGTGCTATAATATTCATCCTTTCTAAATTTTCCAAATGCTCAGGGCATTTAGAAGGGAAAAGTCTAGAACTGGATATGACTAAAGTGATTAAGCAATTGTCGAGGACAATCTGAGGTTTGCCAAAGATTGGTTGCTCATGGACATTTGGAAGTATAGTGTTAATTTTGGCAGGACCATATTGACATTTTCTGAAAAGAGGCAACTCTTGTTTAGAAGTGATAGTCAAAATGGGACTATGGAAATGTCTCCATAGCTGGAAGTGATTCAATCTGTGTAAGATTAGAAAACCATAATGCAAGAAGGATGTTCAAAGCAATGTACTTTGAATATGAGACTTCGTTTCCATAGAGTTGATCTCCTTTGGAATCCTCTGTAATGACTGATGACAAGGTTTTGGTGACCTTGTGCATAATCATTACGAGAGGATTAGTGCATATAAGTTTAAAATCTAATAGATTTTTGGTAAATGGTAGGAATTAGGAATTCTTACATTTACAATAAGGATTTGGGATTGTGAAATGAGCATCGTTGGAATCATGTTCAATTGATATATTTCACAAAGTAAAGATCATAGACAAACATAGTGTGCATACTTGGAGTATGGCATAACTATTGTTTAGAAAACAAAGTGTGCATGCTAGGAGCATGGGACAACTGTTGTTTTATTCAAGTATTAAGTTAATTATTTGAAACATTATACAATGAATAATGTGTAATCAATATGGTGATAAATAAAAGGTGGTTCTATTTATATTCAAAAGGGTTTTGAGACCATATTGGATTCGATTATTATTGTGTTTCACTTTGCATGTTTTGACTTCCAGAATAACTAGGTTATTCTTTCGGAATGACTAAGTTACTTAAACACTCCACAGTCGTTCATATGTTGGAAGTAGGTATGAATTAAGACTGTCATGAATCGAGGTTGTAGATGGCTAAATGTGTTTAGACATAGCAATGGTTGCTACAACGTTCATGAGTGCTCATAAGTTATGAGTATTGGAATAAACCCACGCTCACTTGTATCACTTCATGGAATTTATCTCGAGTGATCGTGAGACGATAATATCATATAAGTCTTCAAACCTAGAGATATGAGTTGTTGCTTATGAGTTGGTTGTGCATTGATTGCACGAAAACGCATCAGTAACTTGATGTTATAAAACGTGCCTTTGTGTACAATTCAACAAGTAGTAGAACAAGCATATGAGTCAAAGTTTATCTGTTCCTTCTAGAAATAGAAGCGATATCTGGGCCCCTCGATGATTTTGTGTTGACCCATGTACCGGGCCCGATCAGAACCTAATTGATGTGTTCAATTTAGTTCTTTGTCAAACAAATTGGAAATCGGGAAACAAACTGCTGGAAAATAAGTACGACATTGTGTTAGGGTATAAATGTTGTAATAAGTCGAAGTGTTAGTTTTGTTGTAACGAAGGATCTCTAGTCTTCGTAAGTAGAGTCTTCGGATGTAATGTTATATTTACTAAGGCATTTTATTGAATAGTCTTAATGTCTAGTCCTTAGTATTTTGTTATGCTTTTGTACGCCTATAAATAGGAGACTGTACTGAGTGAGTACTTAACTTTTCACGTACTCTTTACAGAGAATTCTTTTGTACTCTGTAAAATCGAAAGCATAATATGAGCTGATAAAATATTATATTTACTCTCGTGTTCATCGTGTTTCTTCTTTCTTAATTCTTACGTGATTTGATCTTTAAACTCGATTACAAATCTCATCAATTGGTATCAGAGCAGGAATCCTTTCTATGATCTGATTTTCATTTGATCAAAATGGTTTTTGAATCTACTGTTTGATTCAAAAAGTTTTCATCCTTTTTGAATTTGAAAATTTCATCTAGATCTCAATTCAGGATTTGATTCTGCAAAAATATTTGTTAATCGAGTGTTCGGTGTGTAATTCTAAATTGAATTATACAATTTGATTTTCAAAATTCTCAAAAGTTTAGTATCATCTTGAAGTTTTTGTCCGTACAACAATGACGTCATTCAATCTGAATTCAATGACATCATTTTCTCATTTGCTTGGATCATCCACAAAAATTCCAATGCTTATTCCAGAATATTATGATCAGTGGGCAGATCGTATGGAAGATTACTTGAACGAATTGGATGAAGAATTATGGAAATGCATTTAAGGAGAAATCAATCAACCTGCACAAGTTCAGCCAATCGGCATGTCTTCAAGCAGTTCAGAAGTTGATAATCAAACCGATCGTTTAAAACGTCTGGAGAAGAAATGCATGAGGGAATTAAGAGGTGCGTTGCCTTCTGTTGTGTACAATTATGTCAGAACATGCAAAACAGCTAAAGAAATCTGGAACAATCTCAAAGACAAATTTCAAGGGAGTGAAAAGACGAAGATCACATCTGTGAAACAATGCCTGGTAGAACTCAAAGATTTCAGATAGAAAGAAAATGAGTCTATTGAAACATACTATGATAGGTTCAACGAGTTAATCTATCGTTGTAATCGTTATAGTATAATAAGGTCACCAATGGAGTAAAATTTGATATTTGTAATGGGACTTCGAAAGGAGTGGAGAAGTGTGAGCATGATGGTGAAAAATCAACAAAGTTTTGATACTTCGACTTTGAATGACTTGTACAATCAATTAAAATCTCATGAAAATGAAGTTAATGAAATAGCTGAAGAAGCTATAGCAAGTCTTGGTGGTCCTTTGGCTCTAGTTTCGAAGGTTTCAGAAAGAGAAAGTGAAAAATTGAAGTCTGATGAAGAAGAAGGTTTTTTGATGAATTCCGATGATGAGGCTGTTGCATGTTACTCAAACAATAGAGTAAAGAATTTTTTTAAGAAACCTTTTAATCCAAAGAAGTCATCAGATTCGAAGGGTAGTTTTGAGAACAAAAACAAACTGGATGAAAAGAAAATAGAAATGAAGACAAATTCGAAGAATGAGATGGAGCAAATGAAGATGTTATTGAAAGGTGAAACAGGGATCAATTGTCATTATTGCTATGGAGCAAATCATTTGGCTGTAGATTGCCTGTTGAGGAAGAAGGAAGAAAAGAAGAGTAAAACAAAGGATGAAGCTTACTACACTGAGAAACTGGAGGAAGTAAAGAAGAAAGCGAAGAATTTGTCATTGGTGGCTCACGGAGAAACTGAATCAGATGGCACATATCAAATATGGTCTTCGGGTTCAGATGATGAAGAGATGAAAAATCCAACTCATGGAGCCATGTATGCAAAAATGGAAGAGGATTCAGATGATGAACAGACTGACGAAGTGTGTGGGCAATGCTTCGTTTCGAAGTCTACTGACAAGTCGCCCATGACTACCAAGGTACGTAACATTCTTGAATCTTTTAACATTCCAGTTTCTGCATATAATTCTGAGCTAGTATCTTTTGATGAAACTGTTACTTACTTTGATTCAATCATTGTGTCTGCTAGCAATGAAGCGAAAAAGTTAAGTGATCAATTACTAGAGACGAGAAAGATGTTGGATTCAAAAGTCACTAGGATTGATTACTTAGAATTGCAAGTTTCAAATATCATGAAGGATAGAGAAAAATTAGGAAAAGAAATAAACTTGTTGTTAGCTCAGAGAAATATTTTCTGTAATTCAGCAAAAAGATTGTATGGAAAATTAACTGAGTTACATCATTCATGTGAAATTAGTAAGGAACAACATAGAAAATTACTACCTTTTTTAGCTTATGATAGAGCTAAGGTTGATAGTATTTCATATGATTGTGAAAAAGAAATTTCTGATTTTAACAAAGTTCCAGATGATAGGTTTAGATATGGAATTGCAAAAGTCGAAGATTATCTTGATGCTGATGATTTAGTAAAAATTGTAAATGAAACCTTAACTAAATCAGAACAACTTCGAATTTTGAAAAAGACTGAGAATTCTACATCTAATAGTGAAACTAATATTGCTAATATTGAAGATAATTCTGATAATGTTAGTGAAATTAGTGATTTAGAAGATGTAGATTGTTCACAGTTGTCTGTCATAAATGTTGCAAATTCATTTAACGGGAAAGAAAAATGTGACGATTTATTAATGAAAATTGAAACTGATAAACCCTCAACTTCGAAAGTTTGTGATATGGAATATGTGGAAATACATGAGAGTCAAACGGATGATAGTGACAATGAGGAAGAAAATTCAAATACGAAGCCAATTCAAAAGTCGAAAGAAATTGAAATTCCTCGAGTGGTTGTTGATCAAGTCTATTTGGATACACAAGAATTTGAGAAAATTCTTAGTGAAAAAGGTGCTCATTTTCTTGAATCGAATACTGTTGTTTATCCAATCTTCAAATGCACTGATGATATTGTGTTCCCAAATCAAGTCTTCGTAACAACAGGTAATGTTGAAAATATAAAACCTGAATTCAAAAAGATGGTTGAGGAAGACAATATGCAAACATCAAATGAAGGATTCTTTTCAAATCAAAGTACAGTTGAAAATAATCTTACAAAGAATTCATATAAATTTCAACATCATAAACCAAAAAGAGTATGGATTGAAAAGTCAAAAGTTGAAAAGAAGGAAATTGTCCCAACTGCAAATATGTTTTCAAAGCACGAAGATGTTAAAACTGTTGTTAAAACAATTAACAAAGTGATAAAATTAAATTCAAAAGAATTTAAAGCTCAAGTGGAAAAATTTTCAAAGGAAAATAATATTTCGAAACGTCAAGCAAGAAAAACAATTTTTTGGCAAACTGTTGAACCATCAAAAATGAGATCAACAAATTTTTCAAAAAGAAGAAAAGTTTTTAAAGAAAAATCAAAGTCTCAAATTTTTTAAAAGAAAAGTGCTTCGTTTTCAAATAAAAATTCAAAAGTTTCAAATGGAATAAAATCTACAATACCAAGAATTTTTTTTCAGAAAAAGGTTGGAAATCAAACTTCAAAGTTTCAAAACAAGACATCTTATCATGAATCATATCTTTCAAAACCAAAAGTTGGTTATGTTCCAAATTTAGCAAAATGTTATAATCCTTTGAAGAAACAAGCTGACAAAGTCTCATATGCAAAGGGAATAACAACAAAGAGAAATATTGATCATTGGTTGGAAGGAAAAGGAAAGATATACCAATCAAGTAAGTTTTCGAAAGAACAGATACATGAGGCGTATGACAAATATGCTAATCCTTCAACGAATGGTAGTTCATCATCCAAAGTGTCAAATATATCAGTTAAAGTTTGGCAGCCGGTCACAAGAGCAAAAAGAGAAAAATCACAAACTCAAGATGCGAAGGGTGAAATTAGTGAAAATTTGAAAATAATAAAAACTCATATATCTGACCCTTCGAATGAAAATGTTAGATTTATTGACAGTTTCAAAACCAAAGTATATGATTGGGTTAATGGTTGTACTATACAATTGAATCACAAACCTAATTTGAATGGACCCAACAAAGCTTGGGTACCTAAATTTTTCCAATGATTGCAGGTACTGTGTGACGAGCAATATGATAACAAGTGGTATATTGATAGCGGTTGCTGACGTCACATGACTGGGAAGAAGGAAAACTTGCGTGATTTTCGAAGCCTAGAAAATGGAGGAGTGGTTAAGTTTGGTAATAATCACAAATGCAAAGTCAAGGGTTATGGGAAGATAACAAATGGAAATTTCACTATCAACAGAGTTGCATTTGTTGAAGATTTGCAACACAACTTGATAAGTGTTTCACAACTTGTTGTGGGCACTGGCAATCAAGTTCTTTTTAATGAAGAAGGAAGTGTCATTTCGAATGTCAAGACTAAGGAAGTTTTACTTAAGTCAAAAAGAAAAGGTGATATGTTTACATTGGATATTGTTCCTATTGTAGGCAAACCTGCTGTGTGTCTACTTTCGAAGGCTGCTGCTGATGTTAGCTGGTTATGGCACAGGAGATTGTCACATCTTAATTTTCGAAACATCAACAAACTTGTCATACAAGATCTGGTAAGAGGTTTACCCATTCTTAAATATGATAATGACAGTTTGTGTGCAGCTTGTGAAGTAGGGAAACAACACAAACAAGGTCATCCAATCACAATAGTTCGAAGATTGTTGAACCCCTTGAACTCCTACATATAGATTTATGTGGTCCTTCAACAGTTGCTACTCTTAACAAGAAAAGATACATTTTGGTAATAGTAGATGATTTTTCAAGATTCACGTGGGTTTATTTTCTCAGGTTAAAATCCGAAGTTCCACAAATGATGATTGATTTTATCAAAAAGATGGAAGTTTCATTGAAGAAGACAGTTCGAAAAATTAAAAGTGATCATGGAACTGAATTCAAAAATCATGTCTTCGATACATTTCTGGTGGAAAAAGGAATTTCGCATAATTTTTCATCTCCTTATACACCACAACAAAATGGTGTAGTTGAGAGAAGAAATCGATCATTATGTGAAGCTGCAAGAACAATGTTGGAATTTTCGAATTTACCTCAATATCTTTGGGCTGAAGCTGTTTCAACTGCGTGTTTTACTCAAAATCGATCATTTATTCATAGACGGTTTAATGTTACTCCTTATGAAATCATCAATAATCGAAAACCTAATGTCAAATTTTTCCATGTTTTTGGATGCAGGTGTTTCATAATGAATCTCAAGGATAATCTTTCGAAGTTTCAAACAAAAGCAGATGAAGGAATTTTTTTGGGATATTCACACAATTCAGTTGCTTATAGAGTGTTAAATAAGCGAACTCGCAAAGTGGAAGAAACTTTTAATTTGACATTTGATGATCATTACATTAAAAAGTCTAATCATAAATTTGTGAATTATCCTATTTTGCAAAATTCTTCAAATATAGATGATTCAATTGAAATGAATGATGTTGATTATGATTCGATTTTCGGTATTTCAGATCAAGCAATTGATGCAGAAAGAAATGCAAATGATAATCAAACATCAGAAAATTCGAAGTATAACAATGATTCAACTTCAAATTTGAATCTAAACCCAACTGCACAAACTGATGATCCAGTGGAGGGGGAGCACTTGGATTCAAATACTTTTGTTGAGGGGGAGCGTTATAGTGAACGAGATAACATGTCAAAAAATGTTAGTGTCGAAGAGCAGCAAATTCATGAAGAAGAACCAATTAGTGAACCAGAGCAAAATATCGAAACAGAGTCAATCATCGAGGGGGAGCCCATACTAGAGAATGATCCAATTCTTGAAGAAGAAGAACATTTTGATGATGCTGATGATTCTATTTCTATCAATGGATCAGAAACAGATGTAATGTTCGAAGATGCACTTTTGGAATTTGATCCTAATTATCCACCATTGGATAAATGGACAAGAAATCATCCAAAAGATCAAATTCTTGGTGATCCACAAGCAGGAATCATGACAAGAGCACAACTTCATGCACAAAATGAGGTACTAAACAATCATCAAGAGTTCTGCATATTTCATGTTTTTATTTCTAAAATTGAACCAAAGACAATTAAGATTGCAATGGAACACTCTGATTGGGTTGTTGCTATGCAAGCTGAATTGTCTGAATTCGAAAGAAACAAAGTTTGGAGATTAATTCCAAAACCTGATGATGTGTTAGTTGTTGGACTTAAATGGATTTATAAAAACAAAACTGACAAAGATGGAAACATTATTCGAAATAAGGCCAGACTTGTTGTTAAAGGATATTCTCAACAAGAAGGAATTGATTACGAAGAAACATTTGCCCCTGTCGCAAGACTCGAGGCTGTTCGTATTTTTCTGGCTTTTGCAGCTCATAAAGATTTTGATGTCTATCAAATGGATGTCAAATGTGCATTCTTAAATGGAGAACTCGAAGAAACGGTATATGTTGAACAACCTCCAGATTTTATAAACTCAGAGCATCCTGATCATGTTTATATTTTAGATAAAGCTGTATATGGGTTAAACAAGCACCAAGAGCATGGTATGCAACTCTAACATCATTTTTGAAACAATCTAAATTTAAACAAGGTTCAGTTGATCCCACTTTATTTCGAAAGAAAATTGGAAATCATCTGATGCTTGTTCAAATTTATGTTGATGATATAATTGTTGGCTTAACTGACCTTACTTTATCTAAAGAATTCGAAGATTTGATGAAAAGCAAATTTGAAATGAGTATGATGGGCAAAATTAATAACTTTTTGGGTTTGAATATTAGACAAAACAGGGAAGGCATATTCATTAATCAAGAGAAATATACGAAGAATTTGTTGGAAAAGTTTGGAATGACAAATAGCACAAGGTTATGAATACCAATGGCAATGGGCATAAAGCTAACTCCTTCGTTAGATAAATCTGCTGTTGATATTACTTTATATCGAAGCATGATTGGGTCTTTATTGTATTTAATTGCAAGTACACCTGATATTATGTATTCTGTTTGTAATTGTGCAAGGTATCAATCAAATCCACGTGAACCACATCTCACAGCAGTAAAGAATATTTTCCGATATTTGAAAGGTACTACTTCGTTAGGATTGTGGTATCCTTCGAAAACAGGGTTCTTTGTACAAGCTTATTCGGAAAGCTGGTCAGCTGGCAATCGAAGAAACAAACATGTGTTTCAATATCAACCGTTGAAGCTGAATATGTTGCTGCAGCTGCGTGTACATCACAAATAATTTGGATTCAAAGTCAATTAAGAGATTATGCAATTAATATGAAAAAGATTCCTTTATATTGTGATTCACAAAGTGCATTAAGAATTTGTCATAATCCTGTGCAGCATTCGAAGACTAAGCACATTGCTCTTCGATATCATTTCATTAAAGATCATGTTGAAGAAGGAAATGTTGAAGTTCATTTTGTAAAAACAACGGATCAATTGGCAGATATTTTTACAAAGGCTTTTGATGAAAAATCGTTTCTTCGGATCTTAGATGAATTGGGAATGATTGATGGAAATTCTCTTCAAACTGATAAAAGCGAAGAGTGATGGGTCTGAATCATTTGGTGTATGGACGGAAAAAATGATTCAGTATTCAGAGGTTACTGTTCATGGTCAACGCTTCGAACGCTTCGCATTCGGAAGTTTTGAAATAGATATTCAGAGGTTACTGTTCATGGTCAACGCTTCGAACGCTTCGCATTCGGAAGTTTTGAAATAGATAATCAGAGGTTACTGTTCAAGTCAATGGTTTGAATGCTTCGTATTTGTACACATTTCAACTAAGGTTAGATTTTTATTTTGTTAATTTTTTTATGAAAAACCTGAAAAATCAAAAATATTTTCTTTTATTGAAAAATTAAAAATCCAAAAAGATTATGTTTCAGTTTGTCTTTAATTTTTTTTTTGAAAAATTACAAAAATACCAAAAATATTTTTCATTTTTTAGTTTTAACATGTGTATTGTGAGTTTTGTCAAGTCTCAAATACGAAGGATTCATGCGTTTGGATTTGAAGGAAAGGTATGATCTTTATACATTTTGGATTAGTTAGGATGTCCCTAGAAGCATGCTGCTGCATGTTGTCTCAAGCCTCGTATGATTCTATGTATGGGAAATGAAAACCTTGATGAAATTATCTCATGAAAATTTCTTCCCAACAAGGCTTGTATTTGCATAAATCAACAAGAGCTACCTTACTCTTCTCAAATGAGTTAAGAGTTTTCTGTTTTGTCCAATATAACAGAGGTACCCTTTGATTCTTATCCAATCTTTTTAAACCAAACAATTCTTACATTCCAAATATTCGAAGAAATTTGTCCTTGAGGTTTTTGATCAAACCAATCAAAATCTAGACAAATTACAAATCTGTGTTTATGATCTAATATCATGAGTCCGTGATAGAAGTGAAACCCAACATATCCTAAACCTTAAGGAATTGACGGGGAACAATGTTCCAGATCTTACGAAGCTTTTGCTTCAGTACCTTTTATACTCCAAATCATATTCATTTCTTTTGAGTGATCTTAATCAAACATTCGAAAACTACGATGTTTGTTCCCAAAAAGATCCAGCATAAATTTTTTTTGAATATGATTTCCGTGTGAGTATATTTTCAAAATACTAGTTACTTTGAATATCATTCGCAACCAAGTTGTCACTGACTACACTGGTCATACAACTAATTTTGTTTATAATTCCTCACCTTATTTTAAGGTTGATATGTAACGAAATTTTCGAAGCCACCCCATGTGTCCAATAAAAGAAACCCTTCGAAACTTCTTTACAAGTTATCGATTGTAATTCACGGGAAACCACACAAGCTGTTAATTATCTCTCTTGATAATTTTCGAAGATATCTTTGCCTGGGATAATATTGTTTTCGTGTCAAAAGAAATTGTTGACATCACAAGTTTTCAAAAGTTTTTTTTTATCCTTGTTTCTCATCTAATTTCTTTTGGAACACAGCACACACGAAATCCTTAAGGTTTGAGTAACACCAACTTAAACTGACGATTTCGAAATTCTGGCAAATGACTTCGCTTTTTAAACCCCAAAGTGAAAGAGCCTGACCTCAATTCCGAAGGCATCCGACGGTTACAATTCTTTTGGGGAATACCAAACAGTCCTATCTCTTGATGACGCATGGTGTATGATAAGTGTGTAAGGCGTGTTGACAGTTACGATTGTTACTTTATGATGAGTACATTCCGGTTTTCAAGGTACGTGCCATGTCAGCAAGCATTTAATGCATCCCGCTTCAAATTCAAAATTCTAGGGTTACATATAAAAGGGCAAATCAGAACTCCATAACACTTTACGCGATCAAACTTTCTGAAACACAAAAACTCTCTGTGCAATTCATCTTCTTCATAAGTTCTTTTCTCAAAATCATCTTCAATGGCGACTACTTCATCACCAACAACAGACGAGATCATCAGTGTTCCGATTCAGAAGATCCAGGGTTCTAACTATCAAGTAGAATCGGATTTGTCAAAATATCCGGAAGAACTACACATGTTGGTGGTTGCTTTACAGAATTCTGTTCTGTCTAAAGCAATGTTTGAATCTTTTGCTGCTCCAATGTCCTGGTTGTCAAAAGCAGGTTCCACGGCATCATACAACAAAGAGACCGGGTGTGTTGAATTCACAATGGTCACAGATACAAGAATTAGGGTCTCAAAGCGGTTGTTTTGCAAGATTTTGGGAATTCCGAATTCTGGCCCGTATGATGAACTTACTTCTTCGCAAGTGGTGTATATGTTCAATGAGATGGGTCACCAACCTTCATTGACACGTATTAGTGACTTCAAGAAGTCAGGGTTACCAACAATTTGGAACTTTTTCTTTGGCATCTTTCTTAGATGTCTTACTGGAAGAACTGTAGGTTTGGATAAGGGAAGGATGGAGGTCTATGCAATGGTAGCTGGGCTATACTACGATTTGCAGGTTGATTATTCTGAGCAGTTATGGACAGAGTTTATCACAAGTATTTCGAAGACCAGTGCCAAGCAGGGAATTTCTTGTGCAAGATATTGGAGTCTGATAGTCCAATATGTCTATCAGAAGGAGAGGATTGAAGTTCCTGATTACGAAGAGAAAGCTGTTTTCCACATGTACGGGAGTCCGAAGGAGGTACATGATGATCCGACAATCTTTACAACAGTTGCTCGCATTCCGGATGCAATGTAAAGAAGGTGGATCCCACGAATAATGTGTTGTTGTCATACTTACAATCCATTGACACAACAGTTGTGACTGGAATATTACAACAAGAAGAGAAGAAGAAGTCGAAGAAGTCAAAGAAGACAGAGGGTGACTCTTCGGAAAAAGGACTGAAAGAAGCACAAAAGAATCAGGAGCTAATCGTTACATCTCAAACTGTCGAAGAGGTGTCTCCTGTGTTAACTTCAGTGGCTGATACACCAGTTATCGAAGCCTCTCCATCTAAAGAAATGATTCCTTCAAAGACGGGGGGTTTTCGAAGAATAAAAATCAAGCGAAAATCTCAGTTGGTGAAGAAAACTCAGGTTACTCATCAAGGGGTTACCGTTCGAGAAATTCCAGCTCCGGTGTCTCCATCATCTAAAAAGCGAAGGGCTGAAGATATGGCCAAATTTTTGAAGAAAACCCAACGAATCGAAGAAGTGGATCAAGTGCCTGAGACTCCTGAAGATGAAATTCCAAAAGAAGTAGAAATCCTTCAGTCTACTGAGATTTCGAAGCCCGCTGACATAAAGATTCTTGAACCAACGTCTTTACCACAGGTTACTTCAACAACTGATTCTCCTACATTCCAATCTATTATGGATCAACCCTTCACTACAATCTTCTCAACACAATCAACCGATCCACCAAATCCATCATCACCTGTTGCTGAAACAATGGCGATTGATGAGGAAACTGACAACGAAGGGTTTGGAGGAACATTCGAAGCTCTTTCCTTTGATAAAGCTGAAGAAGATTTTCCTGACCATATGCTGATGACGATGAAGCAGTTCAAGACATTGAATTCAAAATTGAATTCTATCTTGCAATCTCAAGCAGATGTGGGAAGTGCTGGAATAAATATCTTGGAAGTTGATTCTCTTATGAAGGAAATGGAAAGCAGAGTGATTTCGAAGGATTCAGGGTTAATAAGTGATTCTGCAAGCCGCATTCTTGAAAAGACTGATCAGAAGGTTACGAAGGAGGTGAAAGATTTAAAGATGGTTACGAAGGAGCGTCATGTGCTCTTCGTACAGGAAGTTAACAAGGTTCGCGAAGACGTTAATATGCAGATTCGTGAACTTCGTGAAGAAATGACGAAGGAAGTTCAACATATTCAACAGGGATATGAATCAGCACATCAGAAGATCGATATCATTTGTGATGCGGTTGTTCAGTGTGTTAAGATGTTCGAACAACTAAATCCACAGATGATCTCTCTTTCAACCGCAGACGCACAACATTTTGGAGAGTTGATGAAGCTACTGCATGAACTCAAAGAAATTTCTTCGAAATCATCTTCTCCGATTATCTCTCAAGAATTTCTTTCTCAGAAATTCATTCATTTCGAAGCCATCTTATAAAAACACCTTGCTCCATTACTCAGAATTTCAAGCCTTTTGCCGAATGTATCAGATGCCCCACCTGCTGTCACAGGGGTGCAATGGGGAGAAAAGGTTGTTCAAGCAAAGGCTGGGGAACATGAGAAGAAAACTAAAGATTCGAAGGTGGTAGGAAAGGTTTATCCTTCAAAAGTTGTGGTTAAATCGACAATAGTTTCAGCTGCTCCAGTCATTTCGACTGTGACTACAACTGTTCCAATTTCAAGACCTATTACAAAAGGTATTGTAATTGGGAATGTTGTTTCTTCAAATGTTTCTTCATCAAAGAATGCAGCTCCTTCGAATGTTAAAGATAAAGGAAAAGGAGTCTTGGTTGAGAAGACTAACAAAGAGATAAAAGCTGAGGTGGCAACAGAAGTTGAAAGAATGAGGCATGTGGAAAGTATTATGCGACAAAGAGCTCTTGAAGGTTCGAATGTTGATAAGGGGGATCCTTCGAAATTGTTCAACTATGAAACTATTGAATCAAGGGTGATGTTCGATCATATGTACTCGTTTGAAAAGATTCCAAAGAAGAGTTTTGTGGTGACAAATACTGATTATGGTCAACTTGATTTTCCAATCAACGAGATGATGTTCGTTATGCCACAGTTCAAAGCAGAAACAAAGTCTATGGATGTCGAAGAGGGAAAGAAGATGAAAATTCGATTTCATGCAGTGTTGGCAAAGGCTCAAGAAGAAGTTTGGTACTTGGAGAAGATTAAGAAGGTGATATCCATAAAAAGGGATGTTATTTTCGAAGGAAAGTTTCAGAACTTGAAATATGTTGTGACAAGAGCAAGTGGAAAGATACAAGAGTTCACTGTGGCGGACTTTCCATTGATGAACACTTACGATCTCATCAATGTTGCTCTGATTCTTAAAGACAAGTCCTTCTCTTTTCTCCAAGAAACAGAACCAGATGTCTTCAGTCTTGGGTGTAGGCACTTAAAAATTTTCTTGGAGAATTATTTCGAATGCCTAGCTCAAACTGATGTCGAGCTTGCTACTGTTAAAGGCATCGACATTACAGCACCAATGGCTCCTACGAAGAAGCAGGTTGAGTTGAAAAAGTACGAAGATGGAGAAATATGTTTAAAGCCATTGGGGATAGTCTTCGCAGGAAAAGATAAAGCTGGAAGAGCCAAGAGATTCTTGTTTCAAACCTCTGAAGTAGAAAAATATACAAATTCGCAATATACGAACTTAATTGTTCGTATGAATCATTGCAAGAAGAATTCAAAAGGAGACAAGAAGGAGATAAAGAAAGTTATCTCTTGGTACATGGAAATCCGAAGAGTGTTGATGTATGCTGTTCAACTACTAACTTCATGAAGACTTCGACCTTTATTCCAAAGGGGGAGATTGTTAGGGTATAAATGTTGTAATAAGTCGAAGTGTTAGTTTTGTTGTTACGAAGGATCTCTAGTCTTCGTAAGTAGAGTCTTTGGATGTAATGTTATATTTACTAAGGCATTTTATTGAATAGTCTTAATGTCTAGTCCTTAGTATTTTGTTATGCTTTTGTACGCCTATAAATAGGAGACTGTACTGAGTGAGTACTTAACTTTTCACGTACTCTTTACAGAGAATTCTTTTGTACTCTGTAAAATCGAAAGCATAATATGAGCTGATCAAATATTATATTTACTCTCGTGTTCATCGTGTTTCTTCTTTCTTAATTCTTACGTGATTTGATCTTTAAACTCGATTAAAAATCTCATCACATTGTTCCATGTATTTGTCCGGCTGATATCATGAGAATAGAGGATTATATGATCACTTATCTAAAATGGCGCTTCATAGTTCAATAGAGTTTTCGAGAGCTATGATTGCTGGTTGGTTCCTGAAGTAATATACGCAAATACAGTTATTAGACTTATCCAAGTGGGAGACTATTGGATAAGGTGTCTAAGTCCATAACTTATTTGGTATATACTTGACTCGACCCGGCATGGTCCATTTGGGTTGCACTTCACCCGAACAATTTATATGGATAAACTTATGAGAATAGTATGTTTATGATTTATTAATATTTTATAAGTTATAATATATTAATATAAAGTCATGTTATTTAATTAGTTTTAGTCTTAAATTAATTATGAATTAATTTAGTGATTAAAAGGAAGACTAATTAAACAATGGCTATTGCATTTTATATTATGTGGGCTTAAACTCATTAGGAATGGGCTAAGCATGCATGGGGGTCCATGGATGATCCATGGATCTTTTAACCCATGGATCCTTGGAAAGGAAAAGACATGGGTTATTAGGGTTTACCCTAATCCTCCACACTATAAAAAGATGCACATATTGCAAGAAATGGCAACTAGTTGTGTGAGACTTTGTGGTGGCCGATTTCTACATAGCATATTATTCTCTCAAGGTTTTTCCAAGTTTGTGGTGATTTGTGATTCCACTTGAGGCATTCACATTATTGGTGCTAGGCTCTCAAACTCCAAACAATCAATCACTATCAAAAGGTATGTCATTCTTCTAGTGTTTTATGATTCTAGTTCTTCATGCCATGCTAGTTAGGGTGTAAACCTTGGAAATTATTATTTGCATGTATTATAGAGAAAACATAGATCCAAAGTTTATTAGGGTTGCATGTACACTTAGGAGTGTTAGAATGCTCAAAACCCAACAGCTACGGGGAGCCGTAGTATTCACGGATCAGAGAGAGGTTGTAGTGATGCTACGGGGAGCTGTAGTACTCATGGGTCGGAGATAGGTTGTAGTGATGCTATGGGGAGCCGTAGTATTCACGGATCAGAGAAAGGTTGTAGTGATGCTATAGGGATTCGTAGTACTCACGGGTCGGAGATAGGTTGTAGTGATGCTACGGGGAGCCGTAGTATTCACTGATCAGAAAGAGGTTGTAGTGATGCTACGGGGAGCCGTAGTACTCACGGGTCAGAGATAGGTTGTAGTGATGCTACCGGGAGCCGTAGTATTCACGGATCAGAGAGAGGTTGTGGTGATGCTATGGGGAGCCGTAGTACTCATGGATCAGAGAGAGATTGTAGTGATGCCACGGGGAGCCGTGGCAAGCACTAATCAGGGACGAGATTGTGGTTATCTCAATTGTCTGGAGTGGTTATATTGGATGGAATTATGGTTGTTATAGATGGGTGATTCAAGTGTGGGTTGCGAGTCATCAGTCTCGAAATGAGTGGTTCTTGGGGCGAGTGGTCCAACCCGGGGATTGATCAAAATCTTGAGATGAGTTTGATTTTAGTAGTACGCCGGGAAGGCAATATGAGGTTTCAGATTCAGAGAATGAGTACTCTTCTGAAAAGTTAGTTTTCATCTGGAATTGAGACAAGAGGTTCAGTGTTTGGATGGGATAGTGCAATGAGTTGCACGAAATTCTTGAGCCTTAGATGTCAAGTGTCAGGAGTGAGTCGATCTTTGGTTGGATTGTAGTTTTCGTATGAGGTAAAGAGAATTTTGTGACTTGTGTGTCACTGGGCCGAGATAGTTGACACGAGAAGGAAGTTAGTGAGACATTCTGAATCATGTCATGGGTAACCATGGAAGTTCAACTATGGGGTTGAGTTTCTATGAGTTTTCCTATAGCAACAACCATCATTCGAACATCGGTATGCCACCCTTTGAGCTGTTGTATAGGAGTAGGTGTCGGACTCCCCATTTACTGGGAAGAGGTGGTGCATGGACCCGAGAGTCCTTGCGAGCAGATTCAGAGCATGTGCGATGCATGGAGTAGTGGTTACTCTGCTAGGGATAGTGTAGAGTGGGGTGTGAGCACCGTGGAACTTGTCTGAAGTGGCAAGGTTGACAAGTAGATTCCCTTGGGTAAGAAAAGAGAAAGGTATGTAACTCCGGGAGGAGTGTTGGTTCACGGAAGTGAAAACAGTAGTAAGAATGGATGATTAAGAGTATGGTGGTTGAACACTGTTTCTGTGTCAGTGTTATGGAAGCGCATCCATGTTGGATGTCTGTTGAGGTTGCGGAAGAATCTCCGGTGGTTTAGAACCAGAGGAGTTTGGAAGAAATGCAAGGATAGAGCCTTAGATTTAAGTATGGTTGTGATTAGGAGGTTATGTATATAGTGGTAATTCATCCTGGGGATGTCTGATGGTATCGTCAGTATGTCGGGTTTTTCCAACCCGAGGATGTAGAGCAGGCTCAGCATGCGTATGCGATTGCAGAGGAGAGCTCAGAAGAGTTGTTCAGGAGCTGAAGGATGGCTCATCCTGTCAGCACGGAAAGAAAAGAGTTGGATTCGGATTGAAAGCGGGATGAGTCCCAGAAGTGAATTCGATAAAGGTTATGCTAATCAAGGAAAGGGATAGCAGCTTGGTACCGGGTCAGGACCCGGTGGTCCGGGGTGATGTCTAGCTGTGTAAGGGTCAAGCGATCGTTGTGATTTGGAGCGAGTGAAGTATCATGGAGTGGTACTCAGTTGATAAGTGTGGGTATCGGAGGATGAGACAGTGGTCAGGACACCGCAGGGGAAGAGTTTGGTTTTGGGTTTCGGTGGTAGTGTTTTGAGGAACCTGGTTTGGTTAATGTCAGGTGGTGCATTGCGAGAGTAGTTTCTGGAGTTCTGTTGCCGCAGGCTTCGAGGACGAAGCCTAATTTAAGTGGGGGAGAAATGTAACATCCCTAGTTCAGGGGTGCAAAGTTTAGGGTTCAAAGTGAAAATGTGAATGGTCAACTCGGCGAGTCCATGGGTAGACTCGGCGAGTAGGGTCGCGATTCTGGTCACGTGTCTAGTGTCCAACTCGGCGAGTCGGTGGCTGGACTCGGCGAATTGGTGCTGTGTGGAGAAAACCCTAATCCCAGGGATTAGGCCCTATATAAAGAACATAATACCCTCTCCCCAGCCTCTTTGCTCTCCCTTGAAGTCCAAAAACCCTAATATTCGTTGTGAGAGAATTATAGAACATTTGGATCTTGAAGGGGTGTTTGTTGAAGAGATCTTTGAAGATTAAGAGGCTTGGAGCAAGGGGCTTTTCAAGGTTTTGACTTATTCTTCTGTTGGAGCCTTCTTTTGAGGTAATGATTCGTTGCTTGAGCTGTTATCCATCTAGATCTATCATTTGTGGGATTTTTGGGTGTATATCTAGTGCTATCTTGAGTTTGGAGGTTAGATCTAAGGTTGCTACCTCAGATCTAGAGTAGTGATGATCCAAAAGAGCATAAAGTCCCTGTTCAAGAGCTGTTAATGAAGTCTTTTAGCCCCAAACCTTAGCCCAAGAGTGTATTATGCTGAGATCTCCTTGGATTCACGTAAAGTTTGCCACTTTATGTGATGGATGGCTTGTATAAGAGTAGATCTATGGATTGGAGACCCTGCATGGCTTGGAAAGCCTATGTATGGGTTAGGAGCTAGTGGTACTCGGCGAGTTGCATGAAGATAGGCAGAAACTCGGCGAGTTGGAAGAACAACTCGGCGAGTTGGTTGAAAATAGCCTTGGACTCGGCGAGTCTGTTCTTGGACTCGACGAGTCTGTTCTTGGACTCGGCGAGTCTGGTTGTGAGGTCCTAACCTTTTCTGGCTAAGCTGAGAATTGGTGAGTCAAGGGATGACTCAGTGAGTTGAGTACGGTTTGACTCAGAGTTGTGGGACTCGACGAGTCTTGGGACGACTCGACGAGTTGAGTCATGTTATGGGAGTTTCAGAGCCTGGGGACTCGATGAGTCAGCGGGTTGAATCGGCGAGTAGAGTCAGTCAGGAGGGTTGGCTTTGACCAATAGTTGACCAGTTGACTTCCAGGGGTATTTTGGTTGTTAATGGTATTTATTTGGTTTCGATTATTCAGTGGTGGAGTTCGTGACGGTGTTCGGAGCAGCATGATCTTGTTTTTTTAGTCGGCAGTAGCAGGTGAGTCTTCGCACTATACGTTACCTTGAGTGGTAGTTATGTGTGACCGGAGGGTCTTATGTGCTTACATTGAGTATTATGTTATAAGACCGGACCGGAGGGTCCAACGATATAGACCGGACCAGAGGGTCCAACGATACAGACAAGACCAGAGGGTCCAACGATACGGAACTGGAGGGTTTCGCTGAGACACACCGACCGGAGGGTTATATTGTAGCCTTGAGTGGCGTATGTGTTGAATGTGGTATTTTGGGGAACTCACTAAGCTTCGTGCTTACCGTGTAATGTGTTATGTGTTTCAGGTTCTTCAGATTCGCGGGAAGGCGGTGGCTCGATTGTACACACACACAAGAGAAAAGAGTGATGAATACAGATCCTGGAATTTCATAATGTTCCGAAAACCTTGTTGATGATTTTTAAACAAAAAAATGTTTATATGGAATAATGTGCATTTTTATGAAATAAAAATGAATAAAATAAATTTAAAATTTTTCGGTGTTACATAAACCCTAAATACTAAGCTATGTTTCAACTGCATCATGTTTATTGATAAAATCTAGACTACTAATCCATATTGTCAATTTCTTGAGTTCCAGCTAGGACTCGACTCTTTTATCGAGAGATTCATGTCATACCTAGTTAGTAATGGTGAAACCAAATGTCCGTGTGACAAATGTGATAACTGTTACTTTGTGGATCCGAAAGCAATGGGACATCATGTCCATATACATGGTTTCAGTTGGTTAAACGAAACGTGGTCCAATCATGGTGAGCCTTTAATTCCTCCGGTTATAGATGTCGTAGCGCCAAGTAACGTGATAATTGATGTTATCAATGATGTTATGTGGGAGTCAACGGAAATTGATACTAACCTCGACGAAGGGAACTCAAATACAGGGGGTAGTGGTGTCGATGATGATTTTTACAGTTGTTAGAGGAAGTCGAAACCAAGTTATATCCTAGTTGTACGTTTTCTTCCCGTGATTTTTTAGCAGAGCTAATACATATCAAGGTCAAGAACAAATGGACCAACAGTTCATTTGATCAAATCCTTGAGTTTTTGCATTAGCTATTTCCATAAGATAACAAGGTTCCCTGTTCACATTATTTAGCCAAAAAGAAACTCAAGAGGATAGGTTTGGGGTACGATTCTAAAGAAAACATTATTAGAATCGTGTGCAAGTTAGATTTGGTTTATCCTTTAACGTTGTTTTTGACATTAAAATTCATTTAGTTTTGCATTTACGTGATGAAGCGATTGACGGAGGCCTAGTATGTATGAGATGGATGTATCTATTCGAAAGGTATATGAAAAACTCAAAAACTATGTTAGAAATAAGGCGAGGCCGGAAGGTTGCATAGCTGAAGGTTCTGTTGCTGAAGAAGCTTTATCATTTTGTTCGGTGTATCTTCGAGATGAGCAGACTCAATTCAATCTCCCTGAAAGAAATGAGGATGTTGGCGTTGAAAAACAAAGTTTTGGAAGTTTGAGTCTAAGTCTCGACCAGCCAGCGCAACGCAAATCAAACATCTTGATCTAAAGGAAAAACATAATATAGAATGGTTTATATTGAATAGTTACTTCAAATAAGTTATTTATCTTTATCTTTCATTATCTACTCTTACTTTTTTCCATTCAATAATTCTATATATATTTTAGTCGTTAGTATAGAAGATCCAAATATGAAAATCCTGAACGTTACGAATAGACTGAATTTCCTAACTAGTTTCTTGAAAAGGTAATAATAATTTAACAAACAAATATGTTTGATCAATATAACAAATTAAGAATACATAACTCATTAGTTAATGTTTAATAGGTTTTTCAGATGGAAGCATAAATGTAACACCGTATTTTTCAAAACAAAATTTTCAAACTTTTTTGCAATTCATAATAAAATCAAAATGTATCTTAAATCATAAACATCCATATCAGAATATAATATCCAAAAACATCTCCCCAGAATCTCATCAAAATACTCCAACAATGTGTACAATCAAGCTGGCGCCTTCCCGTGATCCTCGCTGGTACATGAAACGCATTTCACACAACACGGTAAGCATAAATGCTTAGTGAGTTCCCCAAAATACCACATACAACACATACGCCACTCAAGGCTACAATATGACCCTCCGGTCGATGTGTCTCAGCAGAACCCTCCAGTTCCATATCGTTGGGCCCTCCGACCCGGTCTGTCTCGTTGGACCCTCCGGCCCGGTCTATATAATTGGACCCTCTGGTCCGGTCTATATCACATAGCATACATATACCACAAACACATATACACAAATAGCACATAACATATAAGACCCTCCGGTCTGCTCATGGTTACCACACTAGGTAGTGTATAGTGAGAAGACTCACCTCAGATGTTTCGGTAAATCCCTGACTCGGTAGCAGTATAGTCTAGCCTCCGCCTAATCACATAAAGTAAGACATGCCCATAAATATAACTCTCGAGACTAGACCCAACCCTCTCTTAGAATCCTCAGATGGGTAAAAGACCATTTTACCCCTCTCCTTACTCAAAGACCCCATTGTTGACCAATCCCTAAAAGTCAACAAAGTCAACGGTCAAACTTTGACCTGACTCGTCGAGTGCACTTGGGCGACTCGGCGAGTCTACACATGGACTCTACTCCTCTGATTCTCTTTTGACTCACCGAGTCACTCACTTAACTCGGCGGGTCACTCTCTAGATTTACAGTCTCGGGACAACTCGACTCGACTCGTCGAGTATGTTCATGGACTCGGCGAGTCCAATCCATGCACACTTCCAATGGCTTCTTGAGGTCAGATCCGATGCTCTACTCAATAGATTTATCCTTTCTAGTCCCAATAATCACGTAAAGTTTGAAGCTTGATGCCCATGCAAAGGCTCCAAGGTTCTATTTGAAGAAATGACCTCTAATATGGCATCCTGAGTTCATATTCACCATCAATCCACATAAAGCTCAAAGGAGTAAGGTCTCTGGACCTGTATGGATCCAGATCCAAGACTATAATACGAAAAGGAACCATTTACCTAATCAAAACCATCTACCAAAGGGTCTAGAAAACCCTAACTCTATAAACAATCACCAAAACAGAAGATGGATCGAGATTATACCTCAAATAAGCACTCCTGAGCTCAGAATTCCTCCAAATAGCACCTCCTTCAGCCTCCTCTTGATCTTGATCACCTTCTTCTTGCTATACCAATGGTAGAAAGATCAAATATGGCCTCTCCTCCTCACAAACGATTTAGCTCACTTAGGGTTTCTCTCAAGGGACTTGTATCCGTAATGGGAGGCTATGAGTGCCCTTAAATAGGCTCCAAAACCCGGGATTTAGGGTTTCAATTGCCAGCGCAGACTCGGCAAGTCATATGCCCGACTCGTCGAGTCTGGTCGCGAAGATTCGCAGAAATTTCCTCACCTATTCGACGAGTCGTGGCACCAACTCGTCGAGTCCCTCCTTTTTCCTGAATAAATAATTAAAAAAATAAATCATACCCGAAACTCTGGATGTTACAATTCTCTCCCACTAGAATCAGACTTCGCCCTCGAAGTGTTGTGCTGTAAACAGATCGGGGTACTGCTCAATCATCTCCGACTCCACTATCCACGTCAGCTCGGATCCTTTTCTGTGCTGCCACTGGACCTGAACTAGAGGAACTTCCTTGTTCCTCATAACCTTTACCCTCCGATATTGAATCACAATCGGCTTCTCAATATAATTCAGACCCGTATCCACTTGGATATCAACTACTGCCGACTCATCAGCGTTACACTTCCTCAACTGGGACACGTGGAAGGTATCGTGAATCTGACTCAACTCTACAGGCAGCTCTAAGCGGTACGCTACCCTGCCCACCCTGGCGCTCACCCTAAAAGGGCCAATATACTGAGGCCCCAACTTGCCTCTCTACCTGAATCGGATCACTCCTTTCCAAGAAGATACCTTCAGGAGTACGAAGTCACCGACTTGGAACTCGAGCTCTGACCGTCGTTTATCCGTATAACTCTTCTGACGGCTCTGGGCCGTTAGTAACCTTTGTCCGACCTGCTGAATTTGCTTGGTCGTCTGAAGCACAATCTCGGTACTACCCATCACACGTTGCCCTACCTCTCCCCAGCAAATGGGGGTCCGACACTTCCTCCCATACAATAGCTCAAAGGGTGGCATACCGATGCTCAAATGATGGTTGTTGTTATAGGAAAACTCAACCAAGGGTAAGTACGTGTCCCAACTTCCTCCGAAGTCCAATACACATGCCCGAAGCATGTCCTTGAGCGTCTGAATCATCCGCTCGCTCTGCCCATCAGTCTGTGGGTGGTATGCGGTACTATAATGCAGCCTCGTACCCAATTCCTCATGAAACTTCTTCCAGAACCTGGAAGTGAAACACACATCTCGATCTGAAACAATCGAGATCGGTACTCCATGCCGCGATACCACCTCTCTCACCTACAAATTTGCCATCCTCTCCGCAGAAGAGCTCTCGCTAATAGCAAGGAAGTGAGCGCTCTTCATCAACCTGTCCACAATCACCCAAATTGTATCGACACCCCTCACAGTCCTCGGCAATTTGGTGATGAAATCCATGGCAATCTGTTCCCATTTCCACTCGAGAATCTCTAACGGCTGCAGCTTACCATGTGGACGCTGGTGCCCGGCCTTAACCCTGCGACAGTTCAAGCACCTCTCATTGAACCATGCAACATCCCTCTTCATACAGGGCCACCAATACTCTTTCTTCAGGTCCAAATACATCTTAGTGGCCCCAGGATGGATCGAAAACTTCGATCTATGGGCCTCCTCCATCAAGATGGTGTGCGTCCCGCCCACAAACGACACCCAAATCTGCCCCTGGAAGGTCATAAGTCCTCGGCTATCGGTGACGAACTCCGATACCTGCCCGATAATCCGCTCCCTCTTACGGTTCTCTGGTCTCACGGCCTCAGCCTAGGCCCCCCGGATGGCGTCAAATACTGGGGTCATCACTGTCAGCCTCATACAAACATCTGTATCAGGGCGCCCTCCGTCCTACGACTCAGGGCATCGGCTACAACGTTAGCCTTGCCCGGATGGTACAGGATCTCACAATCGTAATCCTTCACCACATCCAACCATCTCCTCTGTCGCATGTTTAGATTGGGCTGATCCATTAAATACTTCAGGCTCTTGTGGTCCGTGTATATGGTACACCAAACCCCATACAGATAGTGACTCCAAATCTTGAGGGTGAACACCACTGCCCCCAATTCCAGATCGTGGGTGGGATACCTCATCTCATGAGGCTTCAGCTGCCTCGATGCGTATGCTATCACATGCCCCCTCTGCATAAGCACCGCTCCTAACCCTGATATCGACGCGTCATAATACACCACGAAGTCCTCCATCCCTTCCGGAAGGACTAACACCGGGGCTTCGCATAGTCTCTGGCGAAGTGTCTCGAAGGAGGCCTGCTGCTCTGGGCCCCATGAAAAAGCAACACCCTTCCGGGTCAACTTAGTGAGTGGTACAACGATCTTGGAGAAATCCTTGAAAAATCTCCAATAGTAACCAGCCAATCCTAGGAAACTCCTGATCTCGGTAGGTGACCTCGGCACCTCCCAACTCATCACTGCCTACATCTTGGCCGGATCGACCAATATCCCTTTCCGATTAACGAGGTGCCCTAGGAACTGGACCTCTCGTAACCAGAAATCACACTTGGAGAATTTGGCATAAAGCCTCTCCGATCTCAAAACTCTGAGGATCTCTCTCAAATGTTCCTCATGCTGCTCTCTGGATCTCGAATACACCAAAATGTCGTCAATGAATACGATCACCGAGCGATCCAACATCGGCCTGCACACTCTGTTCATGAGATCCATGAACACCGCCGGTGAATTGGTGAGCCAGAAAGGCATCACCACGAACTCGTAATGCCCGTAACGAGTCCTGAATGCTGTCTTCTGGATGTCCTCATCTCACACCCTCACCTGATGATATACAGACCTCAAATCGATCTTGGAGAACCAAGATGCTCCATATAACTGATCGAACAAATCATCGATCCTTGCAACGGGTAACGGTTCTTGACCGTCAGTTTGTTCAATTCCCTGTAATCAATGCACATCCGGTGCGAGCCATCCTTTTTCTTAACAAAAAGGATAGGTGCTACCCACGGCGAACTACTCGGCTGAATAAACCCCTTCCCTAACAGCTCCTGAAGCTGTGAGGATAACTCCTGCATCTCTGGAGGCGCAAGGCGATAGGGCGCCTTGGCGATAGGCGTAGCCCCCGGAACCAAATCGATACTGAACTTAACCTACCTCTCGTGAGGCACACCCGGTAACTCCTCCGGAAATACATCCGGGAACTCATGCACTATCGGAACCTCATCAACTGACCTCGGTCTCTCTGAATCAACCCTCGTATCCATCACATACGCTACAAACCCCTTACAGCCCTGCTGTAGACTCTGTCTCGCTCTAGCGGCTGAACAAAATTCCAACCCAGAATGCGTACCCTCGTCGTACACCATAAGAACTCCCCCACTAGGGTCTCGTATGGTCACCAGCTATCTCTCGCAGTCGATAATCGCTCCAAATTTGCTCAACTAGTCCATGCCCACGATGACACAGACATCTCCCATCGCAATAGGAACTAAATAAATCGGAAAGTTAACGCCAAAAATCTCGAGCACACACCCTCGGATTACCTTGGTGGCATACACCGCTTTCTCGTCAGCTATGGAAACTCTCAGGGGCCGACTCAACGCCTCTCGACTAATACTGATGTGCTGACTAAAAGCCAAAGATACAAAAGACCGACTCGCACCCGAGTCAAACAATACAAAGGCAAGTACAGAACTCACAAGAAAAGTACCTACACATATCATATAATAAACGCAATAACATAATCTCAGCATAAATAAATGAAAGAATACATACCAGCCACGACGTCAGGCGCTGCGCAGACCTCCTCCGCAGTCAACTGGAAGGCTCTACTCCTAGCCTTCGGTGCTTCGGCCTTCGCTGGACGGGTCTCAGTAACTCTAGCAGCAGGAGCAGATCCCTGCGCTGATCTCTGAAGCTGGGGGCACTCGGCCTTCCGATGGCCGGTCCGGTTGCAATGAAAGCAAACCGAGAACCCCTTAGGGCAATCCCTCGCATAGTGACCTTCCTTCCCACACTTGTAACACACGCCCGTCCTGCACACCCCATCATGGCTCTTTCCACACTTCCCACAAGTGCGGCCCTTCGGACCACCAGACCTCGAATCAGCAGGCTTCGCCCGCTTGGCGGCCAGCTGCGACTACGCCGGTCGCCGATCACCCCTCTGAGACTCGGTCTCCCCCCTCGCCTGAGTCTCTAGCTCGATCTCCCTCTTCCGGGCATTTGCCTGGAGCTCAGCAAATGTCCGGTAAGTCAAGTTCACCACGAACTCACGGATATCCCTCCTCAGTATGCTCAGATAACAGCTCATACGAGCCTGCTCGGTAGACACCTGCTTAGGGCAAAACAATGCCCGCTCATGGAACATCCTCGTAATCATTGTCACCGACTCAGTCCCCTGCTTGAGGGTCAGAAACTCCTAGGCTAGATGTTCCCTCTCAACTGGGGGAACATACTCATCACGGAAAATCACAGTAAACCTCTCCCAGGTCACTGCAGTCAGCTCTGCCATCGAAAAATCCACCGTCACAAACTTCCACCAGTCCTTCGCCCCCAAGAGAAGCTGGTTCAGCGCGAACCAAACCCTCAAGTGCTCCGGGCACGAACACGTATAGAAACATCCCTCGATGTCTGAAATCCACCTCATCTCAGCGATCGGATCCTGCATACCATCGAACTCTGGTGGTTTCGTGTTGCTGAACTCTCGGTACAGCAACGAATCACCACCCTGGGGTCTCGCAGCAGCAACAGCTGCAGTGGCTGCAGCAACAGCAACATCAGTCAAAGCAGCATAACGCTCGTCAAACGTCTCAATCAATGTGGTCTTAATAGACCCAAACATCTTGGGAATCTCCGCCCGAATAGCCGCAACTACCTCCTCCTGAATGATTATCCAAATCTCCTCATCACTGGTACCACTGCCCTCATCATGTCGTCTCGTAACCACCATGCTGTCTCTGAAATAAAATCACAAAACAATCAGAGACTCAATCGAGATCACTCACACTCGATCACTCACCCTACTTGATTCTTTGGTTTCCTAAGGAATCTTACTCGGACTGATTACCAATCCGATGTTTCCAGTAATACGGGCCCAATACTACCTTCCACATCGTATCAGTACTCACTCCCAGTCTTCTTTCCAGAATTCCAAATCACAAGCATACCACTTACAGGCTATACCCTAATCCGCCTCTTATAAGCTCCTCACTGCTACCTACTCACTCACAAGTACTCTCATAGCAGCATAAATCTCCTAGGCTAAGGTATCACAAATTAGGTCACTCTAGTCTTATCATGATTACCTAGCCTACTCAAGCATGTATAACTCATCACATAATATCTCATAATATAAAATGTAAGGGTATTTTGGGAAATCACCGTTCGGGCGCTTGCTGATTGTACACACTGCTTCTTTCCATCTCTTTCATATTCCTTTACTTTTTAGAAAAATTGTTTGTTTTTATAAAAAATTTCTCAAATCCTCAGTTTGAGTTCAAATACACCCGAAGGTGAATCCGAATCTGTCAAACCAAGGCTCTGATACCAACTTGTAACATCGTTTTTTTCAAAACAAAATTTTCTGCAATTCATAATAAAATCAAAATGTATCTCAAATCATAAACATCCATATCAGAATATAATATCCAAAAACATCTCCCCAGAATCTCATCAAAATACTCCAACAATGTGTACAATCAAGCTGGCGCCTTCCCGCGATCCTCGCTGGTACATGAAACGCATTTCACACAACACGGTAAGCATAAATGCTTAGTGAGTTCCCCAAAATACCACATACAACACATACGCCACTCAAGGCTACAATATGACCCTCCGGTCGATGTGTCTCAGCAGAACCCTCCAGTTCCGTATCGTTGGGCCCTCCGACACGGTCTGTCTCGTTGGACCCTCCGGCCCGGTCTATATAATTGGACCCTCCGGTCCGGTCTATATCACATAGCATACATATACCACAAACACATATACACAAATAGCACATAACATATAAGACCCTCCGGTCTGCTCATGGTTACCACACTAGGTAATGTATAGTGAGAAGACTCACCTCAGATGTTTCGGTAAATCCCTGACTCGATAGCAGTATAGTCTAGCCTCCGCCTAATCACATAAAGTAAGATATGCCCATAAATATAACTCTCGAGACTAGACCCAACCCTCTCTTAGAATCCTCAGATGGGTAAAAGACCATTTTACCCCTCTCTTGACTCAACGAACCCATTGTTGACCAATCCCTAAAAGTCGACAAAGTCAATGGTCAAACTTTGACTTGACTCGTCGAGTGCACTTGGGCGACTCGGCGAGTCTACACATGGACTCTACTCCTCTGATTCTCTTTTGACTCACCGAGTCACTCACTTAACTCGGCGGGTCACTCTCTAGATTCACAGTCTCGGGACAACTCGACTCGACTCGTTGAGTCTGTTCATGGACTCGGCGAGTCCAATCCATGCACACTTCCAATGGCTTCCTGAGGTCAGATTCGATGCTCACTCAATAGATCTATCCTTTCTAGTCCCAATAATCACATAAAGTTTGAAGCTTGATGCCCATGCAAAGGCTCCAAGGTTCTATTTGAAGAAATGACCTCTAATATGGCATCCTGAGTTCATATTCACCATCAATCCACATAAAGCTCAAAGGAGTAAGGTCTCTGGACCTGTATGGATCCAGATCCAAGACTATAATACGAAAAGGAACCATTTACCTAATCAAAACCATCTACCAAAGGGTCTAGAAAACCCTAACTCTATAAACAATCACCAAAACAAAAGATGGATCGAGATTATACCTCAAATAAGCACTCCTGAGCTCAGAATTCCTCCAAATAGCACCTCCTTCAGCCTCCTCTTGATCTTGATCACCTTCTTCTTGCTATACCAATGGTAGAAAGATCAAATATGGCCTCTCCTCCTCACAAACGATTTAGCTCACTTAGGGTTTCTCTCAAGGGACTGGTAGCCGCAATAGGAGGCTATGAGTACCCTTAAATAGGCTCCAAAACCCGGGATTTAGGGTTTCAATTGCCAGCGCAGACTCGGCGAGTCATATGCCCGACTCGTCGAGTCTGGTCGTGAAGATTCGCAGAAACTTCCTCACCTACTCGACGAGTCATGGCACCAACTTGTCGAGTCCCTCTTTTTCCTGAATAAATAATTAAAAAAAAATAAATCATACCCGAAACTCTGGATGTTAATATAAAACTCTCCAGAATTCCACAAAGAGTTGTCAGCCCTTTCAATGGGTTCACAAATGAATGCTTATACTTACACCGCATGCATAGTCAATGATGGTTGATTTATAGTTCTTAGTTGTGGTGCAAAACGCACAATGTAAATCTATAGGGTTCTAGTGGTGGGTGGGAATGAAGAGAAATATTATGGCTTGTTAGAAGATATTATAGAGGTGTAATATCCATATGATTATTCAACTGTAATATTTTGGTGCAAGTGGTTCGATATAGGATATATTCTTGATGATAATTTCAGTAGTATCGACATAGAATGCGAAGTGTAACAAGATGATCAACTCATATATGATTTGCAAGCCAAACAAGTGTTCTACATCCGTGAGCCTTCTCGAAGAAACCAAAACAATAACCCTTGTTGTGTTGTTGAGGATGTTAATCATCGAAGTGTTTGCGATCTGCCATCCAATAAATGCTTAAAGTGACACTGTCTAAAATGTTAACATTGTAGAGGCCGAAAATGTTGACAATGTGGATGTAGTTCAAAACAATGTTGATGTAGTTTAAAAAAGTGATCATTATGATGATGAGGAAGAGACTAAAGTACCTCCGCCAACGGGTAGAATCGATAACGTTTCCGAGGAAGAGACTGATTATGATGATGACGATTCTGATTATGATATTGAAGAAGACATTGAAGTATATGATGGAGTGTCTGATTAAAAAAATCATATGTAACTGAAAAATTTTATGCGTTCTTTGGTAATACAAAATTTATTTGAATTCCAAATTATAATTTTAACTTTTATTCATATTGTAGGTCGATATTGTACATCTTATAATTTTGCAAGCTAACTTTAATTCATATTGTGTTTAAATATTGTACATCTTATAATTTTTCAGGCTATATACGTGGTTTAGTTGGGTGATACTTTTTAAAGAATGGTTTCGTACGTTGCCACAATGCAATGACACTGGAGGAAGCGAGGAGAGCGATGATGACGAGTAGCTACTTTTAGGATTTTTGTAATATTTTGTTTGTGTTATCATTTTAGACTAGTATTTTGGACATTTTGCATTATATTTGGATGAGATTTTTGGACGAATGTTGTTTGGATTAATATTTTCCGTATATATTATAAATTTTAATATTTTGGATTGGGTTAATATCATAGCAATTTTTATACTTTTTATACAGTTTTTTCTAATTTTAAGCCTAAATAAAAAAAAGGAAAACATAGTTCCCGACGATGCTTTTAGTGGCGACACACGTGTATTAGCGACGACAGACCTTTAGCAGCAATGCAAGGAATTAGCTGCGACAACCCTTTAGCGGCGACGGGGAGTCGCATCGGTAAGTCTGGTAGTGTTAGCGAAGATGTAGCTGCGACAACCTTTTAGCAGCGACACGTCGCTGCTAAAGGTATTAGAAGCGACATGCCGGACTTCTTGCGGCGACGTTGTCGTTTCTAATACTCTCTATTCTTGTAGTGCAACACCAAAACCGCAAATCTTTTTTTACAAAGAACTTTAAAAACAAATAATTTTTTTACGAAGACATTTACACCATATAGTACAAAATGCAAAATAAACATGTCTTTGGAAATAAAATTTTTGCCTACTTGTTCATAACGTATTTTAACATTTATATTTTTCCCTCAAGAAATTTTAATATAAGAGTTGCATCATTCATAATTATAAGGTTAAATGGTTGGTATTTTATAAATTATGATTTTGATCTCTTATAAAATTATGTTTTTGATCATTTACATTATTTCTATCTATAGTTTTTTTTATTGGAAAAGAGTTATACATCTACATACGTGACGACTTAAATACTACTAGTAATATAATTTTATGTTTATTGTTCACACTCTACCGTCGCAAGTGCAATTTGTATTTCTATATAATTTATTTTTGACCATTAACATGGACATATCCGTTTTTCAGCCTAACGTCAATAAACAAAGTAGACCACATGATTCGTGAATACTTGTCCATCATAAGTGACCATTTGCTCGGTACAAAATGCAAAATAAACATGTGTCTATAAATAAAAAAATTGCCTACTTTTAATAATCGTATTTTAACATTTATATTTCTCCCTCAAGAAATTTTGATATAAGAGTTTCATCATTGATAATCTTAAAGTTAAAGTTAAATTGTTGGTATTTTATAAATCGTGATTTTGGTCTCTTACTATATTATAAAAATTATAAAATTATGTTTTTGATCATTTACATTATTTCTTTCTATACTTTTTTATTGGAAAAGAGTTATACATCGCTATATACGTGATGACTTAAATACTAATATAATTTTATGTTTTTTGTTCACACTCTACCATCTCAAGTTCAACTTGTATTTCTATATAATTTATTTTTCACCATTAACATGAACATATTCGTTTTTCAGCCTAACGTGAATAAACAAAATAGACCACTTGATTCGTGAATACTTGTCCATCATAAGTGACCATTTGCTCTGTGCACCAATAAAGAAGCATAAGGTATATACTTGTACAACTGCAAAAGGAGAAGTACCTATATATAAAAGAATAGGTGACTGAAACCGTTATACATGGGTTTCTTTCTTTAACATATGGTTTCTTTATGTATTTTACAGATGCAACTATAAATATTGTAATAATTAAAAATCTAATGAACTCAAAAAAAAAAATGATGGATTATCAATTTAAATATATGAATATCGAATTAAAAAAGTCAACGATAAGTGTCCGCAAACAGCTAACATCAAAATAATCACCACCTTCACTTTAAATAATCTATGCAAAGCTGTTACTTGATATATTTTGAAGGATCCAAAGCGTTGACTGTAGGTTGCATTAGATTGGATCTCATGTTAGTTTCGTTTTACTTAAAATACTAGATATCTAATTATCTTAATAAGATCACTTACTTCATGGACATTGCATTTATACATTCTCTTTATTATATCACCGAATGAAAACTTGTTTTTTTGGCAAGTTTTGCTCCAATATTAAGTCAAATTTCTATATACTGAACCGACTAGGCTTTTGATATCTTTTGTGGTTCCATTTCTTTTTCTAAATTTGTAATACACATTTTCCAATCCCTATTTTAATCTCTATTCTAATAAAAGATTAGTTTTTAATCTCCTTTTGACATGTGTCACCATATTAAGCCTCATAATTAATGCAAATTTTATTTTTCTTTTGTCATGTTTCACTTTATTATGTTTTATAATTAATGCATATCATTTGTCAACATATTGATTTCCTATTTCAAATTTCAAATTTTAAATTTCTCATTCTAATTACATTAAATTAACAATATTAGAATAAAAATTAAAATAAAATTAATACAAATTATAAAATGATATAATTTTACATATTTATTTGAATCAATGATTATAATTTTATATAACTGAAAAAAATCTCTTAATTAATAATTTATTTAAAATAAGTTATTAATAATTTTAAATTTTAACTATTAAAGTTATTTAATTTTATAACTGTGGTTCCCACGGGTTATAAACTAGTAAAAGAATATGTTTATTCTTCTTTTGACATGTGTCATCCTATTAGGTCTCCTAATTAATGACATCCCACTTGTCAATCTATTGATTATTTATTTCAAAATTTAAATTTCAAAAATTTCATTCTAATTACATTAAGTTAATAACATTAGAATAAACATTAAAATAACATTAATAAAAATTATAAGGTCATGTATTTATCTAAATCAATGATTATGATTTTATATAACTAAAAAAATATCTCTTAATTAACAATTTAATTAAAATAATTGATTACTAATTTTGATTTTTTTACTATAAAAATTTAATTAGTTTTAAAACCGTGGTTCCCATCTCTATTCTAATAAAAGAATATGTTTATTCTTCTTTAGACATGGGTCATCCCATTAGGTACCCTAATTAATGACATCTCATTTGTCAACCTATTGATTATCTATTTCAAATTTTAAATTTCAAAATTTTCATTCTAATTACATTAAATTAATAACATTAAAATAAACTTTAAAATAACATTAATAAAAATTATAAGGTCCTGTATTTATTTAAATCAATGATTATGATTTTATATAACTAAAAAATATCTCTTAATTAACAATTTAATTAAAATAATTAGGGGTGAGCAAAACCGAACCTAGAAACCGAAAAACCGATAAAAACCGACAAAATCGAAACCGAGAAACCGAAACTGAAACATAAACCGACGGTTTGGGTTTAGATTTTTTGAAAACCGAAAATTTCGGTTTGGGTTCGGTTTTTGGGTTTGGTAAAACCGATAGAAACCGAACCGAACCGATTATATATATATATATATATATATATATATATATATATATATATTGTTTATAAAAATATATAATTTATATTCAAATATAAATATGTTTAGCGAAGTAATGTCATAAGGATGAGCTGGTAAGGCGCTAGCGTGTTTTTCAAGAGGTCTCAAGTTCGAAACCCGTGTCCAATATTTCACTTCTTTTATTTTCGCAGCTAGATAAACTCATCCCACATCGGCACATGATTGAAACTTAGCTACATATGTTCGCGTACATAAGCAGAACATACATCCTCTTCAGTTTTATCAAGCTATTAGCTTTGTCCCACATCGATTGAGGGATCAAGTTGAAGCTATCTTCACTTCTATATAAGTGAGGATATGAGATTGTAGAAAAACAGTTTAAGGTTTGGTTTATTTCATAAACCAAAATTGAACCCGAAAACATGATTTAGAAACCGATAAACCATAAAACCGAACCCATGGGTTTAGGGTCGGTTAGGGTTCAAATATTTAGAAACCGATGGTTATCGGTTTGGGTTCGGTTTTGGGGCAAAACCGATCCAAACCGACCCATGCTCAGCCCTAAAAATAATTGATTACTAATTTTGATTTCTTTACTATAAAAATTTAATTAGTTTTAAAACCATGGTTCTCACGGGTTATAAACTAGTAAGATGTAATATAAACTTTGTATGTGCGTTTATTTTGATTTGTAGCGTGTTCCCGAGAACATATTAAAAATAGAAACTCCCCTGTAATCGGTCATCTGTGCTAATTCACTCTCAAAAAACACATAGTTGAGGTGCGATTTCACCTACTAACACCAGCAGACGGCTTGGAGCAAAATAATTTCAAGGTTTTATTCATTAATCCTCTAAATCAAGACTATATATATATATATATATATATATATATATATATATATATATATATATATATATATATATATATTTTCATTTTTTTCTGAAAAACCCTCAACTTTGTCTTTTTTTATTTTTTCAAAAAAAAATTGGTCAACCTTCTAATTCCAAATAAATCCTTAATCCTTTTAAGTTTTTCTCAAAAAAAACCCTCAACTTTGTCTTTTCTTCCGAAAAAATCCTTCAACATTATAACTTATTCCAAATAAACCCTCGACCTTTTTAGTTATTTCTCAAAAAAACCCTCAACTTTGTCTTTCCTTCTTAAAAAATTCCTCAACATTCTAACTGATTCCAAATAAACCCTCAACTTTTTTAGTTTTTATCAAAAACCCTTACCTTTGTCTTTTCTTCCGAAAAAACCTTCAACCTTCTAACTCTTCCAAATAAACCCTCAACCTTTTTAGTTTTTCTTGAAAAAACCCTCACATCTTACAATATTTTTGGAAATAATAACTAAAAGGGTCAAATCAGAAAATTGAAAAAAATACAAGGTTTTAAAATTTGAGGTTTAGTCCGGAAAAACAAAAAATATAAAGTCTTTTATGAGATTATCCCTAAATAATTCTTTGATTGATGTGTGGATTTAATTAACATAATGTTTTTTTTAATGTTTAGATAAAGGAAGATGTTGAGACACAAGGAGAATTTGTCAACTCATTAATAAGAGAAGTCAATGATGCTGTTTATCCAAATATAGAAGATGTGGTGGCTTTTGTAAAATGGCTTGATGATGAACTCTGCTTTCTTGTAAGTCTATTGGCTCTTTTAGATATTATAATCACTAAAAAAGAACAAAATTCTATAAGTTACAACATAGAAAATGCATTTTTTTTGTATATTCATAATAATTAAAAAGTACGTACGTTGTCGTTTCTTTATTTATAATAGTGTTATACTTATAATTTTTTATAAAGATAATAGCAATGTAGTTTCATTTCTATATACCTAATGGCAATATGCTTATATTCTTTTACAAATGAATGAAATATGTAACAAATAAAGTAACTTTTTTAACAAATGATAAAATTCTATATTTATAATAGCGTTGTGATTATAATTTTTTTAACTGATAATAGCAATGTGCTTACAATTCTTTACAAATAGTAGCAATGAAGTTATATTTCTTTACTTATAATAGCAATATGTAACAAATAAAGTACATTATCCATATTGGTATAATGGGTAAAAAGATTATATATGTATGTTGCTATTATGAGTAAAAAATAAAGTAAGTTTGCTATTTCTTGATTTTTTTTATGGTTGTTAAAAGGTGGATGAGAGGGCTGTTTTGAAACACTTTGATTGGCCAGAAAAGAAAGCACACATTAAGAGAAGCAGCATTTGCATATCGAGATCTAAAGAAATTGGAACATGAAATTTCAAATTATAAAGACAATTTCCATTTTCCACATACCATGTGACATGGCATTAAAAAAATGGTGTCTTTATCTGAAAAGTAAGAAACATTCACCATTTTTTAAACTCGTTTTGTTATGGATATAAATCTTTATCTTTAAAATTAAAATTATTTGGTGTATATATTTTGTAGAATGGAGCATATTGTGTATAATCTTCTTCGAACAAGAGATTTATTGATGCGAAATTGCAAAGAGTTTCATATTCCCACAGATTGGATGCTTGATACAGGAATATTAAACAAGGTTCTTTTTTTTTTCTTATGGGTAAAAAAGAACTTAATTTTTTTACCCATAATAGCAACATATGCATATTTTTTTTAATGGTAATATCAATATGTGACTCATAAATCATAATAGCAACATACGTACAACTTTTATATTTGATAACAATATATAACAAGTAAATATGTTGCTATTTTGGGTTACATGTTGCTAGTATTGGTAAAAATATATAAGTATATTGCTATCTAGTGTAAAAAAATATAGGTAAGTTGCTATTATGGGTAAAAAATAAATTTACATTTTTTTCTTTTAGAAAATTAAGATTTTATGCAGAAAATTACAATAACGAAAATTATATGAATTTCACATGATATTAAATATCATTTAAATATTATTCACGTCTACTTTTTTGTAGTTTGCGGGTGGATTTGATGTGGATACAATGCATGCATTTGAGGAGCTTCGTAATGTGGCTCTAGTTTTAAACAAAAAGTAAAATGAAAAGATGATTTTTGAGGGTGGGAAATATGGATTTTTGTATAGAGTATGATTTAAGATGGTAGTTTTGGTATGAAGAAAAAATGAGGTGCAATCATTATCTTATATTTTTTTAAGTAACTACAAAAATTATATATGTATTAGGGGTTGAAGATTAGTTTGACCCTTACTTTTGATATTTTGTGTTTGCATCGCTTATAAATTAAAACATATTTATAATATATCTTCTTTATCGGATACATCTTTAGATTGGATTAGAATATTGCATATATTTATATTGTGTGTTAATATAAGGTATTAGATGACAGTTTTTGAATTATTAGATGGATATATGATAGAGTTATTATGTATTCACTAAAATGACCATTAAGTGGTAGTTGTAACCACATATGCACCTCAAATAACATAAAGCACCAATGATAAACATTCGCAAGTAAAGTATACGCTTAGCTAAAAAAATTTATGGTGATTTTCGTAAGACCTTACATTTTGATTTTTGTAGACCTAATTTTTTTTTTTTTTTTCAAAAAAACCCAACTTTGCATATTACTTGTTGTTTAAGCACATGGCACATAGCACTGCAGTTTACCAATAAGTAAATTAAGTTTTTTTTTTTCTTCATAAAAGATTAATTGTAGATATAAAACTATTTTTTTTAAATAAACTCAACTTTAACCTATTCATTGTTATTTCATTAATGGAGTTGGTTACACCAGGTAACCTAATCCCCTAACTCACGTGTGCCCTAAAAATCTACAACCTATACGTCTAAAACGTATTTATACTTCTATAAATATTTTTTACGTAAAGACGTACAAAAAAAAATATTTTTTTCTTCTAAAAAACAAAAAAAATAAGTATTTATACTACAAGTCAAAATATTTATTTATATTTCCAAAAATGTATTTATATTTTTAAATTCTTAATATATATATATATATATATATATATATATATATATATATATATATATATATATATATATATATACACACGCGCGCGCGCGTAAGCATAAAAAATGATTTTAAGAATGTCAGTTTTCACCATCTTATAAAATCATAAAAACATATTTTTTACGTTTAATACTATATAAATATGCAAAAAAATGTATATACAATATTTCGAAAAATATATGTAAATATAATGTTTAATTAATAATTTTTAATGTATAAATACGTAAATATATTTCTGCATGAATACATGTAATATTAAAACTAATATATTTAATGTTGTTAGTATTCATTGTAAATCATGATAAATACCCGAGACAAAACAAGCTTAAATATAAAAAGAACAACTTACCTGAAAAACTATCCCATTAAATTGCTAAAATAAATATACAATCGGATGTTGTGAAAATAGTCTTGATGCAACATTTGAAAACAAACTCACTCATGTGAAAATAGCCTTGGGTAGAGGTGCACACTTCTAAATGGTGTTTTAACCAAAGGAAAAAAAAAAGTTGAACCCGTTTTTAAGAAACAATTAGGATAAAACTTAATCGTCGAATTAATAGGTTATAATAAAGGGAGATCTCCAAAAAAGTCACAATATTCTATCATAATTTACGAAAATGTCCCAAACTAAAATTTGTTTACGAGAAAATCTTAATTAACGGTAAAAATAACGATTTGACCCATTTTTCCGGTTTACCGGTTTTCATTACTTACCCGGTTTTAATAAAGCTTCATTATTTTACCATAATTTACGAATAAGTCTCAAATTATGGTAAAATAATAGGAATTTAATGAAAATTATGGTAAAATAATGAGTCTTTAATGAAAACGGGTAAGTATTGAAACCGATAAACCGGGAAAAAATAGTCAAATCATCATTTTTACCGGTAATTATGACTTTTTCGTAAACAAATTTTAGTTTGAGACTTTTTCGTAAATTGGGGTGAAATATTAGGATTTTTCTGAAGATTTCCCTTTAATAAATATCTAAAACTAGTTTTTTTTTCCAAGTTTTTCTATTATAACTGAACCGAAAAAAACCTATTTTTAAGCGAAAAAAAATATGTATTTCAAAGCAATTCACTTCAAAAAAAAAAAAAAAACGATTATAAACGAAACTGGTTCAAAACTGGTATATATGCACCTTTAGCCTTGGGACCAGAGGTAAATAGAGAAACTTCATCATCACAATAGCAAAATTCTATTTCATTATTCCTTACTAAGTTTATGTTTTTTTTTTTTGGAAAGGGAACTTCCCTAATGAGGGTTTCCGGGCCAGCTTTCGCGCACCGACTAATCCCCCGCTGCAAACATGAGGCTTTGCCTCATGCCCTGGAGTCACTGCAGGCGAACCTCCATGGCCACAAGGGCTTAGTAGTGTCAGGATTTGAACATGAGTCAATAGGTTATCCACCATATCTGTTAGCATAAGAAATAAGTCATTTCAAGGGATTCAATATGGTGTACAAAAAGAAGAAGAAAAAGCAATAAGTCATTTCAAAGGACTCAATATGGTGTACAAAAAAAGAAGAAAAAGCATAAACATGGCCTAGGATTTTAGAATCGATTACATTAATGAATAACAAGGAAAATGTTAAAGCTGAATTTATTTTGAAAAAAGCCTTTAGGTCTAAAATGAAGAAAAATAAAAAAATGCAAAGTGTTTTATGGAAAAAAGCTTGTTGGTAACATTCTAGGGCTGAAATAACAAGTACTAGGTAAAAGTTTATATCTTTGAAAAAAAATTAGGTAAAAAAAATTCAAAATGTAAGGTCTTTTATGGAAATAACCCAAATATTTATGAGAGATTCAATGACCTATATCATATTAAGTTCGCTAGGATCTGTGAGCCACATTTTTCTTTACGAGTAGTTGGTAAGTTATAGAGTATGATCATTTTGACCTCAAATTATGTTACTAAGACTTAGTTATGTGTCCCGCCGCTCAGGTGTCCGAGGACCGTAGTTGCAGTCTTGCAGATCTCGATTAGCGAATAACAGTCCTGCCTAGTACTCAGTTGTAGTGGTGTTGTTAGGTTATGCAACAACACTTTCATTTTGTATGTAACATTTTCACGATTAGTAAAATCCTGTCTCTCGTTGGTCTCTGGATTAGCAGATCATTCTGATCGTGTACACCACATTAAATAATTGATCATGGGTTGGGTTGGGTTACCTATTTGAGTTCATGGGTCAACCCGTCAACCTGTATATATATATATATATATATATATATATATATATATATATATATATATATATATATATATATATATATATATATATGATAAGTTATAAAACAAACTTGAAGATCGATTAGATCTTTGTAACAGGTATTACTATGAACACAAAACAATAAATAAGATAAGTATGGATCAAAATATGTCGAATGATTAGATCGAACAATCCTCAGCAGAGCTCAATTAAGAACTTCCGCTGTAGAGGATTTAGGGTTACAAGAACGATAATAATAAACTTCTGAATATGCTCTGATCTATCGTTACTATCGTTAACCTAAGATGCATGCAAGCACCTATATTTATATACAACCCTACTAAACTCACGGATGGACAGGCCCATACCGGAGATACAAAAATGGACTAGCTAACGAGCCCAATAGACACAACAATTAATACAAAACACGACCCAACAATCTCCCCCTTTGCGTCAAATTGGAGCGAGACTACTTCTTCTTCGGGCCAGCAGCGGGAGTCTTCTTTACAGTATCAAACAGACGTGTGATAAGAGCGAGAATAGTCTGTCTGAACCGAATGTACCATTGTATCATGTCATCGAAGTACTTGACATCGTCCGCTGAGTTTTGCTTGCATCTGTGGATGATCCCCAAAGCGTGCTCTAAGCAAGCAGTGGTGTATAGGTGTTTGTTAGCCAAAGCGAAAAGACATTTCTGTCCTTCGTTCCTGTGAACATGACCGAATTTCTTCTTGAGTCAATTCTACCCATCTACATTTGGTTGAGATCACTGGCAGAGCCAACAAGAGATATTTTTGGTTTCTTCTTAAATATGCTTGCAATCTCCTGATCCATCAGTGCAACTTCCATGATGTAGCACACGAGCATCCTCTTGAGATGGTCGATGATCGGACCATATTCAGCTTCGTTGGTGAGAAGGATGTTGTGCAAGATAATCCAATCATGGGGATTAAGGTTTGGAAGATCTGCAAGGGAAATGACATGTTCGGTTTTGGCAGATCCCCGAAGTACCTTGAACCGAATGTTGATGAAGTTCCCTTCACTATACGGCTTCAAGACCCGAACTTTGATAATCTTCTGAGCGCTCCAAGTCTGATACTGAGGTTGAGCAGCCTTCAGATAGAAATCGATTAAGTCCCGATCAACCTGTGGATGAGGATGAGGGAACTCTGCAACGTTGGAGAAGGCATGAAAGATGAACGCCTTTCGGGTCAGTGGCATGTCGAACTGAGAATCGACAGTATTGGAACAATCAAAAGAGATTACAGGTTCCAACCACAAGATACTCGGTGTGTCAATGGCTTCTTTAATCATCCTCTCGAGAGTCCAGGCAGGAAAAAGAGTTTTCCTACTCTCAAGAAGGTCATGGGCTTCCTTCTGTTTTCGTTTAGCTTCTTCAACCTCTTTTGCCACACGAGCACTGACATCAGCTTCATTGCGTCGACTTCTACGCTTCAATAAGTCGGCAATTGTTTCTTTGTCTTCTTCCTCTTCTTCCTCAGCAATCTTTTTGCCTTTGTCTTTCACACCAGAACCGGAGGCTTTGCCTACTGGAGGAGGTTCGGTAGTGTGAGTTGCCTTTGAGGAAGGAGGTGGTTGGGATATAGATTCCTTCTCTCCCCCTTGTTTCGGAATGGACACGAAATCAAGTAGCCCTTCGATTTTGCTGAGCAGGGAAAGGGCGGGAGCGAGCTTCTCTGCAAGGGTACGCCTCACAGAATAGTTAAGGATAGGATCATGTGCTTCGAGGATGTTGGAGATGGCGGAGTGGACATCCGAAACACACGTCTTTATCACCTCCCTTTCGGACCGAAGAGAGTCAATCTCCTGTTGAGAGTGGGAGAGTTGAACACTCTTGACCTTCAGAGCAGTGGTCTTCTTGGCAAGAACATCCATAAGAGAGTTCTCAGCAGCCAAATCTTCTTGTATCTTCGAGAGACGCTCGTTAATGGTTGTGTGAAAGGCTGAGTTGTCGTCTGAAAGCGTTTGACGAAAAGAAGCGAAAGACTTCAACTCAGTAGAGACTGACGTTGCTAGTTGTTGAACAACTGGTTCCAACGTAGTCTTGGCAGCATTTGCACTCTCCTGTAAAGACTTTAACAGGGAAGAGGCATCAGAAAATAGTTTATCGACTTTTTCGGTCGCAGCCTGACAGGATTTTGTTGAGGCATCGATGGCGGAGGTTGCAGAGGCAATGGAATCTTGCTGAGCCTTGGAGAAAGCATCAACAATCTTCTGAACTGCATCGTCAGAAAGAGATGGCTGAGAAGTGGAAGAGGAGGCGATGAGTAAATCAACTTTGTCATGGAGCTCCTTGAGATGTCGTTTGGTGACAGGAGCGTCGTCATCGTCATCACTCTGTATTTGAACCGGACTATAGTAGACCGAGTCAAACGTCATATCTTCCCCGCCAAGGAAAGATTCTTCACCCTCTGAAGCATGTCCAGGAGAAGGTGGTGGTGGTGAAGCTGGTGGTGTAGTAGTATGGGTAGGTTCGGGTTGGGTTGTTTCGGGTATAGGTGTAGGTTCGGGTGCTTTGGTGGTTTCGGTTGCTGGAGTGGTTTCGGGTGCATCAGTATGAACCCCCGTATCAGATACGTTGGCTCTAACATCTGCAGTGGATGTTGTAGTTGCTTCGGTGAATATTGTTGTTGGGATTGGGATTGAAGTGGGTGGTATTGAAGTAGTGGAAGTTATGGGGGGAATAGAAATACGAATGGTTTTAGGTGGAGAGTTAATGGGAGAAGTAGAGGCATGAACTTCTGGGGTAGGAGATCTGGGTGGGGTGTTGCCTCGTGGAGAATCGTCAGAATCCGAACTCTCACCCTCAGACTCGCTTGAGGAGGAAGCGATGATCAGCTTTCGTTTCGGCTGAGTCTTTTGTCTCTTTTGTTGCGGAGACTGAGCAGCCTTGGTTGGTTTCATCTTCTTTGGAGACGGGTCTTTAGCTCCTTTAGCCACTTGTTTCCCCTTATCAGCCTTCTTGCCTCTTGGAGCAGGCTTGTCGGCGTCATGAATAGACTTCAACATCTCCAGAGTAAGATCCCTTGGACCAGAACGCTTGAACCCTTTGTACGTCTGGATAATCCGGCTATCAGCAGGAACATCGCCATACATAGTTTCCGGAATTGAACCGTTGAATGGAAACTTTGAAGCGTCCGATACAATGATCTTCGTGGTATGGAAGGTACCAATCGAAGACATTGGAGCACCAGCGACAATGGGGACATGGTACTTGTCCATCACCCATTTCGTGATCAGAGTCCAGAACCTAGCGTATGAAATTTCAGAATACCTGGAGGTAGAGGAGAGACTGTGGATGAGTTGTTGCCATAGAACAGACCCATAATCCATGTTGATGCCATTGTAGACACCATACATTATGGACAGAAATAACTGAATGGCACCATCAGATCCAGCACTTCTTTCAGATAACCCTTTGAATAGAACAGTGAACATCCCATTCCACTGTGGAGGTACGCACGACTTCTTGAACTTCGTGACCGTAGTAAGCACCTCTGTATAACCCATGTTATAAAACATGTTGAACAAATGCCCCATTGGAATCGTTTCAGGGTTAACCCTCGAGGAATCAGGTTCAAACCCTAACAGCGAGCAAAATCTTTGCTTTGAAATTGAGGCCTTATGCTGAAAAATATCAAAGAAGATTCTGTCAACGACCTTGTCGTAGTGAGCAGTCGCAAAGATCTGCGACAAGAACTCCATTGGAACAGATTCAGCTCTTGTAAGTGCAGGAGCGATCGGGGAAAACTTCAAACACTCGATAATGGGGAACATGAAGGCATCGTAAACATGAAGGGATAAATCGATGATTAGGCTTTGTTGTGGGCGAATGGGCAGTATGTGGGATGTTGCGTGAACAGAAGATGAATCTGCCATTGCTTGAGGAAAGTGGAGAAGATGATGAACAGTGAAGGTTCAGGGATTTCTTGCGCTCTAGGAATTTTAATTGCAGTAAAGAGGTAAACGGTGGAGGATGTTGCCTTTTATACTGTGGGGTAAGGAGAGAGAAAGATCTTCCCAAATCTTCTATCGAAAAACGAAGGGTTTTTCCGGAGTTGACTGATGCGTGACAGTTGGGGTTGCCGATGATCACGCATGAGAGAGAATGTCAGATCCCAAATAACATGCCTTCCCATCAGGCGCCGTTTGGAGACGAGACAGTTTAGATCCATACGCGCCTTTCTTGCGTCGTTTGGAGATTAAACGGTTCCGATTCGCACGCTTTCCCTTTTAGCGCCGTTTGAAATCAAATCGATTAGACTCCCGCCTGAGTCAGCATGTCTTCATCTTATCCCTTTAAATGGTAACGACATCTTTTGAAAAATACCGCCTACGTGGATTAAAATCAACCACAAATTTTAATTAACTGCCAATCCAAGTAAAATACCTTGTAATTAATAGAACCTGAATTTAGGAAAATCAAAAGATCTTCGTGCTTAGGGTGTAAAAGAAAAGAAATAAAGCAATATTTTTGGGAAAATATGTGATGTCAATTAAGACACGAAACAAATGATCCCGGGCACTAATCTCTTCCTTCAAAGTCAAGAGAGACCTTAAAGTGTTTGTGTGGTTTCCCGTTGAATAACGATCAAACACTTATTAAGAAGTGTTGAAAGGCTTCTTTTAACTAGGCTTATTAGGGTGGCTTTCACTTCGATTCAAATTTCCTAATATTGATATAAGATAGAAAACGAACGAAGTACTTGTGAGACCGGTGTAGTCTATTGAACAAGTAGGTTAGAGATAATTTGGGTTGGCTAGGAAATGTATATATAAAATCTCAAAAAAAAATTTAAAACTGGATCCCAAGGGAAGAAATGTTATGGGTGTTAACAATTTAATAGGAATCACACAAAAGAAAATTTTGAGATTTCAAGGAGGTACGTACGTCAATTCATTAGTGAAAACTAGAGCAAATTGATTGTTCACCGTCAATTCGTATTGGGTATTGAATTTTGGGTTTCACTTAGATCGTAGTGGCACGAAACTAAGATCATAAACACAGAAATTGTGCAACCATAAACCTCAGTGGTAATTTCTGAGAATCTCAAGGGTTACGTTTGTGAAACGAATGTGACGGAGAAATGCAATTTAGATGGTGTAAGAAATCAAAGTACCTCTGCTATAAACAAATAGGACCAAGCAGAAAACTCTTATCTAATGTGAGAAGAGAATTAGGTAGCTCATGATTAGAATAAATAAGAAAGCCTAATTGGGAAGACAAGGTTTGTTTGTACCAAGTCAGTAAGGCCGATTATTCAGAATCAGGTGAGGCTTTGGACACATACAACAGCATGCTTCTAGGGACACTTAGCTAATTCAATAATTTCCCCATAAATGAACACACAAATAAAATTAAAGCCAAAAAGAAAATAAAGAACAAAATATTTTTGGAGTTTTTGAATTTAAAAAAAATATTTTTGGAATTTTTGATAATAAAAAAAATGAAAATGAAATAAAAATAAGACAAAGGAAAAAATACAAAGAAAAAAAATTTGAATGAAACTTGAGCTCTGCTAAAAAAAATTTGGAACCGAACCCGAACGTTCGGTTTATTTCGGTTGTGAAAAACTTTGGAACCGAACCCGAGCGTTCGGTCTATTTCGGGTAAGAAAAATTTTGGAACCGAACCCGAACGTTCGGTATCTTTCGGTTGCCAAAGAAAATAGGTTTTAAAAAGAGAATAACTTTGATAAAAAGATAAATGCAATTGGAGCAATTATACATAAGATCTACAACCCAGAAAACTACCTTTCATTGATGAGCGAAAAGCAGATTATTCAACCGAACCCGAGCGTTCGGTTCATTTCGGTACATTAGTACAAGACCCGAACCCGAACGTTCGGTCTATTTCGCTTCTTACTTTTGCGTTTGAGAGGTAATGTTTGGTACTGACTCCGATTCCATCATACCTAGCCCTTGTAGAATTTTGTTGAACGATGCTTCAGGAAGAGCTTTGGTGAAGATGTCAGCCAGTTGATCAGTGGTTCGAACAAAATGAATTTCGACATTCCCATCTTCCACATGATCTTTAATGAAGTGATACCTCAGTGCTATGTGCTTAGTCTTCGAGTGTTGCACTGGGTTATGACAGATCCTAATTGCACTTTCAGAGTCGCAATATAGAGGGATCTTTTTCATATTGAATCCATAGTCCCGGAGTTGACTTTGGATCCAAATCACTTGAGAAGTACAAGAGGCAGCTGCGATGTATTCTGCTTCAGCGGTAGACAGAGATACACAGGTCTATTTCTTTGATTGCCAACTAACCAACTTCCCGTCAAGGAATTGGCAGCCTCCTGTGGTGCTTTTCCTGTCTAGTCCACAACCTCCAAGGTCTGCATCTGAGTAGGCTTGAACGAAGAAGCCTGAGTTGGATGGATACCATAGGCCTAAGGAGGTAGTTCGCTTGAGATAACGGAGTATGTTCTTTACTGCAAGCATATGAGGTTCACGTGGATTCGCCTGAAATCTAGCATAGTAACAAACAGAGAACATGATATCAGGCCTGCTAGCAGTAAGATACATCAGTGAACCGATCATCTGGCGATATAGCGTAATATCAACTGCTGGCTTATCCAATGATGGAGTAAGCTTGGTGCTGAACGCCATTGGAACTTTAACCTTTGAATCTCCCATCATGCCAAATTTTGCAAGGAGAGTCTTCGTGTAAGCTTCCTGATTAATAAAGATGCCTTCGGGTCCCTGTCTAATGTTTAAACCAAGGAAAAAGTTAATTGGACCCATTGAGCTCATTTCAAATTTAGTCTCCATCAGCTTTCTAAATTCAGCCGTTAAGCTAGGATTCGTTGAGCCAAAGATGATATCATCGACATAAATTTGAACAATCATAAGGTGGTTACCTTCCTTCTTACGAAAGAAGGTTGGGTCAACCGAACCTTGTTTGAATTTGGACATCTTTAAAAATTTGGTTAGCGTTTCATACCAGGCCCTCGGAGCTTGTTTCAGTCCATATACGGCTTTGTCCAAAATGTAACAGTGATTGGGGTACCTTTCATTGACGAATCCAGGAGGTTGCTCCACGTACACCGTTTCTTCAAGTTCTCCATTTAGAAATGCGCACTTGACATCCATTTGGTAGACCTCAAAGTTTTTGTGTGCAGCATAGGCAAGAAATATTCTAACGGATTCCAGCCTAGCTACAGGAGCGAAAGTTTCTTCATAGTCGATTCCTTCCTCCTGACAGTATCCTTTCACCACCAGACGTGCTTTGTTTCGAATCACGTTGCCTTCCTTGTCCATTTTATTTCTGAAGACCCATTTGAGACCAACAACTGAGGCATCTGGAGGAGTTGGAATGAGACGCCAAACTTTATTCCTTTCGAATTCATTCAGTTCATCTTGCATAGCTTGAACCTAATCGGAGTGATCAAGAGCAGTGTTAACTGTCTTTGGTTCAACTTTTGAGACGAAAGTGTTAAACATACAGAATTCTACTTTTGAAAATAAGGAAGTTTGTTTTGCCTTTAGTTGTGATCGGGTCAGGACCTTTTCAGAGACATTACCGACAACCTGAGAAACAGGATGATCTCTGGTCCATTTGACAAGAGGAGGGTAATTTGGATCATAAGATGGATCCAATTCAGCGTTTACCATCTCTTCTAGTTCAGATTGACTATCATAGTCGTAATACATATCTGCATTCTCCCCCTCGACATATAAGCTTTCAGGTGTGTCTTGAGTTTCCGGAGCTACATGGGTTTCGGGTGGTGTCGTGCTTTCAGGTGTTGACGCACCTTCGGGTGTTGTAGCACTTTCGGGTACTGTTGTGCGTTCGGGAGCAACTTGAGAACTGTTCTCCCCCTCAACATGTGAGCCCAGCTGAGAAGACGAAGATGTGTCCTCCCCCTCAACTGAAGTATCGTGCTGTGGAGGTTCGTTAGAACTTGATCCTCCTTCATTCATTCTCTTTGTAGTATCTTCGATGAGTTTCTTCAGATGATCTACTTTGTTGTCTGCTGCACTCGCTTCTGAGAGAGTTGCCTTCTCTGGTTCATCAAATAACTCGACGAAATTCTCAAATAGGTTTGCGATCGAGGCTGTGACTTGGCCTGTGTGAGAAAAGATTTCTCCAACTGTGTCTTCTTTGGCCTTCAGCTTTTTGACATAGCTATCATCAAAAGTCACATAATAAGTTTCTTATATTTTCCTCGAGCGCTTGTTTAAAACCCTGTAGGCTTTAGAAGTGAGAATAGCCCAGAAATATCCCTTCATCGGCTTTGACATCGAACTTGTTACGATGTTCTTTAGAATTGAACATGAAGCACCTTGAGCCGAAAACGTGGAAAAATTTGACATTTGGCTTCCTGTTGTTGATGATCTCATAAGGAGTGAGAGTGAATCACTTATTGAGATATGACCTGTTCTGCGTAAAACAAGCAGTAGCAATAGCATCAGCCCAAAAATATAAAGGTAAAAAAGCAAAACTTAGCATGCTTCAGGCTGCCTCACACAAAGATCGGTTTCGTCTTTCAACAATCCCGTTTTGTTGAGGGGTGTAGGGAGCTGAGAAGTTATGATTGGTTCCTTTATCGGCTAAGAATTCTTCGAATTCTTTATTTTTGAACTCCAGACCATTATCGCTTCTGATGTTGCGAACGACTTTCTTTAGTTGTACTTCAATCTTCTTGATAAACGTCTTCAGCTTGAGAGTCGCTTCAGATTTGTGCTTCAGAAAGAACACCCATGTAAAACACGAGAAATCATCAATGATGACAAGAATATACTTGCTACCGCCGATGCTTTCGATAGATGATGGACCACACAAGTCAATGTGAATTAACTCTAATGGTTCAACAACTTTAGTGTTTACAATCGATGGGTGACTTTGACGACTCTGCTTCCCCATTTCACATGCAGCACATAAATGTTCTCGATCGAATTTGAGCAATAGAAGACCTCGAACATGACCACCTGTGACAAGTTTGTTGATATCCTTGAAGTTGAGATGAGAGAGCCTTCGGTGCCACAGCCAGCTTTCGTTAGATTGTGCTTTGGATAACAGGCAGATAGCTGGATTCCCTTTGATGGGTTTGAGGTTCAGGGGAAACATTTCGCCTTTGCGCTCCGATTTGAGAATTACTCTTTTCGTTTTCTTTTCAATTATTTCCGAACCCTCATCATCGAATGAGACCTTGAGACCGGTACCTCCAACAAGCTGAGATACACTTATGAGGTTGTGATGTAGTCCTTCAACGTATGCGACCTTCCTAATCGTAAAATCACCATTTGTTATCATTCCATAGCCTTTTATTGTGCCGAATGAGTTGTTCCCGAACTTGACATTTCCACCGTTTGAAAGAGACCTAAACTCCCTCAGCTCTTCCTTCCTTCCTGTCATGTGACGCGAGCAGCCACTGTCAATGTACCATTCTTCGTCAAACTGCTCGTCACTAATAACCTGCAAAAATTAAGCAGATTTAGGAACCCAAAGTTTCTTGGGTCCACGTGAGCCTTTCACAGGAACAGGAATAGTAAGAGAGATGTCAACAAGGTATGTTCTTTTTATTAAATTTGTTTCATCTTTCCATTTAATGGTGAAAACCTTAATTTTATTGGGATTTGTTACAGTAGGTTTGGATTCAGGTTTAGGCATTGGGACCTTGGAATGCTTTTGATCGGTTTTGACTGAGGAAACCTTCGATTTTCCTTTCAAATCTGTTGAAGATTTTGGATTTTGAGTATTAACAGAATTGGATTTAGAATGAGGTTGAGAGGAATTAGAAGGATTAGAAGAAGTAGAACGATAGAATTTAGACTGAGATGTTTTCCTGACTTGAGGTTCTAAGTGACCCTTTTGTTTTTGATCATTAGTGATACCAAACTTAGAACTTTGGTTGCTTTTGTTCTCAGAACCGAAGTTATGCTTTCGGTAGCTTGTATTTTCCAAACCGAACCTTTGCCTTCGGTTATCATAATTCTCAGAACCGAACCTCTCCCTTCGGTTGTTATGACCCTCAGAACTGAACCTCTCCCTTCGGTTGTCATTACTTTCTTGTGATCTAACAGTACTTTTCTCTGACTTTGAATTTCTATCATGATAAGAGAAATGGGCGTTTTGAGATTGCCAAAACTGTTTTCGTTCTGAGAGATTCTTCTTGTATCTCATATTCCTTTGCTGCTTCTGATTCTTCACTTGCTTCGGCTGTCGATGGATATTCGCTTTTTGCTTTTGCTTTTTGTCAGCCAGTTCACTCTGAAATGACGAGGTTTCGCTTGAAGGAGTGACTTCTTTTGCAGGATCTCCTTTTTCTTCAGGAACATCTTTTGTACCACTAGTACTTGGCATGTCAAAGTTATCGGGCTTGTTCAGAGGCTCTGGTACATATCTGCCTTTGGTTTTCCAGGACGTCCGTTCAGACAGACCAACAGTTTCGTCAGCATTGTCGATAGGAGCAGACCAGAAGAACTCATCACAACCTTCAGCATTATCTTCATTTACAATGGCTGTGAGTTCGGCTGTCTGATGTTCGGTTACTCCTGTGACCTTATACACCTGATTTGGAGTCGTCCTAACCTTTTGATATACAACAGCCTTTCTTCAAGGATCGGGGATTTTTGTTGGGACAGACGAGCAAACTCCACAGAATTTTCTGAAATAAGATTTTTGTGGTTTTTGGGTTCGCTCTTGACAAACTCAGAACAGTCAACTACATCCTCTACAGAAATTTCACTCATATCATCATCCTCATTAAGCTCAGATGCATTTTCAACATCAATTTTATTTTCTGAGCTCAAGTTGGCATTCAATGAGTCAAACTTTTGTATGGTTTCGGTCCTTAGTTTTAATTTATCATTTTCATCCAAAAGGTTTTTCAGCATGTCCTTATGGTCCTTAGACTTTATGAAAGATTCGATTTTGTCTAGTCCATACATATAAGTCGGATTTACATCCTCAGACGAAACTACACTTTCACAATTATATGCTTCAGCATCGATTTCATCCTCCTTAAACTCAAGGAAGGGCAAAATCATGCGATGAATTTTCTGCCCTATTTCACAGTTTAAATGAGGTTGTGTGATATTAGGTGTAAAGACGCTTAGCAATTAAACAAAAGACATTTCTCTGTTTTAAAAGTTTCAAATTGTCTCTTTGTAAATAAATGCTTTCGTCCTTGGATTTGATTAACTCCGACTCCTTCAGCTCGATCCACATCCTCCGTTCCTCACTTTTTGAAGATGCCCTGCTTAATTGGTCAGTTAGGTTAGAATTGGTGACCCGTGTTTGAGTTAAACTGCTGTCTAGATGCGAGATTCTTGAATTGACATTTTTAATTCTTTTTCATATGAGCTTTGTGGGACTTTGAATGAAACAAAAATAGATTGTACCTTCTTTATTAACTCATCAAGCTCGTTAAACTGCACGCTGAGAGGTTTTGCTGTGAAGCACAAGTCCTCTCCCTCCTTTGTGTCTTCATTCCCACCATCTGTGTTGTATCCCCTCATTTGAGACACATCCGACACCATCAAGCATTTTCCACCGCTTCCTTCATCCTTCGCAACATAAGCCTTTCCATGAGATGACTTCCTTACTTCATCATCCTCATAGTCGGTTGACCAGACTTCTACGCCACCGAACTCATCATCTGCTACCGAACCCTGCACAATTAAAGCATTCATTGAAGGGTTAGTGACAACTTTCTTTTTCTTGATCTCTTCCAGCTTTTTCATTAACACAACTTCTTCATCTTTCTCCTCATCCTTTTCTGCTATTTTCTTGAGGACACAATCTTTGGCATAGTGGTTCTTTCCGCCACAATAGTAGCAGTTCACACCCGAATCTCCTTCAGCTTTTGGTTCCTTCTTTGGTTCTTCTGCTTTCGGTTCTTCCCTGACCTTTTCAGAACTATAACTTCCCTGCCAATTTATGTTCTTATTGGTAGGAAACCTTTTCTTGATGAACCTCTTCGGGTTTGACACCATCATTACATAGTCTTCAGAGGTAAGGTCATAGTCCTCTAAGTTAAGGTCTTCATCTTCCATCACAGCTTTGCTTTTGGACAGAAGGGCCAATGATCCCAAGCTTGAAACCACATTTTTCTCCTGCAATACAATCTTTTCTTGGGATTTCAGAATCCCTACCAGCTTTGCCAAAGAGTAAGATTTGAATTGCTCATGCCCTTTAACAGTGGACACAACCGCTCTCCACTCAGATCTAAGACCGTTTAAAAACGTAACCTTTTGTTCAATCAACTTCCTTTCAATATCATGTTTATTCATCTTACTAAGAAGATGATTGAAGCAATCGAACGTCTGAGTTACAGTTTCTTCAGGACTCTGCTTGAATTCACCAAACTCGAACAAAAGTAAGGTTTGAATGGAATGCTCGAGATCTTCGTCTGTGGAATATAACTCTCGCAGCCTATCCCATATTTCTTTAGCAGTGCTGCACGAGCTTACTAGCCTGAAAGTATCAGATTGAAGAGCGAATCTGATAAGTCTCAATGCTTTAATATTGCACTGAAATTTATCTTTTTCGTCTTGAGCAATATCTTTTACGTCTTTCAACAGATCATTATACTCTTTCTGAGTTTTAATGATTCTTGATGTTGCTGAATGAGCGAATGGTCCAGACACGATTGCTTCCCAAATAAGATATCCGTTGTCCTCAGATCCAACGACATAATCTTCAAAGTGATGTGCCCAAACTTCGTAATCCTGGATGTAAAGGATGGGAATCTTCGTCGTTGATCCGATGTTGTTTGAGATGTTAATTGGATTTGAATGAGACTCGTCCATGCTTGATCAAATAACCTGTTTAAAAGATCAGACTTGTAATATATTAAATTAGGGCAACACGAATAAATGCTGAGTTACGTCAATTATGGGATGACGGCTCAATAAATATTAGTTAATGCGGAATAACCCTAATCGCAACCTTTTTCACAGAAAAGATGTGTATGAATTACACAGCCTCCTGTTCTGATACCAATTGATAAGTTATAAAACAAACTTGAAGATCGATTAGATCTTTGTAACAGGTATTACTATGAACACAAAAAATAAATAAGATAAGTATGGATCAAAATATGTCGAATGATTAGATCGAACAATCCTCAGCAGAGCTCGATTAAGAACTTACGCTGTAGAGGATTTAGGGTTACAAGAACGATAATAATAAACTTTTGAATATGCTCTGATCTATTGTTACTATCGTTAACCTAAGATGCATGCAAGCACCTATATTTATATACAACCCTACTAAACTCACGGATGGACAGACCTATACCGGAGATACAAAAATGGACTAGCTAACGAGCCCAATAGACGCAACACTTAATACAAAACACGACCCAACAATATATATATATATATATATATATATATATATATATATATATATATATATCGGGAAGGGTTATATGGAAAATAAACAATTAGGACAACACATGTTGGAACCAATGAAAGCATGACAACACATCATTTTGGAATAACTACATAAATAACTTCCATAGTAGATTGCTTATGAATAAAGAAATGGACACGTGTCACTTGATCATTGGTTCAAGCATATGTTGCCCTAATTGTTCATTTTCCATTGAACCTACTTCTATATATATATATATATATATATATATATATATATATATATATATTACTTTTATAAAAAATAGATATATTTAGATATTAGTGAAATATGATTTCCTTCTGTATTAATAATATTTTGTATCATTGTATGCCTTCCGTATTCGTATGTGGTTAGTCCGTGTTTGCGGTGGCGTTATCAAAAAAGAAAAAAAATGTCATTTTTAGATATTCATGAGTCACGAACGAAGAACGCATCCACTTTGTATGAAGATTTTCATTTTTCAATTTTATTTGGATGTTAACGTCTTTATAAACTTATGTTGAAAAACTCTTTTTTTTATGTTAATTAGTTTAATCACTTTATGACTTTATGTTGAAAAAAACCTCATTTTTAAAAATGCATTGTTTATTTATTAAAATGGTTATATGGGTTGGGTTCGACTCATTTACTTGTGTACCCGTGAACCCATATACTTAAATGAGTTGTATGGGTTGGGTTGGGTTGAAGTTTCCAACCCACTAACCCGTGATCCGCCAACCTACCAACCTATATATTATATGAGTTGGGTTGAGTTTAAGTTTTCTGACTTGCCAACCTATGACCCGCGAACCCGAACCCAACCCGATTGCTAGGCTTAATCAAGACCAACCTAAAACACTCTATTGTAATGCCCTACATTTTAAACAAAAAATTTCATTTTTAAAATAAGAGTAACCATTCAATTCCATTTCCAAAGGTATAATAAACAAAGCCATTTGTTCAAAACATGTCAAATCATGTTCAAAATGGGAGTGAAACCCTAAGTGGGTGCACGACGCGCCCTAGCTGGAAAGCAAAACCCTAATTTTCCTATTTGTGGACTATTTTAGGTCAGTAGCTTCTAGGGTTGCCTCATTTGGCAGTCGTGTGGCTCTCTCTCTCTCTCTCAACACTTGCATTGATATCTTATATTATTATGTGTTTGTGACATTGGTGTGTTACTTGAAGGTGAAGGAAGCTCTTTTGGTGCAGGAAGAGCTTAGTTGTTAGTTTGATTATTTTTGAAACATAAAACAAAAGGAATTGAAATCGATTTGATGTTTATTTCGTGGTGACTTAATAAAGAGCTTTTACTGCCATCAAAGTTGTGTTCTTTCATTTATTTGTTTCACTTTTGCATGTTTTGAACCCACTTCCAAAATAATAATATTCTAACCTCCATATTCATTCACACTTTTGGAAGTGAGTGAGTGATTTAAGACTGCCATGAGTATTATTAGTTTGTCCATATAGATTGGACATTACATAGTGATTGTGTTACACTTATGAGTACTTTAAATAGAGATATAAGTATTGGAATAACCCTCACTTCAAGAGTACTTCGTGGATCAAGTGACAAGTAATTCTAAGATGATAATATCTTTTATTCTTCAAACCAAGATACACATAGGATTTTGATGAAAAATCTATTGTATATTAGTTTGCTCTAATGTTATCCTTCACTGGTAGTCGTAAAGGGTATGTCCATGTATGCTATGACGAGTAGACAAAAACTATGTAGCCAAATTTTATTTTTTCCTTTTCATAACTAGAAAGTAATATCTATGGTCCCCTTGATGATTTGGTGCTGACATCTGAAGTGATTGGTTGATCCCTAACTAAATTGATGTGTTCGATTTAGAAGTTAGATGTGATCGTCATATGTTGTTATCAGGAAATAGAATATTAAAACTGAGATTGATCCTTAGCCATGTCTCATGTTCATACAAATATCTAGAATAAATGAATAATTGATAACTTATCTAAGGACTAAATTTTGATTGAGACCAGAGTTTGAAAGTTTGATTAGATGACTACTCTTGTTAATTGATTATTAATTGATATGGAAGTATTACACATTTAAAAGTTAATGAATTATCCAAATAAGAGACATGGAAATATTATCTAAGGTCATTAATTGTTTGGTAATAATTCTAGTAATAACAAGGTCCTTTTGGGTTGGCGTCATAACACATTAGCAATAAGGAAATGGAGAAAAATAAGTTTTCAAATTATGAAGTAATTAAGAAATAAATTGGAAATTATTTTGGAATTAATTAAATTATTTTAACTAGTTAAAGGGCTTGAATATTAGTTAATTCCTAGAGATTAATTAGAATATTCCAGAAGCCTCATGGAAGAAGGCTGGGGACGGTTTGAGCATCCCTGAATAGGGATAAGGCAAGTTTTAAATAAGGTAAACCTTAGGTATTTAAATTTCTTAAGGATTAATCTATTTTCTATAAATAGACTGATATAGATCTAACCATAGGTGTTGATTCTTTCTCTGAACCTGTCCATCCTTTCTCTCCCCCCCCTTCCCTCTCCTATTGTTGAAAATCATAGCCTTTCTCCTAGGGTTAGTGATTTTCAAATTAACCTTCAAAATGGTTATTCCTTATTTTCTTTTTGGAGTTTTGGGCTTGACTACATTAGAGGGATTTTGCATTGGATCCTTGATCTATTGCAAGAGTTGGATATCACATTTTTTTTTCCTATAAATCAAAATCATGGTACTGAATCTCCACTCCTCAAGCATCCAGGATGTCTCTAAAACAATTATAAGGTGGCTTGTTAAACACTGAAATCTCTTATCCCAGGTACAACCATATTGTAATAGGGATTTGATCTGGACCAATGGACTTGTTCCTCCCCGTCCTTGTCAAATTTGTTTCACTTGTTCGCTACTAATCCTCGAGCATGATCACTTAAAGTTGTTATGTACTCTACGTACACGCCCCTTTAAAATTCCAGACCACAAGACATAGAACCCTTGTTAAATAAAGAATGAAAATAGCTACCCCATTCTCTCTTACTTCCTCATCTTCTAATAGCACATGACCATTTTCATCCTTAATATACTTGACAGTTAACTTATGTCCCTTTTTCTTCTCTCCCTAGCTTTTTCTAGCTTGTAGATACTAGTCTTCCATTATTTGGTGCCTAATATCAATAGATCTCCTTATACGTCATGGCCTTAGATATGGCTACGACTTTATTTGCCTTGCTACTTGCCTTGTCATATCTTTCTTTCACCCTCACTTTCTCTTGATCATCACTACTCTCTATAACTCCTTAAATCAAATTTGTTTATTCCTAACATTATAATAAACCTCCTTTCTCAATTACCAGGATTCTCTCTATTTTTTTAGCCTTGCCAAACGACATCCTAGGTGTATCTTTGGCCACTTCTTTGATGACTCGGGTCATATTATTTCATAAACTTCATGCCTCCTTGGTATAACTACCATGTCCCTAAAACTATAAATTATAGTTCCCTTTAAGTTTTTGCTAGGCATCTTTGGCTTAATCTCTTTTCTTCTTCTTTGAACCCTTCTTGATAAGAGGAGATGCATAACCAACAATATATGTTATGATGCACACACATCTCCGGTAATAACCTTGCAGTATATACATGATTTAAGGTCACCCTTATACAACAAAGGTAGCCGATTTGGGTGTTATGCCCCCCCGTTTCGAAAAGTAATCAAGTGGTCCTCCTATTTAAAAAAAACGATTTGTGATAACCAAATCATGTGCAATAGAAAATTCAGGAAGCAAGTGCCCCTCATCTGTGCCTCTTACGTGTACACCCGGATACCCATCTGTTTCAATCCCAATATGATTCTTGAAGTCTCCCACTAACACCAGTTTTTGTCTAACATGCCATGTATGTTGTGTGTACGTACACATAACCTTTATCCCCTCCCCTTCTTCTACAACCTTGATCGTCATGATCCTATCACGACATCTCGTAACCACTACTGCAATATCTTTTAGCACATGGACAACAATACACCAACTCCATTCCCCGCATTTTCTAGGCCCGAATACAACAACTTATACCCATTGTACTTTCTAGCTCCCACTTTCCACCTAGTCTTCTAGAAACAAGGAATGCTTACTTACCTTTTCCTTAGAATCTTAGTGAAATCCAACAACTTTGCATTCAAAGAATCTACGTTAAAGGTACAAATTCTCAACCTAAGATCCTCCCCGCCACTACCCTTATGTACCCCTACCCTTCACCATAGAAACATAGCACCCTACTAGGCCTCCCCTCGTAGAAACCCCTGTCACGCTACTAACAAGAGATGACCTTAATCTATCATAATTAACACACAACTCTTTATTGGTCTACTACAATATGTACCAAACACCCAATAGTCAAGCAATCTACTAATTACAAAGAAACTAACGCAAGTATGCACTAGATGGGAGAATAAACAAAGATAGCAATTTAGGGTATTATTAGTGGTAAATCTACAAAGACTAAATAAATAACTAGAATAAAATAATTTATGAATACCTATATTTCTCTATAATTAAAATTTTTGCATGTTGTTATGGATCCAATGTGTGGGGTAAACGATCCAAAAATTAACTATAAAATGATATTTAAGTGAAAAGAGGCTTGAGATTTTAAACGTATTAAGACGGTCTACTAATATACAATTTTACAAGGAGTAGATTACTAGGCATAAAAATGGAAATACGAATATCTATATATATTAAAAGAGAAACTTTATGATATAACCTTCAACAATCAGAGTCATTCATTGTGTTTCCTTGATTAATTTCAACCCTTAGATCATTTTGATGATGTCATCCTAAAATAAAATAAAATTATATTAATATTGACTAAATTTGAAAGTTTGACTAACTGATTTAATGTTAATGTCATTTATTCAACTCATTTAAACCTCATCATAGTTTTTGAAAATAAATTTAGTATTGACTAAATTTGAAAGTTTGGCTAACTGATTTAATGTTAACGTCATTTATAAAAGGAATGTATTCAACTCATTTAAACCTCATCATCATTTTTTAAAGTAAATTTCATTCCTTCCTAATTAAAATCATGTTTTTAGCTGGCACCTTTTGTATATTCTTTCGGTTCACATCTATTATATGAAACATATCTAAAAATTATGATACATCGTCACTGAATTTTAAAGAATCAAAGAATTCGAAATTTGATATCATTTCCATAATCATTGTTGAAAGTTATGTATAATCATGTGCTGCTGTTCGTATATTGTGTTTTCTTCTGACCCTTTGCGGCATCACATTCGAACAACATCACCCTTTGCAGCATCATGTTTGTCATCCAAGTTCCTTCTTTAATATGTGCTTAATTTTATTAATTGTATTCGATTTTTTTATTCTTATTAGTGTTGTATTTGACTATGATCTTTGAATGCATGAATAATCTTGATTATAAATGTTAGTATTAGTTTTTCAATCTTGTACTTTTGTCTTTTTATCTTTGCATTTGAAGTTGCACTCTGCATGTTTGATAAAAATGCCCATGAGAAAAGCACGGTTATTTTTGATTAATTGTATATATGTATGTGTCTCTTACATAATTAAAATTTTCTAAGATTGTTTGGATTGCACGGTTGTTGATGATTGAGAACTACCATTTACCCTTCAGTGTTTTTAATTATCAAAATTATACTACTATTAATTTGACATATTTTCCCATAATTCTTGGTTTTTAATAGATTTAGTTAATAGAAATGTACTTTGACTTTAATCTATAATGTTTTGAATTGTAATTTCTAAATTTCTTTTGAGTTGTTTTAATTGTGTTCAGTGGATACAAGTTGCACTGTAATTTCTATTTTGTTTTTAACATATTTATTTAATAGCAATGTATGTATGTGGTTTTTTTATTTAAAAAGTCAAAGCTCTTATTTTAGCATTTTCCCTAATTTGTCCCTGTCTTTGAAAGGTCATATATCGGTTATGGAAAACACTTTTTGGTCGAAATCAATGAACAAAGTTTCGTATTTAAGACAGTCAATTTTGAAAATAACATAGTTATGAAAAATTATAAAGTAAGGTAAAAAATTATAAAATATTAGGAAATTTGTAAAAAGTACAGTTAGTAAAAACGTTAGAGTTATTAGAAAAAAAATAAGACCATTAACATTAGTAAAAACACAATATATAAATTAAATTATCACAATAGTAATGAAATGTCATTATCTGATATTTCATATAACTGAAAGATATATACCAAATTACATTGATGATATACCAAAATTATTCAAAGTTACGCCAAATCTAATGTAAAGTTCATGTGAACACCAAATAAATAAGAACAAACATAAAAGCTAGCACTTATATTAATAAACAATTTAAAATAAACCAATTATAATTTAGAAACGAATTTCCATTGATGATATACTAAAATTAAATTCATTTAACATTTAACATTCCATAAATTATTTTTTATGACTTTATTTGAATAAATGAAATAATTGTCAATATTTAATGCAGTAAGAAGCGACATATTAGTTGTCAATATATGTTTAAATTAAGTAACCTTATTATGGAATGAACGTCTAATTAGAATATTCATTGAAAAACATAGAATAATGATAAGTGGAAAATAATTAATTCAAAATACCAAAAGTTGCCATATGGCAAAAGGAATTAGAAAATGACATGTTGCAAAATGATTCTTATTTATTAGGATATATTTTTTTATGTTGCTTTATATTATTTTGTTAATGTGTCGACTTTTCATAACTTTATATGTATTTTTTATATGTTCATTTGCATTTAAAATTTTATATTTTGACAACTTATGCGTTTCCTTTCCAAAATTAGATTTCGATCGTAACCTACTAATTTAATCGTCATTAACTTTATATATAATTACACTCAATTTAAATTTGTATTTCCCTTATATAAATATTTTAATGATCCCGATTTTTCCCTTTCAAAAATATTTCAAGCATTTATTTCTTACATGTTCCTTTATCAAATTTAAATTTATATTATCCTTATATTCATAGAAAATTTTATTTTGATAACTTACGCGTTTCCTTTATCAAATTTAAAGTTTCCAAAATCGGATTCAATCGTAACCTATCAATTTAATATTCATTAATTTCATCAATAATTTCACCCAATTTAAATTTATATTAAACATATATAATTTTTTTTAAAATATTTCAAGCATTTATTTTTAGATAATGTTGCTTCATTATAATTATTACTTTCCTCATATAAAATAATAATAGTTACCAATAATATATATATATATATATATATATATATATATATATATATATATATATGTGTGTGTGTGTGTGTGTGTGTGTGTATATATATATATATATATATATATATATATATATATATATATATAAGCAACATTAACACTAAAACAAAGTGATTAAATTTTTTTTGTATAACATAGCAACCTACTTTGTTTTATCTTTATTTAGAAACAATAAAATTTATAAATTTACACAACAAATAGATACGTATTTCGAATTTGGTTATAGTATTATACCTTACAAAATACAATTCCCTCCAAAATAAAATTCGTCAGTAATTTTATCCATAATTCCACTCAATCTAGATTTGTATTTTCCTTATATAATTTTTTTTAATGATTCCGGTTTTTCTCTCAAAAAATATTTCAAGCATTTATTTCTTAGATAATGTTGCTCCATTATAATTATGACTTTCCACATATAAAATAATAAAACTTACCAATATGTGTATATATTTATATTTAACTTTTATAAGCAACATTAACAATAAAACAAAGTAATGAATTCAAGTGACGATTCATCTTCTTCAAGAGAAAAAAGCTAAAAGTCTTGTCCCTAGTGTTTTATCCATCAATCTTTTGTCAAATTATACTAATTTAATTATGTATGGTTTTGAAAGTACTCATATGTGACGATGAATGTCGTTCAACTAATAAAAAAAATGTTGTATACAAAGAGGTCCTTTAATAATTATAAACTAGTAAAAAACCCTGGGCTTCACCCCGGGTCAGTTTTTTTTACAATAGTAAGCATCAGGTACTAAACTTTCCAAACTGTGGAAAATATTGTGACTAAAATTTGAAGACCACAAAATTTTGTAATAAAGGACCAAACATGTAAGAGTCAAAAAGTTTAGTGGCAAGTGTCTAAAACAAACAAACTTTACTATTCCTTAAGTTTTTGAGAGTTAAGGGACTAAACTTGTCAACCTGTGGAAAATAATGTGGCTAAATTTTAAAGACCACAAAATTTTGTAATAAGGGACCAAAAGTATAAGAAGAAAAAGTTTAGTGGCGATGAAACAAAAGAAAACAAAAACACAAATATCAAAGTTTAAAAAGTTTTGGGTAAAAAATGGACTAAAAGTGTAAGAATGAAAAAGTTTAGTGGCAAATGTCTAAAACAAAAGAACTTTACTATTCCATAAGATTTTGAGAATTAAGGGACTAAACTTGTAAAATTGTGGAAAATATTGTGGTTAAATTTTGAAGACCACAAAATTTTGTAATAAGGGACCAAAATGCAAGAATGAAAAAGTTTAGTGGCACAATGAAAAATTACCAAATTTTAAAAAGGTTTTGGGTCAAAAATGTTAATATTATCAAAGTTTAGGGTCAAAAATATTAATGTTGAAAAATTATTATTCATAAGTCCATGGCTGCTTTAATATATATATATATATATATATATATATATATATATATATATATATATATATATATAATGATACTTTTTTTTTGAATAATTATTATGCAATATCATAGACCTTTGTATTATTTTTATGTGTTTCCGTGTTTAACACCGGGTTATAATTTACTACATATTTATAACAAAATAAACTTATTAATGAGGGAAGCAAGGTGGGTTGTAAATTCTGTTGGAGCGTCTACTCTAACAAATATAATCATAAAGAGAAATTAAATATCTTCTTATTTTTTGTTCCTACATATACTCCTACCCAATGAAATGCTGAAATGTGTAACATTTAATATTTATTTAATGAGATTTAATGATATTTTAGGATACTAATATGACACATGTTATCGTTTAAATGGATATGAGGATTGGTAGGATTAAAAGGTAGGAGGATATTTAATTTCTCAATCATAAATAAAATACTTAATCTACTTGGAACCTTAAAAAATTAATAGTGCGTTATAGAAGTGTAGAGTTATAACAAGATAGGGAAGTGGGAGCTTTTGGGCGGAGAAAAGTGTACACGGAGGTGTGCGCAGGTCAAAAGTCAAAACCAATGTCCCACAAGGTGCAGAGGTCAGAAACGGTGAGGATGTGGGAGGGTTGAAGGGTGTATGGTTTCTGGTGGCGAAGAGATAAGGGGAAGAGAGAGGTTGTTGGTCGGAAGGAAAGGGAGAATGAGAAAAAACCAACAATTATTCAGTGGGCCATACAGACCCTGATGATAGCATAATACTAAGAGACATCATGTAAGTCAAAATTTCCCTATAAATCGACCGAGTCTCCTTTGATAATGCCATGATAATGATGTCTATTTTGTCTTATACACCTCCAAGTCTCTATCCAATAACGACTTCCTCAAATTTTCCGCAAAACAAGTTAACAACTACAAATTGTAGTAAAAGAGAGGCTGTAAACATATAACATCACTCTGGCTAAATATTTCGAACATGGGTTCATACTATCATTCATCTGATTACTGTTATGACATTGTATTACCATCTTATTTTGGAAATCGATCTTCTTCCGGACTATCTGTAAACCTCACCAACCAAAATATCGAATCCTTGATGTATTTCTGTGAGAAAATAGTTGATTTGGAAGACCAAGACAAGTACAGCGGGCCTATGGTGTGGATTGGTATCTACATCTCAATAGCATCATTCTTTTGCATTCTGGCGATGGTTGCTGATCTGTTCAATGGTTTTCAGAAAAGGAAATTTTGGTTTCCAAGTAAATATTTCTCTCTAAATGCTGTTTCTATCACAGTGATAGCCGTTGCAATGAAAATCCCTGTGGATTTGAGTAGTCAAATGCCTGGGTGGGTGGACCAAGCAGCTAAGCAGGGAAGCATGGTTTTTATGTGCATGATGATGGCTAACTTGATGCCTTCTTTGGCGTCTATGGACAACAAGTCACTTCTTGCAAATGTGATAGGTTTTGCTATTCTCATTATCACCATAATTGTGAATATGTTTATGGAGATTAATACTGGAGTTATTGATCGAGGATACTTCTTTGTAGCATTGTTACTCTTCTTGTTAATAATTTTGATCTCTTCTGCAATATCACTTCCAATCTCTAAGCAAATTCTACAACTCAAGTATCAAGCGATTAGCAAAATAACTTTACATGATCATTGTCCAGAAGATATGTTTGCTATTGAGAAGCTAAGACAACATGTGAAAAGATACTGGATCATGGCAGAAACTGGTAGCCCTCAATTTGTAATGGCTAGTAATCCGTTATCATGTGCTTCTGGCGTAATTTGTGTAACTGGTCTAGCCACATACATATTACTTCTGGTGTTAAATTTTATGTTCCCAATTTATATAGGATACCAATCGGATTATAAGTGGTCAATGGTTGTGATTGTTATCACACAATCTATTGGAATTGTAGTAGGTGTCATCTCCCCAATGTTTAGATGTTTTACGGTTGTGAGCTTTAAATCTTTTACTAGGTGGAATAGGAACCATTTGGAGGTATTTAAAGTAGAAAAGTATTGGACTCAACAGTTGTGTGAATGGAAAGAAAGTCATATTACCTTTCTATCAAATGGCCCTAGATCAAGAAGTCTTATGCGTAATTTGAAAAAACATATTCTAAGTGCTTGGATTGGATTTCAGAAGGTGGTTGTGGTAACATGCAAAATTATAGGGCTCATCCCCATAGTGGTTCTACTCATTTTCATGTATTGTTCATATTATTTAAAGTCAATGAAAGGAATGATGCTTAATCCACCCTCTGGCTCTAGCACTCATTATATAGATGAAGACCTTAGCAATTATGTTTTGTTACTTGAAGACAATATGGAGTTTGCTGAAAGAACACTTAAACGAATTTCAAACTCCATGAATTGTGTGATGCAAAAGGCTGAGAAGGAACAAGACAACAATCTCTTAAAGTTTCTTGAAAAGTCTACTGGATTCGAGGGAGTAGAGAAATTTGACATTTATCAAGTTCAACCACTTCTTTCTATTGAACTTCCCAACACTTGGAGCTTACCAATAGTAACCTTAACATGCATCGCAATTTCACTCCCAAATATTGGTAAGGACGCAACTAATAACTTGTTCAAATGTGTTGGTGGAGGGCTCTTTTACACACACATTGTTGAGGAAAGCTTGAACAATGCACTGAAGTACGTAAACATTCAAAAGGCAGCTATGACATTGTGGGATGAGGTAGAAGACAACTACAAGTGGTTAGAGAACACTTTGGAAAAAAGAGCTTATGATGGAAAAACATCAAGAGAGATCCTTGAATGGTTTTCTCACAAAGCAGAAGAAATTGTGATAGAAGTTAGCAAAAGCACAAATGGAGGAGAACCGGTGGAATACCTTCCATGGAAGTTGATTGTTGCTAATTCAATGTATAGAATTACACAAACAATCATGCTTACCTACCAAAGTGACATCTTAGAGATCAATGAAGAATGGTTGTTTACACTATTAAATCACATGATTGCAGACATATTGGTTGCTTGCTTCACCAACATACCACGAGTAATAACAATGAAATGCCATGAAAGTGCAATAGAGAAACGGGAGGCTAGTGTTGAGGCTGTGGCAAAGCTTCTTGGTAGGACTACTGAGATAATAAAAAGACTTGAAATTTGTGAATTACCAAGTATTCATCACGAGAAGATGGCATTTATTGATGAATGGAGACTTCATTTGCAGCGTATCCCTTAAAATTCGTTGTCTTTCCTATCGAGTCCAGGCAATTTTCTGACTTCATAACACAATTCTTATCGGTGTGTATATATATTGGCTTAATAGTTGGTAGTAATTCTTGTTTCTTTTGCACCTTGACAACAGGTGATAAGATGCAGGTGATCAGCAGATCATGGAATTAACTAATGTGTCAGTTTCTTCAGTTTTGTATGTGTTCATGGGCATCTCTTTACATCTTTCTTTTCAGTTTTGTTCTTCATTTTACGTGTCTATCAATTGGCTGTGGTAGAAATCCTCGTACTATAATGATAAATGAATCATAGAATCAAAGCACATATTTATTCATGTCAGGGTTTTGGATAGTGAAACTTTTGATTGGGAAAGAGGGAGGGGGGGGGGGGGGGGGGGGGGGGGGCACTTATTCATGTCGTTTCATATAATCTTAAGTATAATATTGAATTTTTTTGGAATGTACATTAGAGTAACACCATATTGATGCGCAAATTGATGGCTAATATAATGTCTTTTTCCTTTGAACGTCATCAAACAAGATATTTTCTAAAAAAACAAACTACATTAGCCACATTATGCATATGAAGTTGATGTTTCCTAAGTTCAAGTGCAATAACTTCAATTGTTTAGGAGAGGCTCGTTTAAAAACAAAGGGGTGCCTATCTCTATTTATATAGGATAGACACCCAATATTTGTTTTCAATAGCCATGTGGGACAGAAAGATGGACAGTATAAAGGATATTGGTCACCCCAAATTGTGGGTTAAACAATAAATTTAGGGTTTTTGGTTTTACATTTTATAAATATAAAATATAAATAGTTGTTTAAAAATAAAAAATATACTTTATGATATTTGATATTTGAAGATGTACCATTATCATGAAAAAACATGTTAGAATATTATATTTATAACATTTTATTAACTTAAAGTTTTTCAAATTAATCTCAAAATCTATAGACAACTAGACACCTCCTACAAATCTAATAACAAACATCATAAACCCAATTTAGGTAATCATATAATCTATTCACACATTTTCATTGCTTGATATGTATACTACTAGAAAACAGTCTTTTAATGACACGCAAACAATTACACGCACTGATTTACGATACGCATTTTTTTACGTGTCCTAAAAATAATGTCAGTTTTTTAAAATTTGAAGTATAGAGGACACACATTTTTGTGTGCCCTAAAATTAGTGTCCAACATAAAAAACACGGAGGGCACCTATCATAAAAGTGTGTCGTGTAAAGCTATTGTTTTATATTTTTTTAGGAAGGCGCGCGTTCTCATAGCAGGAAATGAAATCCCAAAAGATTAAACACCCCTGTCTGATTGCATCTCCTTCTTCTCCTTCTAAAATCCTCTACCAAAGAACTCTAATAGAATTGTGAGGCTGTCAATCCTTCTTCCACGTTAAATAATTTCTCCCAAATTCTCCTTCACCTTCTTCCTACACTTCGCCCCCCCCCCCCCCCCCCCCCCCAAAAAAAAAAAATTTGTTGTTTCTGCAATCTAACCTTCTTCCTAGACTTCGTTACACAAAGGTCGTATTATATCACATACATACTCTCTATTTCCTCACTATTTTAAGTCACCACTCACCAACAGCCTCATTATTCTATGACTTTAAATTGAATGTTTATTTGACCATAACGTCAAAATTGAATCGAATGTTCATTCGACACAAAGTCATTGATACGGCCGACGACACCTCCGCCTCCGGTCTCTAGTCGACGACACCGATGAAGCCCTCTCTTCCGGCCGCCAGTCGCTTTCGCCTCCCCTTTCTTTCACGTTGTTTACAGGTACGATCCATAGCTTTGTTAACTTCTTATTCGTAATTTCAGGCATTTGGGGATTACATGCAGATATTAAGCCCTATCGCATCAACGACGAGACAACAAATCAACAAGAAGGTGCAGATACTTTTAGTTTATGTTTTTGTCAGAGGATTTTTTAAACTTATTTCACGTTTTATTTTCAACAAAATCATATTCATGAAAATTGTAATTACAGATCGTTGGAAGCATAGGAGCTGTGGATGCAGGTATGGATTTAGGGAAAGAAGGGCCATTGGTTCACATTGGTAACTTCATCACTTCATTATTAGCTCAAGGTGGGCCCGACAACTGCAAATCTATCCTTCAAGCTCCCCCAAAGGTCCTCCGAAAACTAGATCCTTTAAACTTTTATTCCCAACAATTTCATACACGATTAAATCCTGAATTCATAGGTATTTCTTGATTATAGATTCATATGTTCCAGAAAGCCTGTGTAGCAGTTTATCCAAACACTGTTCAAAATGGAATTGTTTGGTTTTGGCCTAACACTGATCCTAAATACAAAGGTATTCAATCATTCAAATTGTCTCCTATCTAACCATGCATTGATAAAGAGAGTGACATTTCACACTTTCAGGTATGGAATCTTGATTGAAAATCTCATGGATCCTGCTAACGTTCCATATGCACATTAATTATGGCATAATGAGGGTGCAATAAAAACCCATATAAGTATTTTTGTACATTAGTTTTCCATTAATTAATTCATTCCAATTCATGGGAAACACGTGTTAGAGCTCTAGAAAATCACACACCTAACATAACTTTTCTTTACTATTAAGCAAGATCGAGAAGGGGGAAGACCTCTGGAAATAAACGTAAACAAAATAGACAAAAATGGTTTTACTTCAAACCAACAAAATAATCAATGGAAATTTGTTCCTCCTTGTGACAACCATCAAATTCTGGTCAAGTCAAAGTTAAATAAAGTCAACAACTCAAACCGGTCAACTCAATCAATGATCTCTCTCAATCTCTTTCACTCTATCTATCTATCTCTCTCTCTCTCTCTCTCCCAAATCTCTCTCGAAATCCCTTTTAACTTGTTATAAACACCCGGAGCATTCCGACCCTTAACTTAGTCAAAGACCACTCAAAACGATAAGATAATGTGCAAAACAGCAAAGTTGGGCCGAAGCCTCTGCAGAACCGAGGCTCCTTAAGACCGAAACCTCTCTAGAACCGAAGCTCGATCCTTAGGACCGAAGCCACCTTCGGTTCGGCTCCATGCACTTTTGGTTCGGTTCATCAGCCTTCGGTCCGAGACTACTTCAGTTCGGTCATACCTGCTTTTGGTTCCTGCCTACTTTCGGTCCCTAACCCATTTCGGTTTGCCCCAGGAAGCTCGATTCAGTCTAAGTCACTTCGGACCGAAATCACCTTCGCCCTTCTGACGCTCAGTCTCGCAGATTCACCCCTATTTTCTCGGTTTTCGACCATTTTCGCGTTTTAAGCCATTTTCATGATTTTAACGTGAGATTTTCATATAAATTCATACTTTTATTATTTTCAACCCACTAAACTGGTAAATTAACCATATCTTAGCAATTTAAGAGATAAAACCCCCCACTATTATTGAGGACAAATTCAAAGTACCAGCAGGTACTCTTTGACTTTTCCCATAATGTTATGACAACTTCATGTTACTATTCATGCTTTATGTCACTATTCACATATGGAATGTCAACTCATTGTACTCTCACCCTTCTTCAACAAGTTACCTTAATCCCATACACACAAAGAGTCAATACTCCTCACATCCTTTAAGTCTCATTCATTATCACCAAAAGCAAACAGATTACTGTCTTACTTCCTCTCCCCAAAAACTCAAAATTCCCAGGAAGTCTTGAGCTTCTCATCCACTCTTGGTAACTAACTTCATCCTACTCTTGAATATTCTACACTCCTTCACTCAAATCATGGATTTCTTATACAAATATCCTCATATTCGTTCTTAGGATCTTCAAATCTTCAAGCATTCTCCAGGTGTTATTGACTTGGAAACCTCTTTTCTTCAACGTCCATCTTAGAGAATCACTCAAAGTAAGCTCATACCCCTAAATTTTCATGTTTTCTTCAAGTTTTAGGGGGGGGGGGGGGGAGGAATACAAGTTAAAACACCAAAAACTTAACTAAACTCAAACATCAACTTTCAACAGGAAAGTTTAGCTCCATTCACGGACTGTTTTGAACATCTTAAACTTTTTAGTTTTCAAAACTGTACAAGAGGAAAGTAGTTTAGGTTCATACCTTTGTAAGGACTACTTGCACAAGTTCATAAGATTTTTCTACAATTTATGTAGATTTTTACAAAACTGCCTATCATTCCAGAAACAAATTCGGACCAGTCTGTGAAGTTGAACATTTTCACACAAGTTAAATGTCACTAAAAATCATAATAAAAATGATGAACAAACTAGACACATTTTCTAAACTCTCAGAGTTTACGGATCTATATTTTGACCTTCGATGATTTTTCTACAGTTTTTCTAAGAACGGGAATAGAAAATTTAAAACTAGAAAAATAGTTAACAAATTTAATTGACACCTTGTAACTTGCTGAGCAAGGTGTGTGCTATTATATAAATACATGTTGTTTATATTTCATGTCCTTTACCTTAGTACAAAGGTATACGTTATATAAAAAGGATTACTACCACTACAAACATTTTGATAAACTATAATAGGTATAGTTTATGTTCATTTACACTACAAACATTTTGATAAACTATAATAGGTATAGTTTATGTTCATTTACAATACAGACTTACTACGAAAGGTTTCATTTTTACAAAAAGGAGTTTTTCAGTTCACTATACGTAAATCTGTTAACGAATAAATTTGTGAGACATTCTCCATGTGTTTTGTAGGGAGAGTGTGATAGTTGTGTATAGATCTATATTGGGTCTGACAAACCCACACCTTAGATGCATGCAATAGATTGACCGACAGGTATGGGGTGACAAGACATTTCCGATGCCTGAAGAACGTCGTGATAGGCCAACTAGGTCATAGCATGGTTATAATAACTCACATGGGGTATTAACAAAACATATGATTTATGGGGATTCTATCATTTAAACGAGTTTATGTCTATTTAAACTTGCATAGACCACTATAAGTACGGAAAATACTTGTACATTTTGATCTTTGGGTTTTAAGAGTGCATTTCATTTTAAGAAGAAAATATTGGATTTTTTTTGGAACAAACACTACTATTACAAAGAAAGGTTTTCAACTCTACCTACAAAGTTTTATGAACTCGCCAACTTAATTGTTGACACTCTTTCACAACTATTTGTATTCTCAGGAAATTAGTGAAATAGGTAACCAACTGCTTTTGAGGATGGGACGCAAAGACGTCAAATAATACATTTTTGTCATCATATTGTAATTGATTTTGAAACATGTAACTCATACTATGGTGTAACTTTTTCAATTATATTTATGATGGTTTTGTTTTCTTTGGTCACTATTATACTCGTTGTTATGATACTGTACATGAAGTCATTCCCACCCCCGGACGTTTTCGCCATCCTTTGTTTGGGGGTGTGGCAAATTGGTATCAAAGCATTGTTTATAGTGAACTAAGTATATCGAACCATATAAGATATACAACTATAAATGCAATGGGATTAAAACTATCTGACAAAAACATTTTTCCATGTACAAGCATACTTTTAAAAATAGAAATATTTTCATAAAAAAGTAAAGTACATGCATACATACTAGGTCAGTGTCATAAATAAGGCATTACAAAAGTAAAGTGAGGAGTTGGACACTATGAGTATGCCTTGGGATATATAATCAAACTTGGGGTGAATATAGTCTGATCAACTATATTTATCCGAGGTCTGACTAATTTATGCTGAGGGATAGTTGTAGTGAGCAACAAGCTTAAAAACTACCCATACAAGAAGACCACTAAGAGTTAAACGTAACGTCTAAAATACTATAGGAGTATTTTGAGAATCACATAACATGACTTTCTAGATTTATTTTGTATCTCTTACACCCCTATTCTCACACAAACATCATGGCAGGATTTCATTTACCGGGGGACCCCTACTTCCCCAACCATGGAAATGCCGGATGGATCGAGGAAGAACCTGAAGAAATAATCGAGGAGGATCCTGAGTAAGATCCTGAAGAAGACCCAGAAGAGGAATAAGAAGAAGATGAGGAAGAAATGGAGGATGATTCCAAAGAGGATATCGAGGTTTACGATCCAGTCCCTGCTCATGCTCCAGGACGAGACTTCCAGGGCCTGACGCCTAAATGGATAGTGAACCTGAGATTGTGGAGCTGAGAACAGGGCTAGCGCCCTTGTTATGGCATGGACCAAGGTTTCTACAACCTCGATAGGGGAGGCACGGCAGACATGGCTCTCCCTATCATTGTTCACCACATTCATCACCATGATGCACATGCTAGGGCATCCGCCAACCAGATTTTGGAGGTTAGCGCAACCACGGAGGTCACTGCAATCCTCCGTCACCGCTTAGACGAGGATCACGACCGCACTAGGGATCACACAGAGGCCCTACAGAGGGAAGTTACCACCGACCGGAGTGAGATTCGAGAATATCGGGAACAAAAAGCCATGATGGAAAGGTGATTGATGGAAGCAGAACGTCAAGCAGCTAAGGATAGGGAAGACGTCAGGGCAATGTGTGCACACATGGCCGCCTTGCAGGGACCAGCTGATGTCACACGCCTCGAGTAGTGCTTGCACTACTCACATTTTGTTATAGACTAGGTTTACGAGTATGCATTGGTGCTACTCTTTCCTTCAAGTAGGTTTGACCCTACGTTTAAGTGTCTACACTATTCAAAGGGTCTATGTGTTGTCAAAATTTTCCGTTACATTGATGTAATGTAGACCTTCTATAAGGTCAAATTTTCCTAGCAATATGTACTAAATTATATCAATGAAATTGGCATACATTTTATTTCATTGGGAGTTACATTAGATCTCATAGATTGATATCACAAACGATTTGCTTATGGTAATTCTAAGATTACTTAAGGTATACCTCAAAGTTATATGTAATTTAGAGACGCTCGACTTAGAAATGGTGAGTCCGCTTTAGGTCCTGTTTCTTGTTTGATTGTGGGTTTAGGGCAGACTTATTAAGTTAAATATCCTATTGAACCTTAGTTACACATAACTGGTATACGTCAAGTGATCTTAGGAGGGGACCAGGCATGGTTCGAGTCACATAATCACATTTTTGTCACTACTACTAAATTCATAAGTTTGTTTACATGGACTTTCGTTATGAATTGCTTCCAAATACCTTAAAGGTGGGACATAATATAAATAATCTAGTAGAATAGCATCCGAATTGTCACTATTATTGAAAACTTACCGTCATGTCGTCTTTAAAAATTTATGACAGAACTATGTCACCGCGGAAAAATTCCAGACCTTCCGACAATGCACCACCGCATCCACAGTTCGATTTTGCAATGTTCCAAGCTACTATAACAACAGTCGTGGCTGCTGCAATGTCACAAAATGGTACGAATGGTGCTGGTGGTTCGGGAAGCAGTGTCACGACCTCTAACCATGGGGACAGTCAGGGGCGTGCAAAAGAATGTTCCTACAAGGACTTTACTAATGGCAAACACGACTCCTTCAATGGAGGCGGGGGCGTCATCACTCTAATGCAATGGTTCGAGAAGACCGAATCAGTCTTCGAGGTTTGTGCTTGTCCTGAAGCAAGAAAGGTCAAATTTGCATCTTGCACTTTCACCAGCAGGGCCCTTACCTGGTGGAATGGCTGTGTAAAGTCACTTACACTCGCAGTGGCTAACTTGATAAGCTGGGAAGACCTGAAGACAATGATGCTGAAAGAGTAATGCCCAAGGGGTGAAGTACAAAATCTAGAGCAAGAACTATGGAATCTCAAGATGACGGGATCTGACGTTGCAACTTGTACTGCCCGGTTTAACAATCTAGCACTTCTTTGTCCCGCAATGGTCACTCCGGAAGACAAGAAGGTGGAGCGATACCTATGGGGGCTGTCTCCTCGGATTCAAAGTAGTGTGTTGGCCTCAAGACCAACTACGTTTGACAGTGCCAAGGAGTTGGCACAACAACTCATTGACCATAGGGCCAGCCATGGCACTGTGACAACCACCTCCGATCAAGCAAGAAGAGGAAGAAACAAAAGAAAGTTCTGGAACAACAAGAAGAAACAACCGGTGCAGGACCCCGCCAAGAAGCAACAAACGGTTGCTGCCCATGCTACCACTATTCCTGCCACTCCAACACCATTGAGGCAATATGCTGGAAACCTTCCCAAATGCAGCAAGTGCAACTTTCACCACATCGGTGCTTGTCAGGAAATGCACTATAACAATTGCAACAAGAAGGGGCATACCACTCGTTTCTATAAGGCACCGGCTCAACTAATCACCCAAGTCGCTAATGCCGGAGCAAGTCAAGCCTGTTACGGCTGTGGAGAAACGGGGCACTACAAAAGAGACTACCCAAAGTCATGAAACGCTAATGTTGGTGGCATAGGGAGAGACCTGGCTATAGGAAACGAAGAAGTAGTCAAGGAACCCATGGTGGTTACTGGTACGTTTATCCTCAATAACTCATATGCATGCATACTTTTCAATAGGGGAGCGGAGAGGAGTTTCGTAAGCCACCAATTCAAACCCATACTTAAATAAAATCCCCAATCACTAAAAGACACATACACCATAGAAATGGAAAATGGAAAGGCAGAACACACTAACAATATATACATAGGGTGTACCCTCACCCTAAACAACCATTCATTCCAAATCGACTTAATGCCAGTCACCATAAAAAGTTTTGACATCATCATTGCTATGGATTGACTTAGTTCTCATCGTGTCGACATTCTATGTCACGAAAGGGTCATTCGCCTTAATCTGCCAAATAGCGAAACCCTTCTCATCTATGGTTACAAACCCAATGCAAGCTTGCAAATCATCTCTTGCATCAAGGCTCAAAAATATCTCCAAAAGGAATACCACGCCTTCTTAGCCCACATAGTAGATAAGAAACAAGAAGTGAAGGACATCAAAGACATCCCGGTGGTCTGTAATTTCCCTAACGTATTCCCAGAAGACCTTTCAGGTGTACCACTCGCACAACAAGTCGAATTCCAAATCGATTTGGTCCCTGGAGCTACCCCTGTAGCCAAAGCGCCATACCGCCTAGCACCGACAGAAATGCAGGAATTATCCAGTCAACTAAAAGAACTATTAAGCAAAGGGTTTATCAGACCTAGCTTCTCACCTTGGGGAGCACCGGTCCTGTTCGTAAAGAAGAAGGATGGGTCTTTTCGCATGTGCATAGACTATTGGGAGCTAAACAAACTCACCATCAAGAACCGATATCCCCTACCCCGAATCGATGACCTCTTCGACGAACTCCAAGGAGCAAGCTACTTTTAAAAATTGATATGAGGTCGGGATACCATCAACTACGAGCTCAAGAAGAATATATCCCCATGACAGCTTTCAGAACTCGCTATGGTCACTACGACTTTATAGTGATGCCCTTTGGATTAACGAACGCACCAGCGGTATTCATGGACCTAATGAACCGAGTATGTCGACCTTACTTAGACAAATTGGTGATTGTATTCATCGACGCCATTCTGGTATATTCCAGAAGCGAGGAAGAGCATAGCCAGAACTTACGACTAGTATTGGGGACATTGAGAGCTGAAAAGTTATATGCTAAATTCTCTAAGTGTGAATTCTAGATCTGAGAAGTGGACTTCCTTGGTCATGTGGTCAACAAAAATGGAATACATGTGGATCCCTCCAAAATAAAAGCAATCGAAAACTGGGCATCACCGACAACACCGACGGAGATCTGACAATTTTTAGGCCTTGCTGGCTAGTACAGAAGATTCATACAAAACTTCTCTAAGATCGCTAAACCACTCACCACCTTGACTCAAAAAGGTGTGGTGTTTGTGTGGGAGGATAAACAAGAAGCTGCCTTCCAAACGCTAAAACAAGCCCTATGCAGCACACCGATCTTGTCCCTCCCAGAAGGAATTGAAGACTTTGTGGTTTATTGTGATGCTTCGAATCAAGGTCTTGGATGTGTACTCATGCAAAGAGGAAAGGTCATCGCCTATGCGTCGAGACAACTTAAAATGCATGAAGTTAACTACACCACTCACAACCTCGAGCTAGGAGTAGTGGTGTTTGCCCTGTAGAATTGGAGACACTACCTCTACGGCACAAAATGCACTATCTTCACCGATCATAAAAGTATTCAGCACAGACTTAATCAAAAAGAGCTCAACATGAAACAGAGACACTGGGTAGAACTGCTAAATGACTACGAATGTGAGATTCGCTATCATTCAGGCAAAGCCAATGTTGTAGCAGACGCCTTAAGCAGGAAGGAATACCCGGGATGTCGAGTAAAGTCACTAAGGATGACAATCCATTCACACATGTCCACGCAAATCAAAGAAGCCCATTTGGAGGCTTTGAAACTAGGGAATGTGACAAGTGAGGCATTAAGAGGAATGGATAAGAACCTAGAAATCAAAGATGATGGGGTTTGTTATCTTATGAATCGGATCTAGACACCAAAGTTCGGTGGGTTCAGAAATGTCATCATGAACGAAGCACACAAAACTTGATACTCTATCCATCCAGGTTCAGATAAAATGTATATGGATATCAAGAAGTTGTACTGGTGGCCGAACATGAAACCAAAGATTGAAACCTATGTAGACAAGTGTCTGACTTGCGCCAAGGTCAAGGTGGAATACCAGAAACCCTCAGGGTTGCTGCAACAACCTGATATACCTGAGTGGAAGTGGGAACGGATAACCATGGACTTCATAACCAAGTTACCCAAGAGAACGGGTGGGATTGACACCATTTGGGTAATCGTTGACAGATTGACCAAATCCGTGCATTTCCTGCCAATAAAGGAAACTGACAAGATGGAGAAATTGACTAGAACGTACATTAAAGAGATTGTACGACTGCATGGTATGCCAATATCCATTATCTCCGATAGAGATAGTAGATTCACTTCACGATTTTGGTAGTCACTCCAAAAATCTCTAGGAACTAGGTTGGACATGAGTACAGCCTACCATCCACAAACCGACGGGTAGAGTGAAAGAACCACACAAACGCTAGAAGACATGTTAAGAGCTTGTGTGATAGACTTTGGTAAAGCGTGGGATACCAATTTACCACTTATCAAATTCTCTTACAATAATAACTATCACACTAGCATCAAGGTCGCTCCATTTGAAGCGCTCTATGGTCGTAAGTGCAGATCACCCTTGTGTTGGGCTGAAGTGGGGGACACGCAGCTAGCTAGGGGGCAAGTCCCAAATAGCACCCTCACTGGTCCTGAAATCATAAGGGAGGCAGCGGAAAAGATCATCCAAATTTGGGAAAGACTGAAAGCATCATCAGATAGAAAATAGAGCTACACAGATAAGCGACGCAAACCCTTGGAATTCCAGGTTGGTGATCGAGTGTTACATAAAGTCTCACCTTGGAAAGGAATGATATATTTTGGTAAACGTGGGAAACTAAGTCCAAGGTACATCGGGTCATTCGAGGGTGCCACAAAAACCCAAATAAGTATTATTCTACATTAGTTTTCCATTAATGAATTTATTCCAAATCATGGGAAACACGTATTAGAGCTCTAGAAAATCACGCACCTAACACAACTTTTCTTCACTATTAAGCAAGATCGAGAAGGAGGAAGACCTCTTGAAATAAACGTAAACAAAATAGAAAAAAGTGGTTTTACTTCAAACCAACAAAATAGTCAATGGAAATTTGTTCCTCCTTGTGACAACCGTCAAATTCTGGTCAAGTCAAAGTCAAATAAAGTCAACAAGTCAAATCGGTCAACTCAACTAACACTTGTATAGCAGGGTTACATTATGTTTACTATTGTACAACACACTATATTAATGCAAAGTATCACTTGGAAATTTCACGTATTCAGAAATCCAAAACCCTAATCAGGGTAAGTGATGTAACGACTTGATAAAACACTATTGCATACCCTTCAGGGGCGTATAACACTCATAACGAGGCTTAACGGGGTTTACAAACCTTGCTTTACGAAGCTAAACACTTGTAAAAGTCACAAACATGATCTCTCTCAATCTCTTTCACTCTCTCTCTCTCTCTCTCTCCCAAATCTCTCTCGAAATCCCTTTTAACTTGTTATAAACACCCAGGGCATTCCGACCCTTAACTTAGTCAAAGACCACTCGAAACGGTAAGATAATGTGCAAAACAACAAAGTTGGGCCGAAGCCTCTGCAAAACCGAGGCTCCTTAAGACCGAAACCTCTTCAGAACCGAGGCTCGATCCTTAGGACCGAAGCCACCTTTGGTTCGGCTCCATGCACTTTCGGTTCGGTTCATCAGCCTTCGGTCCGAGACTACTTCAGTTCGGTCCTACCTGCTTTCGGTTCCTAACTACTTTCGGTCCCTAACCCATTTCAGTTTGCCGCAGGAAGCTCGGTTCGGTCCAAGTCACTTCGGACCGAAGTCACCTTTTCGCAGATTCGCCCCTCTTTTCCCGGTTTTCGACCATTTTCGCGTTTTTAGCCATTTTTCATGATTTTAGCGTGAGATTTTTATATAAATTCATACTTTTATTATTTTCAACCCACTAAACTGATAAATTAACCATATCTTAGCAATTTAAGAGATAAAACCCCCCCACTATTATTGAGGACAAATTCAAAGTACCAGCAGGTACTCTTTGACTTTTCCCATAAAGTTATGACAACTTCAGGTTACTATTCATGCTTTATGTCACTATTCACATATGGAATGTCAACTCATTGTACTCTCACCCTTCTTCAACAAGTTACCTTAATCCTATACACACAAAGAGTCAATACTCCTCACATCCTTTAAGTCTCATTCATTATCACCAAAAGCAAACAGATTACTGTCTCACTTCCTCTCTCCAAAAACTCAAAATTCCCAGGAAGTCTTGAGCTTCTCATCCACTCGTGGTAACTAACTTCATCCTACTCTTGAATATTCTACACTCCTTCACTCAAATCATGGATTTCTTATACAAATATCCTCATATTCGTTCTTAGGATCTTCAAATCTTCAAGCATTCTCCAGGTGTTCTTGACTTGGAAACCTCTTTTCTTCAACGTCCATCTCAGAGAATCACTCAAAGTGAGCTCATACCCCTAAATTTTCATGTTTTCTTCAAGTTTTAAGGGGGGGGGGGGGGGGAGGAATACAAGTTAAAACACCAAAAACTTAACTAAACTCAAACATCAACTTTCAACAGGAAAGTTTAGCTCCATTCACAGACTGTTTTGAACATCTTAAACTTTTTAGTTTTCAAAACTGTATAAGAAGAAAGTAGTTTAGGTTCATACCTTTGTAAGGACTACTTGCACAGGTTCATAAGATTTTTCTACAATTTATGTAGATTTTTACAAAACTGCCTATCATTCCAGAAACAAATTCGGACCAGTCTGTGAAGTTGAACATTTTCACACAAGTTAAATGTCACTAAAAATCATAATAAAAATGATGAACAAACTAGACACATTTTCTAAACTCTCAGAGTTTACGGATCTATATTTCGACCTTCGATGATTTTTCTACGGGTTTTCTAAGAACGGGAACAGAAAATTTAAAACTAGAAAAATAGTTAACAAATTTAATTTACACCTTGTAACTTGCTGAGTAAGGTGTGTGCTATTATATAAATACATGTTGTTTATATTTCATGTCCTTTACCTTAGTACAAAGGTATACGTCATATAAAAAGGATTACTACCACTACAAACATTTTGATAAACTATAATAGGTATAGTTTATGTTCATTTACGCTACAAACATTTTGATAAACTATAATAGGCATAGTTTATGTTCATTTACAATACAGATTTACTACGAAAGGTTTCATTTTTACAAAAAAGAGTTGCTTAGTTCACTATACATAAATTTGTGAATAAATAAATTTGTGAGACATTAGCTTCACAATACTTTTAAATTAGCGCATTTAACACATGAGACATTAGCTTCACGATACTTCTAAATTAGCGCATTTAAAGTCCTGTAATTGTAACCAGAGTTTCTTGTAGGGAGAGCGTGATAGTTGTGTATAGATCTATATTGGGTCTGACAAACCTACACCTTAGCTGCATACAACAGCTAGACCGGCAGGTCTGGGGTGAGAAATGTCATAAACATTTCCGACGCCAGAAGAACGTCGTGACATGCCAACTAGGTCATAGCATGGTTATAATAACTCACATGGGGTATTAACAAAGCATATGATTTAAAGGGATTTTATTGTTTAAACGATTTTATGTCTATTTCAACTTGCATACACCACTATAAGTATGTAAAATACTTTTACATTTCGATCTTTGGGTTTTAAAACTACATTTCATTTTAAGAAGAAAATATTGGATTTTTTTTTTGGAACAAACACTACTAATACAAAGAAAGATTTTCAGCTCTACCTACAAAAGTTTATGAAATCACCAACTTAATTGTTGACACTCTTTCAAAACTATTTGTAATCTCAGGAAATCAGTGAAACAGGTAACCAACTGCTTTTGAGGATGGGATGCAAAGACTTCAAATAATGCATTTTTGTCATCATATTGTAATTGATTTTGAAACATGTAACTCATACTATGGTGTAACGTTTTCAATTATATTTATGAAGGTTGTGTTTGCTTTGGTCACTATTATACTCGTTGTTATGATACTATACATGAAGTCATTCCCACCCCCAGACATTTCCGCGATCCTTGGTTTGGGGTGTTACACTCCTTGTTTGTTTTGTGATTCTATAATTAATGGGGGAAACACAAAGGTAATACTACATTTGATACTGTGAAATGTAATCGGTATTTACAGAAAATAATTTTAGGGTGTTCTCAGCATGGGCTCTTTCAACTGAGTCTTGTGTAAAAGATGTATTTAGGCTTAGTGTGTTTGATATTGTTTATGTAAGAGCCCCATAAATTATGGTAATCATCAATTTTCTTTTTTGGAAGTGTTGTTTCTGTGAAGAACGTTTGTAGTACTTGGTATAAGATTCTTGCGTGTATCCTTCCTTTGTTGGAAATTACTAATTTGTAGCTTGTTTTTTTGTCAGGATGCCCAGCCACTACCACGTATGTTCTATTTAAAGAGTAATAGTTTGCTGCTAGTGTTTATTGATTTTAGTTGATTAAAATTTCAGGCAAGTCTTGGTGAACATGATAATGATATGTCAAGAAAGCTGATAGGGATACTAAAGAAACATAGAGCCTTTAGTGAGCAAACAGTGGTTTGTGACTATGAAGCCTTTAGCTAAGAAGGCCCTCGAGGTTGTAAAAAAAGGCGAATTGACTATTATGCTCGAGAGATTTGAAAAGGTATTAATATATTATTTCCTTTATATCTTGGATTAAAAAACTTCAAGACTGAATTTAAATATAAAATATGTATTTTTTTTGGTATTCAGATATATAATCATTGGCTTTGAAATATAAAAGATTGGTGTATAAGCAGACAATTATTGTGGGGACACAAGATTCCTGTTTGGTATATTCTAAGAAAAGCCGGTGAAGAAGATTATATAGTTGCTAAAACTGAAGATGCAGCTCTTAAAAAAGCTCAAAAGAAATATGGAAAAAATGTTGAAATATATGAAGATCTACCTTAAAACTTTGACCATGTATTTACTCTATCTACTCATACATTTAACTTGTTTCTTAGTTTCATAAAGAAGAGTACCTTCTCACACTGCCTTTACCAGAGTGTTCGATGGTAAGACAAATTTATTTATTATTATTGTTATTAAATTATTTACTATTATTATTATTATTATTATTATTATTATTATTATTATGTTTGGTATTAATTTAATTTTAAAATTCAGGTTTCAAAAATGCATGTGCTTATTGATTCAATGACAACAAATTATGAAAGATATTTCTATAATGATGTTGCACGTGAAGTATACGAGTTCTTTTGGAGTGAATTTGCAGATTGGTATGTCAAAATTTTCTCAATTTATATTTTTTGATTAAAAATTTCAAATTGGGTTTAGAAGTACTTCTATTTAAAGGTTTTTGATTGTGTGATTAATAAAAGTTTGTCATTCATTAATTCTTGGGAAAATGACTCTTGAGGGTAGTTAACTTTTGTGTTTGTACTCATTTGGTCCCTTTCCTTTTTTTTGTATTCAATATACCATCGAACTTGTTGTTTGTGTTCACCATAACCCTTTTGACCGACTTTTGACCTGTGATAGCCGGTCAAAGGGTTATGGTGAACACAAACAGCAAGTTCGATGGTATATTGAGCTCAAAAAAAAGGAAAGGGACCAAATGAGAACAAATGCAACAGTTGGTTACCCTCCTGATCCATTTTCCCTTTACTCATTTACAGTAAATCCCACGTCATCTCCTACTGATATTAATGACTTTATGAGATTCATTCTTGCTTCTCTTCAAAACATAACCTATGAAAGGACATTATTCATACATGTATAACTTTGTAATGCACTTGAATATTTATTAGGGGAATCTTGACTAAGCAGTCGCATTTCATGACTACATTTACATTTCCAATCAAATGATTTACCGTATCATGGATTCTAGACAAGTCTACAAATGAGTGGAATCACAAGTGCTATGATTTTTGAGTTTACTTAGCTTTAAGATCGAACTCATGGGATAAGATACAACATCAATATGTATAATATTATGGTGATGTGTCTACAAAAGCAGCATGATATTGTACATATTGATGTTGTATCTTATCCCATGAGTTCGATCTTAAAGCTAAGTAAACTCAAAAATCACAGAACTTGTGATTCCACTCATTTGTAGACTTGTCTAGAATCCATGATACTTAAATCATTTGATTGGAAATGTAAATATACTCATGAAATGCGCCTGCTTAGTCAAGATTCCCCTAATAAATATTCAAGTGCATTACAAAGTTGTACATGTATGAATAATGTCCTTTCATAGGTTATGTTTTGAAGAGAAGAAAGAATGAATCTCATAAAGTCATTAATATCAGTAGGAGATGACGTAGGATTTGTTGTAAACGAGTAAAGGGAAAATGAATCAGGAGGGTAACCAACTGTTGCATTTGTTCTCATTTGGTCCCTTTCCTTTTTTTGTGCTCAATATACCATCGAACTTGTTGTTTGTTTTCACCATAACCCTTTGACCGGTTATCACAGGTCAAAATCCTGTCAAAAGGGTTATGGTGAACACAAACAACAAGTTCGATGGTATATTGAATACAAAAAAAGGAAAGGGACCAAATGAGTACAAACACAAAAGTTAATTACCCTCAAGAGTCATTTTCCCTTAATTCTTTTATATTAGTTAACATTAACTGATTAATAATATGAATTGGTTGTTTTTTTTTTCAGCGACACTAAATAGCTGGCATAACCGAGCGAGACTTCCCATAGGATTTTATAGAAAGGAAGTCGGAGCATAAGAATTTGACAAATATGGGCCTTTGACACCAAAACGTAGTGTGTTTTTTAATTGATGTCTTATTTGGTATAGTTAGAGTGATTATTTGTATTTGACAAATATGGGCCTTTGACACCAAAAAGTAGTGTGTTAGGCCTTTGATATACGTATATGAAATACACAACAAATTTGGTTGTTACATAGATGATCTAAGATGATAAGATCCACAACAGACTCAATACATATTGAAATTGAACTCTCATAGTCGCATATGGTGGCTGCCACCGACGCCCAAAATAAATAAATAAAATGATGAAAAAAAGAGAGGATACTACTAGAAAACAACCCTTTAACGACATGTGAACCATGACACACATTGATTTATGATACCCAAAATTTTGTGTCCTAAAAATAATGTAAGCTCTCCAAAAACTTGACGGATTTAGGACACGCATTTAACCATGTCCTAAAATTAGCGTTACAAAAAAAAAACAAACAAACAAATAAAAACACAGAGGGCACCTATCATAAAATGTGTGTTTGTGCAAGAATCTCTTTTGATAATCTTTTTTTCCATGAAACACACGTTCTCCTTCCTTTAATAGCTAAGGTGGGAAATGAAATCCTGAAAAATAAAAATCGTGCCGTGTTCTCCTTTCCCTTCCCCCAACCATGTTCACCGTATCGAGAGGCCTCTCCAGCGATTACAAATAGGGAGTAGGGTGTCAATATTTCTCGTTTTTGTCTTTGAAACTTCAGAAACTAAAAATGGAGCACGAATGAAATATATAATGGATTCATCAAAGGGGAAGAAGTATGTTGCAACTATGAATTTATATACCACTCTCAAAGAATTAGGGAACAAATTATAGAAATTGACTTCGGTGAAACCTAACACTTTAAAGCTCATTGTTCAATATGCATGTTCAATTGGTTTTATTTCGTGATTCTCAGAGTTATTTGACATATAAAATGGTCATTTTACCCCAAGTATGGATTATGGATTTTGGCATAGATCCCAATTGCTAGATGGGTGTGTTGATGGTATTGATAGCTCGGAAGCCGGCAGAGCAGCAACTACAGAATTCTTTCGAGGAGCTTCTACATTCGAGGTGAGTTTCCTTCACTATATTTATGGGTCAAAGGCACCACTGTCGGCCCTTCTGGATTGTTATCCTGGTTTATCTTATGATATGTTAGATCGGTGTCTTGGTAGATAGGATGTTGCTATGTTGTTATGATCTGTTAGATCTATATCCTAGTAGATAGGATGATGTTATGCTTAGTGATCTGTAACATCTATCTGTTTGTCTGTTGACTGGTTATATGTTTAATTGATATGTATATGTCGACATGTTATGTGCGGTTGGGTTGAGGCGGACCTGCGTTGTGCTGAAGGCCAACAGACCCAGGATGTCTCGGATAGACTGAAGGCCAGTGGGGTGTACCAGTTAGGACGAGTGGGGTGTACCAGTTAGGACGAAGGCCTGTAGAACAGTTCAAATAGGCTGAAGGCGTAGTGAGGTGTATCAGTCATGCTGAAGGTTCTGTGAGTGTACCAAACAGACTTTAGGCCGGTGGGCGTCCAGTCAGACTGAAGGCTCTGTAGCGTACCAGATGGACTGTAGGCCAGTGAGGCGTTCCAGTCATGCTGAAGGCCCTGTATGCATGTTGTTATTTGTATATGTTAACTGTTTGGGTGTTAGTACTTTGGGGGAACTCACTAAGCTTCATGCTTACATTTTTAATTATGGTTTTAGGTACTTCAGTTAATCGTGGCAAGGTGAGGGCGTGAACGTACATGTCCTTGCGTTTTAAAATGATGATTTATGGGAAACTCCAATAATGTGATTGTTTTGGAAATTATGTTGAAAGAGATTCTGATTTCTAAATAATGTTTTTGGAAGAAAGGTTTTTTAAACACTTCTATTTAAAAATGGTTGTTTTGAAAAGTTTAAATTTTAGGAAATTTTTGGGATGTTACGAGTTGGTATCAGAGCGTTGGTTTGAGTGAATTGGAGGAACACTTGTGTGAATCCAGACTCAAACTGAGGGAAAAGATTTTCAAAATGATTTTCAAATGGTTTTCAAAATACTTAAGAAGGATGCGATGTGTACGATCAGCCAGAGCCAGTAAGTAGACCCCAAAATACCATGTTGTTATTTGATATTGGGATATGTTATAATAGAATACTGGTGATAGGACAGGGATCTTCAGGATTTGCATGATAGAATTTCCTGATTATATGATGCCTGATAGCCTAGGGCCGTTCTTTTATGAAATTGACATCATTACTGTAGGTGCTTAGTGTATGCATCATAGTTATATATATATCTAAGATCTTATAGCCTGACAATGTTTGGTTTGACATTATTTCCCGTTCTTGATTGATGAAGGGTTTAGGATAGGATCAAATATTTGAATGTCAATATGGTCCAGTGTTATGTATGGCTAGCATACACGAGTGCTGCAGCACTTTCTGGTATGCATTTAATTTATTCATTTTTTCATTTTGGAGTAGTTACTCTACGAGTTGGTGGCCCTAACACGTCGAGTAGAGGCTAGTTTATGCGTAGGTTTTAAGTGACCTACACGTCGAGTTGAGAACCCAACTCGACGAATAGGGCCGCCAGAATGAAACCCTAATTTTGGGGTTTTGCATCCTATTTAAGCTCATTAATCCCCACCCTTGGGTCTCATTACCAGCCTCCAAGTCCCAATCCCTAACCCATGAAACCCTAAAGATTTGTGAGGGTGTGTGAGCCATTTTTGAGCATACTTGTGTACTTTGAACCATGTTGAGGACCTCCAGGAGAAGATTGTAGATCTGGAAGCAACCTCTCTTTCCCTTCATTTTCTAGTAATCAAGTCTGAATCTTGGCCATTAGTTCTTTAGATCTCTTTGTATCCATTTTGTGAAGGTTTTGGTTCAAGAACTTGGATCTTCGGATCATGGACGTCCCCAAGCTAACATCCTTTCAGATCTGATGTGACAACCGTCAATTTCTGTCAAGTTAAAGTCGAATAAAGTCAACAAGTCAAACCAGTCAACTCAACTAACCCTTGTATATTAGGGTTTACATTATGTTTACTACTTTACAACTCACTATTTTAATGCAATGTATCACTTACAGTTTTCACGTGTTCAGAAAATCTAAACCCTAATCAGGGTAAGTGATGAAACTACTCAATAAAACACTATTGCATACCCCTTGGGGGCGTATAACACTCCTAACAAGGCTTAACGAGGTGTACAAACTTTGGGTTACGAACATAAACATTCACAAAGGTCACAAACGAAGTCTCTCATAATGTCTCTCAAATCTCTCCCAAATCTCTCTTGAAACTTATTTCAACTTTTTATAATCATTTGGGGCATTTCGACTTCTAACTTAGGCAAAAACCACTTGATACGGGAAGTTCAATTGACATACAACAAGTTAGAACCGAACCCTAATGGAATCGAAACCCTAATAGAACCGAAACTCTAATAGAACCGAATCCTAATGGAAACGAACCCTAATGGAACCGAAACCCTAATAGAACCAAATCATAATAGAACCGAATTCACTAGTGAACCGAACCTACCTCTTGAACCAAGACCGAACCTTAATGAATCGAAATCTATAAGGAACAAAGCTAGTCCTTAAGGACCAAAGCCACCTTCGGTTCGGTTCCATGCACACTCGGTTGTCTTGCCTTCGGTCCCTAGCCTTTAAGACTGAACCCTCCCTTCGGTTCATAACCTCTTAGGACCGAACCTTCGGTCCTAAGCTCGAAAATTCGCAACTTCGCCTCCTTTTCCCGATTTTCGACCCCGACTTCATTTTAAGCCCGTTTTCGATGATTTTCGCACGGGATTTTCATACAAATCCATATTTCATTATTTTCAACCTTTTAAGATCATAAAATAAGCTTATCTTAAGGATTTTTTATGATAAAATGCCCAAGTATTCTTAAGAACAAATTCAAAGTACAAAGGATGTTCTTTTGACTTTTCCATAAGGTTATGACACCTCCAGGTCACTATTCATGATTTATGTCACTATTCACATCAGACTTATCTACTCTTTGTACCCTTTAAACTTCCTCAACAAGCTTCCTTAACCCCCACACACACAAAGAGTCAACACTTCTCACACCTCCTAGATTTCTTTCACTTCCACCATAAGCTAACACACTCTTCTCTCATTCTCTCTCTCCAAGAACTCGAAATTCCCTAGAGGTTTTGAGCTTTTCATCCATCTTTGGTAATTAAATCATCCTCCACTTGATTATTCTACACTCTTTCACTCAATTCATGGATTTCTCACACAAATATGGTCATATTTGTTGCTAGATCTTCGAATCTTCAAGCATCTCCCAAGTGTTCTTGACTTGGAAACTTCTTCTCTTCAACATCCATCCTAAGAAATCACTCAAGGTGAGTTCATACCCCTACATTTTCATGCCTTCTTCAAGTTTTAGAGGGTGGGGGGGGGGGGAATACAAGTTAAATCACCATAATATAACTTAAACTTATACTTCAGCTTTCATCAGGAAAGTTGAGGTCCATTCACGGATTGTTTTTAACATCTTAAACATTTTATTTTTCAAAAATGTATTAGGTGAAAAGAGTTCAAGTTCATACATTTAAAATGACTACTTGCACAATTTCATACGATTTTTCTACAATTTATGGCGATTTTTACAAAACAGCCTCTCATTTTTTAAACAACTTCGGACCAGTGTGTGAAGTTGGACATTTTCCCACAAGTTAAATGTCACTAAAAATCATGAGAACAAATATGAATAAACTAGATAGATTTTCTAAACTCTCAGAATATATGGGTCTAAATTTAAATCTCTGATGGTTTTTCTATAAATTTTCCAATAACAGGAACAGAAAAGTTATAAACTAGAAACATAGTAATAATTTCATCTACACCTTGTAACTTGCTGAGCAAGGTGTGTACTATTATATAAATCTATGTTGTTATATTAAATGTTATTTTACCTTAGTAAAAAGGTATATATTAGAGCACCAAAAGATTTCTACTCTTACAAACATTAGATAAAACTATAATAGGTATAGTTATGTACTTTACACAATAAACATTTGATAAACTATAACAGGTATAGTTTGTTTTCCATTACATTCCAAAAAGGGTTTTCATCACAATAAACATTTGATAAACTATAATAGGTATAGTTTATGTTCATTACATTACAAAAAGGGTTTTCAGTCACAACACGTAAATCTGTTAATGAATAAATTTGTGAGACATTCGCTTCACGATACTTTTTAAGTAACGCATTTAAGTCCTGTATTGTAACCAGAGTCTCTTGTAGGGAGAGTGTGATAGTTGTGTATAGATCTATATTGGGATTGCCACCCCACACCTTGTTGTTAGCTACAGTGGGACCTTGAGGTCTACGGGTGACAAATATCATAACAGTTTTGATGCCTAAAGAACGTCATCACAGGCCAACTAGGTCATAGCATGGTTATAATAACTCACATGGGGTATTAACAAAACATAAGATTTATGGGGTTTTCTAACACTTAAACGAGTTTATGTCGATTTAAACTTGCATATACTACCATAAGCATGGAAAACACTAGTACATTTCCGACCTTTGGTTTTAAGACTACATCTCATCTAGAATTGTTAGTTTTCAGCTATAATCACTACGTGTATATGCTAGAGTTATATAAGAATTTAGGCGCGATCGACTTAGAAATGGTGGGTCCGCTTTATTTCCTATTCGTTGTTTGGTTGTGGGCATAGGGCAAACCCATTATATTCGACGGTTTATTTAACTTTAATTTTATATAACTTATATACACTTGGAGAGTGTAGAAGGAAACTATAGGTCTTTCTAGGGTACACTATTTCATAACATAAAAAGTTACATTTCATTTAAGAAGAAAATATTGGATTTTCTGGAATAACACTCTATCGCTTTTACAAGGAAAACGACATCTTTCTCAAATAAAACTCTTATGAACTCACCAACTTACTTGTTGACACTTTTTCAAAACTACTTGTATTCTCAGGAAATAAGTGAACATGTAATGCTCAGCTTTTGAGGACGGGACGCTAAGGCGTTAAGTTCAAAAGTCATTTTGTCATCATGATTTAATTTATTTGGACACATGTAACTCGTGCAACAATGTAACCTTTTAAATTATATTTATGATGGTTTTGTTTGCTTTCTTCACTATTATATTCGTTGTTATGATACTGCACAAGAAGTCATCCGCCCCCGAACGTTTTCGCCGTTTTGGTTTGGGGGTGTGACATCTGGGATGATTTAGGGTTGTTAAGGCATAAAGGCGCAAACTTTATGCCATTAATGAGCCCATGCAAGCTTTAAGACGTTTTTATGGCTTTTTGGAGCCCATAGAGCCATTTTTGGAAGAAAAGCTTGAGACTTTATGTGTCTCTGGAATGTTTAGGACCTAGATCTGGGTTTTCATGTTTTGTGTTGGAGTGATAAGGAGATTTCTTCAAAGATCTATGTCTTGAAGACCAATGGTTGAACTAAACCCATTAAGAAGAATTAATAGTTGGTAAAGTTGGAAACTTTACCCTTAAAAAGACCTTTCCAGCATGTAAAAGTAGTAGGAGGCTTAGATCTAATGTTTTGGGGCTTAATCTGTTAAGATACCCCAAAAAGAACAGGTAACTCGTCGAGTCAAAGGATGAACTCGACGAGTTGAGATCAGTTGTCCCGTTCTGATTATAGTGGAACTCGACGAGTCTGAGGGTGACTCGGCGAGTTGGATAGCGATTTTAGGGTTTCTGATTATGGTGGAACTCGATGAGTCTGAGGGTGACTAGGTGAGTTGGATCGCGATTTTAGGGTTTCTGAGTTATAGAACTCAGCGAGTCAAAAGGTTGACTCAACGAGTAGGGTCGGTTGGGAGTTCACCTTGACTTTGACCTTGACCAGAGCGTTGATCTTGACCAAGGGTAAAATGGTCATTTACCCTAAGTATGATTGTCAGATTTTGACTAAGTATTATTGTATAGTGATAGTCGGGGAGTCGTGGGAGCAGCCAACAGAGACTCCCCACGCACGAGTTCAGCATCCAGTTTGAGAGGTGAGTCCTCTTCCAATAGGAACGGGTCTAAGGCACCAAGGTAGGCCCGTTTATGTATGTTATCAATTTCGGGGTTAGCCCGATGTAGATATATGCTTCCGGACTTCAATCTGATATTGAGGCAAGCCCGAGGAATGTTTGTATGCGTGATGTCTTTGTGATTCTTGCATGTACTTGTTTACGTGTTCCGGACTTCGGTCTGATGTCGGGGCAAGTCGGAGGAAGATTTATGTGTTAGATGTCTATGTGTTATATGCTTGTTGCAGTGTCATATGTATACCAGACTTGGGCCCGATGTCGGGCGGGACCCGATGCAGTTGGCAAGGCCCAATATATTTTATTATGTATTATTTTGTATGTTATTTGGTAGCTTGGGGAGACTCACTAAGCTTCATTCTTACAGTTTTCAATTTTGGTTTCAGGCACTTCTACTAGCAAGGGGAAGAGCTCGGGGTGATTGCATGGCACACACCACAGTTTTAGCTTGGGACGTTTAGACTCTAATATTCTGACACGGGATTTTGATATAGGTTTTTGATATAATGTTTGAGATACATGACTTGTGATTTTATTATGACGTTTGATAAATTATGGTTTGTACTAAAATAATTTTTAAACGAAATTTTTGGACCATATTTTTTGCATGTTTCAAGTTGGTATTAGAGCCTTGGTTTCAGGGATTTGGGCACACTCTCGGGTGTGTCTGAACTCAAACTGAGGATTTGATATAAAAATTTTCAAAAGAAAATCATTTTGAAAAGAGAAAAAGGTGTGGTGCATGCAATCAGCCGAGCTTAAGTAAGTGCTCCCAAATTACCCATACAAGTTTATGTTCTGATATATTTATGAGAATTGCATGCTAGATTAGGGCTAAGGATCTAGGAATGATGCTTTATGTGCCTGTTATATGTGTATCGGCTTTATGAACTGCATACCAATATAGATTAGACAGTTATATGATGATATGTTTAGAATATGCTTGATTATGCTTAATCAATGCTTGAATGTTGCTTGCTTTGTGCTTTTAGGAGTTCTAGTTATCTTTTACTAACTAGAAAACGAATATGCTAAGTTACATATTACCAGGACTAAATAATTTCAGAAGGTTACGTTTAGCCTTATTTCGCAGCTCTCGTTTGAGTCTAACCGTTGTAGGGTTGGACCTCCCATTTGAAGAATTATCTAGTCTTAGTGATATGTAATGGTATACGCAAGCTAGTTATGGGGAGATAGTAGGGATTCCTTATGCAACTGATGGCAGAGAGTGGGATGGTGATTACCCTAGGGCAAGCCTAGGATAAGAGTAGCGTGAGAAGCAGTAGTCGTAGAAGGGATTGGCGAAGTCAAGGAAATTCATGAGGATAGTACGGATATATATGGTTGGTAGTATGGGCCCTTACTACTGAAAGCAGAGGATCCGTACTCGAATCAAGAAAGGTTGATATGAATCCAGGAAACTTGTAGTCAATGTGATCCCTCGAGATATGATTAAGATTCTGATGTTTTTATGATGTGTTTTTCAGAATGGTGGTGTTACGCAATCGACCAGTCGACAGTTCAAGCGCCAGTGAGGGATCAGGCTTGGGTTTTGGAGTTGGGTAGATGGACGATCAGATGAGGGAGTTCATTTCGTCTGAGATCACGCGCAGTATTCTGGATCAGACTCGTGTGATCTTTGGCACGGTCAAGGAGGGTATTTTGGAGATTTTTGATGAGAGACTGGGCACATTACACGCCGAGATGGTGGCCATGGTGGGGTCACGCACACTGACATTCAGGGAGTTCAGATCTTGTGGATCTCCTGATTATCATGGGGCTTGGGACCCCATTGCTAGCCCCAGGTGGTTGGCTGATGCCAAAAACGCATTCCGCATGAGCAGGTGTCCCGAGGGGGACAAGGTTTGACTCGCATCCTGTCTTCTAAAGGATGAAGCACGCGACTGGTGGGAGGAGGTCAGGCATGTTGTGGGTGATGCTGTCCTTGATGTTATGACTTGAACTGATTTCTCGGCTCGATTCCGAGCCGAGTTTTCATGTGTGATAGAGGTGCAACAATTAGCTAAGGAGTTTCAGGATTTGCGTCAGACTACTGAGACAGTGGCATAGATTACCGCCATGTTCAGGGAGAGGGTGCTTCTCGTTCAACAGTATGTGGCGGATGAGGAGATGAAAAGGCCCGATATCATGAGATGTTGAGGAACGATATCAGACAATTTGTGATCCGCTCCATCTGCAGGACGCTGGAGGATATGATAGCCAGGGCTCGTGAGAATGAGATTGATTTAGAGATGGAGAGGAAAGGAAGCCAGAGGTGGCGTCTGACATGGAGGGCTCGGGCAAAAAGCCCAAGTTGTCAAACCACAGGTCTAGGAGCCAGAAGAGTCACAACCGTTGTGGAAAACGCGGCAAGATGAACCATGGGGTGTCCAAGGCGGGGAGTTCAGGCTGCTTCAAGTGCGGCCGAACTGGTCATGTGAGCAGAGATTGTTCAGCCACTACCATGATAGTATCAGATCTGATTTACTTCCATTGCAATCAGAGGGGACACAAGCGGCCTCCAGGGTCGACAAAGATTATGCTGCCACTACCGCTCCTGCAATGTTGAGGATCAAAAACGGCTGCCAGGGTGAGGAAAAGGCGCCTGTGGCAAGGATCAGGGCTTTTCAGTTGACTGCAGAGGATGCTTTGAGCAGCGCCCAACGTGGTGATGGGTATGTATCTTCTCCTTATCTCTATATTATTAGTGATTAATTCTTATGTGTGTGTGTTTCGTTTATAGGATCGTTCTTGGTGAACGGTATATCAGCCTTGGTATTGTTCGAGTCGGGGGCTAACCGATATTTTATGTCGTTCGCACTCAACAAGCGATTCTTAGGGGCTCCAGGGGAGCTAGATTATCCACTTGATGTAGAGATAGCAGATGATTGGACCATCCGGGTCGCGAAGGTTCACATAGAGTGCACACTGCAGATATTCGATGAGCGGTTTTTGATAGACCTAGTCCCTATTCCCTTGCGAGGAAATAAGGTCATTGTGGGTACGGACTGGTTGAGACCCAATGGGGCAACGATCGACTGCGAGCAGCAGCTAGTGAAGATTCGGACTCCTACTGGCGAAGGGTTAGTGATTCAGGGTGCTAGACCGCAGAATGGACCGACTCTATGTTCAGCAGCGAGAGCGAGGCACTATATTCAGCAGGGTTGCACAGGTTATGTCGCCTATGTCATGGATACCTGGGATAAGGGTAAGGCGACAGTGGATGATGTACTGGTTGTACGGGAGTACCCCAGATATATTCCCGGAGGATTTTCCCGGGATACCTTCGGAGAGGTAGGTCGAGTTCAGGATTGACCTAGTTCCTGGTGCGGCTCTAATAGCCAAGGCACCATACCAATTGGCTCCTCCCGAGATACAGGAGTTGTCTACGTAGCTGCAGGAGCTACTAGAAAAGGGGTTCGTTAGACCTAGTAGTTCTCCTTGGGGATCCCTGATCCTATTTGTGAAGAAGAAGGATGGGTCACATCGCATGTGTATAGACTACTGAGAGCTGAATATGGCAACGATGAAGAACCGTTAACCCCTTCCAAGGATCGATGATTTGTTTGACTATCTTCAAGGTGCATCTTGGTTCTCCAAGATTGATCTGCGATTAGTGTATCACCAGATGCGATTCAGGGATGAGGATATGCAGAAGATAACTCTTAGGACTTGCTATGGTCATTACGAGTTTGTGTTGATGCCTTTCGGGGTCACTAATACTCATGCCGCATTCATGGATCTCATGAACCGCGTATGCAGACTGATGTTGGACCAATCTGTGATAGTTTTCATTGACAACATCTTGGTTTATTCCAAGACCCAGGAGCAGCATGAGGAGCACCTGAGAGCGGTGCTAGAGACATTGAGGAGGGAGAGACTTTTTGCAAAGTTCTCCAAGTGTGAGTTCTGGTTACACGAGGTGCAATTTCTAGGGAACCTTGTCATCTAGAAGGGTATTCTGGTCGATCCGGCCAAGATTGAGGACGTGATGCAGTGGGAAATTCTGAGGTATCCATCTGAGATTCAGAGTTTTCTTGGTTTGGCAGGACTATCGGAGGTTCTATCAAGACTTCTCTAAGATAGTTGTTCCTTTAACCGGACTAACCAAGAAATTAGTGACATTTCGATGGGGGCCTAAGCAGCAGGCAACTTTCGAGACTCTCAAACAGCGATTATGCAAGGCACCGATTTTGACCTTGCCAAAGGGAGTTGATGACTTCGTAGTGTACTGTGACGCTTCGATCACAAGCATGGGAGCGCTCTTGATGCAACGAGGTCATGTGATAGCTTATGCTTCTAGACAGTTGAAGCCTCACGAGGCGAACTATCCAACACATGACTTAGAGCTAGGGGCGGTGGTTTTTTCCCTCAAGATTGGGCGACACTACCTCTATGGGGTCCGTTGTACCATTTACACAGACCACAAAAGTTTAAGGTACCTCATGGATCAGATGAATATGAACATAAGGTAGCGTCGGTGGTTGGATGTGGTGAAGGATTATGATTGTGAGATCCTTTACCACCCGGGCAAGGCAAACATCATAACCGATGCTTTGAGTCTCAAGGCGATAGTGGGTCTGATACAGAATATATGTCGAAGGATGACAGTGATTACTCCATTATTGGAACGGATCAGAGCAGCACAGATTGAGGGTATGAAGGAAGAGCGCTGGAAATGTGAGCGAATCATAGGCCAAGTGGCCTCATTTGATTATGACAGTCGTGGGTTGTTGACCCTGTATGGGACGGTCTAGATTTCGTACTGGGGCGGAGTACGATAGTTGCTAATGGAAGAAGCCCATAAGTCGAGGTTCTTCATCCACCCTGGAGCAATGAAGATGTATCGGGATCTTCACCCTGATTACTGGTGTCCCCGCATGTAGCAAGACGTAGCATGGTTCGTGAAGAGGTGGTTGACTTGTAGGAAATTCAAGGCTGAGCACCAGTGACCGCACAGCAAGATGCAACCATTAGAGGTTCCCATGTGGAAATGGGAGGATATCACTGTGGATTTTATCACAAAGTTTCCCAGGACTGCACGTGGAGTAGATTCGATATGGGTCATTGTGGATCGGCTGACTAAGAGCACTAATTTTATCCCAAATCAGGAAAGCATCTCGGCCGAGAAGCTGGCCGAGATTTATGTGCGGGAGGTAGTGGCACGCCATGGAGTGCCAGTGTCGGTCGTTTCAGACTGGGATGTTAGATTTACTTCCAGATTTTGGAAGCGGTTTCACCAGGAGATGGGTACTCATCTTCATTTCAGCACCGCTTTCCACCCTCAAACAGATGGACAGAGCGAGAGGACCTTCCGGACTCTCATAGACATGTTGCGCGTATGTGTTTTGGATTTTGGTGGAAGTTAGGATACATATCTTCCATTAGCGGAATTTTCGTATAACAACAGTTATCACGCTAGCATAGAACAACCCCCCTTTGAGATGCTCTACAGGAGGAAGTGTAAGACCCGAATCTGTTAGGGTGAGGTCGGTCAGAGGGTCATGGGAAGTACTGAGGTAGTACTCAAGACCATAGAGATGATTCAGTACGTCCAGAGCCGATTGCAGACTGCTCAGAGTTGGCAGAAAAGTTATGCCGACAAGCGCCGGTCAGACCTTGAGTTCCAGGTGGGGGATATGGTACTCCAAAAGGTGTCACCTTGGAAAGGTGTCATCCGATTCAAGAAGAGGAGCAAGTTCGTACATCGGTCCGTTTAGGATTATGGTCCGGGTGGGCTGGGTTGCATATCAATTGGATCTGCCAGCCGAGCTCATCCAGATCCACAGTACATTTCATATCTCTCAGCTGCGGAAGTGCTTAGTTGATGATACTGCGGTTGTGTCTTTGGAGGAAATTTAGGTGGATGACCGCATGAATTACATTGAGAGACCCATTGCGATTCTAGATCTGAAGACGAAGACCTTAAGGAACAGGCTGGTCTGATTAGTGAAAGTGCAGTGGCAGCACCGCAAGGGTTCATAATAGACTTGGGAACCCGAGGAGGAGATGAGGGAGCACTACCCAAAGTTATTTTCCGATGCAGCAGACTTCGAGGACGAAGTCTAAGTCAAGTGGGGGAGAATTTTAATGCCTGGTTTCTGGTATGCATTTCATTTATTTTATTTATTCATTTTGGAGGAGCTACTCAACGAGTTGGTCGCCCTAGCTCATAGAGTAGAGGGCATTTTATGCGCGGGTTTTAAGTGACCTACTCGCCGAGTTGAGAACCCAATTTGACGAGTAGGGCTGCCAGAATGAACCTTAATTTCGGGGTTTTGTACCCTATTTTAGCTCATTAATCCCCACCCCTAGGCCTCATTACCAGCCTCCAAGTCCCAAACCCTAACCCACAAAACCCTATAGCTTTGTGATGGTGTGCGAGACATTTTTGTTAGCATTCTTGTGTACCTTGAAGCTTGTTGAAGAAGAAGAAGCTTGAGGACCTCCAGGAGAAGATTGCAGATTTAAAAGCAACCTCTCTTTCCCTTTATTTTCTAGTAATCAAGTCTGAATCTTGGCCATTAGTTCTTTAGATATCTTTGTATCCATTCTGTGAAGATTTTGGTTCATGAACTTGGATCTTTGGATCATGAACGTCCCCAAGCTAAGATCCTTTCAGATATGGGATCATTTATGGTTCCTAAGGCATAAAGGTGCAAATTTTATGTCATTAATGACCCCATGCAAGCTTTAAGACGTTTTATGGGTTTTAGAGCCCATAGAGCCATGTATGGAAGAAAAGATCGAGACTTTATGTGTCTCTGGAATGTTTTGGACTTACATCTGGATTTTCATGTTTTGTGTTGGAGTGATAAGGAGATTGGGTCAAAGATCTATGTCTTGAAGACCAAGGGTTGAGCTAAACCCATTTATAAGAATTATTGGTGGGTAAAGTTGGAAACTTTACCCTTAGAAAGACCTTTCCAGCATGTAGAAGTAGTATGATGCTTAGATCTAAGGTTTTGGGGCTTACTCTGTTAAGATGCCCCAAACAGACCAGGTAACTCGTTATGTCTAAGGATGAACTCGACGAGTTGAGACGAGTTGTCCCGTTCTGATTATGGTGGAACTCGACGAGTCTAAGGGTGACTCGGCGAGTTGGATCGCGATTTGAGGGTTTCTGATTATGGTGGAACTCGACGAGTCTGAGAGTGACTCTGTGAGTTGGATCGAGATTTTAGGGCTTTTGAGTTATAGAACTCGGCGTGTCAATAGGCTGACTTAACGAGTAGGGTCAGTTGGAAGTTGACCTTGACTTTGACCTTGACCAGAGCATTGACCATGACCAAGGGTAAAATGGTAATTTACCCTAAGTATTATTGTCACATTTTTACTAAGTATTATTGTATAGTGATAGCCGAGGAGTCGTGGGAGCAACCAACAGAGATTCCTCACGCGCGAGTTCAACATCCACTTTGAGAGGTGAGTCCTCTTCCAGTAGGAATGGATCTAAGGCACCAAGGTCGTCCCTTTTATGTATGTTAGCATTTTCGGGGTTAGCCCGATGTAGATATATGCTTCCGGACTTTGGTCTGATGCCAGGGAAATCCCGAGGAATGTTTGTAAGCTTGATGTCTTCATGATTCTTGCATGTACTTGTTTATGTGTTCCAGACTTCAGTCTGATGTCGAGACAAGCCCGAGGAAGCTTTATATGTTATATTTATATGTGTTATATGCTTTTTGATATGTCGTATATATACCGGACTTCAGTCCAATGCGGGGCGGGGTTCGATGTCGGGCGGGGCCTGATACCGAACTTCGGTCCAATGTTTCATGCGGTAGGCAAGGCCCGGTATATGTTATTATGTGCTTTTTGTATCGCATGTGGTAGCTTGGGGGACTCACTAAGCTTCGTTCTTACAGTTTTCAGTTTTGGTTTCATGTAATTCCACTAGAAATGGGAAGAGCTCAGGGTGACTACATGGCACACACCACAGTTTTAGCCTAGGATGTTTAGACTATGATGTTCTGACATGGGATTTTGATATAGCATTTTGATATGATGTTTGAGATACGGTATCTTGTGATTTTATTATTACATTTGATTAATTATGGTCTTTATTAAAATAACTTGTAAACAACATTTTTGGACCGTATTTTTGGGATGTTTCATACAGGGTTGGTGGAAGTTTGATCGATGAGTCGTACGGGGTCAGTCGGCCAGTCGTGTTATTGGATGAGGTAGCGGTGGTTTCCCTGGTTTGGGCACAGTTCATAGCGGGTCTTCATGAGGAAGGATTAACCATTCTTGAGAGAGTGCGAATAGGACGAAGATGCGTGTGAGATGTTGTGATTCTGAGATCTAGGATTTCATAGGAGAATCTGGCTGATCGTATTGCACTTTAGTATCAGTCGGCTCCTCTGCACGAATGTTACCTGCTTTGTACTTTGTGGAACTCATTAGTAATCTGAGTTAGCCATTAAGTGAATATGTCAAGTCACATGTGAAATGGTTGGATAATCTCAGAGTGAAGGATTTGACCCTGCTGCGCAGCTCTTTTCTGAGTCCAACCGTTGTATGGATGGGTCTATTACTCGAAGGATTATCTAAGCTTTGTCGCATGTGATTGTATTCATGGAATGGCTAATTGACATTGTGAGGAGTTCTTTAGCAGCAGATGGCAGAGAAGTGTGGAATCCTAGGATAGCCTAGAGAGTATTCTAGTGTAGTTACTTTGCTGTTGAGCAGGTTTTAAGAGTATTTTATGATTAGGTCTTAGAGGACCCGAAAGGATTCTTGAGGATAGTATGGATAGGTGTGAAAGGTAGTATTGGGCCCATACTACTTGAAGCACATGATTCATACTCAAATCAAGGAGCATTTCGGAGATTCTAAGGTTGGTTAGGGTACATAGCATGGTTGGATACTGTGGTTCGAGATAGTGGTTCCGTATCTGTTGATCCTTTGGCTTGGGTCCCTCAGGCAAGGATGGGTTTTGTGTTGTTCAGGCCCCTGTGTCAATTTTGATATGCACTGAATAGTTCAGACCCAGATGAGTATGTTGATTGGAAGTCTCGAGGGTTTTGTTAGAGGTCGTTCCTAGGACCTCGAGACATGAACAAGATGTGGTTGTTATGACAGACTCGGAGTTTGCATCTAGGATTAAAAGGTAGATTATATTGTCTTTATTTGTGGTAAGGATCTTGCCCATCAGATTTATGAGTTCGAAGGAGTGGGCAGGCTGATGATATCCCAAATTAGGTTGGATTCTCAACTTGAGGTATGTTGATCGCGGTGGTTGGCGACAACATGTCAGCGTTGGTGTGCGCAAGTGGTTTGATGAGGCATGAGTATCTTAGCGATGTAAGCAAGGGTCGTATCCTTGAGATATGGAAAGTCAGGTGTTAGATTGTCGTATGGGTTGCACGCAGGGGTGTATGTTTGGATCATAAATTGGTAATTGCCTACGCTTTGTAAGTGGTTATTATGGGAAGATCTGAGGTCTTCAATTGTATTTCATGTTCCTCGTGGGGTTTGTTTGATCCGTACCTGGAGGACCATTTTGCAGATGATATTCATTTCATGGTTAAGTATGGTTGTACCTGGATGGGCTACTCGGGTTATGCTTTGGTCTCACCACCAGTGGGCGGTGGTTCGAGTTCTAAGTGGGGGACAATTGGAATTCACAGTTCGAACCTCAGTCACTGAGGGTTCTGTCAGTTCGCTGGTTGACTTGTTGCTTTCAGATTTGTTGGGCAGATGTTGGTTTGTGGCCCTTTTCAGAAGCGGGTATGTTCAGCTCCAGGTGGGTTCTGGTTTCTCTGGTTTGGGTGTCAATGTATTCAAGGCCATTGGTCGTTGAGTTCGTTATTCATCGGGAATTCTCTAAAGGATTTCAGTGGTGTCATTTAAAGGTCAAGGAATGCGTCAGCTACACTCCTGTTTGGTATATTTGAAGTCCTTTTAGTCTTCAAGTGTGCTTACCCTCAACGGTAGAGTGGGAGCTTGGGTCATGGCAGACTCAGGTTTTGTTATCCTTCAGGATCATCTTGAAGGTTTTCTCGAGCTAGTAGGGTCGTGATGGAATTTGTTCATGTCCAATATGGGGTCTTGTTTTGACCGATCATGAAGATGTTTTCTATTTTGATTAAGGTGGCATGTTGATTATTTGGGGTGTTTCTTATCTCTTCGGATGAAATTTTAGGTCTCTTAAGTATATGTATGGGGGTGTTCTGTGTGAGTTGGGCAAGATGGCTTTAGGGATCTGGTTCGAGTTATGTGCATGGTTCTCTTGGGTTCCAGCTTCCAATTTGGATCAAGAGTCCGAGCATTATCCTTTTTGTGGATCGTGTGCGACTTGGTTTTCGAAAGAAGAGCTTGGATAGTAGCTATGTGGTGCTCAGTGTCACTGTGAGAGTGTCGTCAAGTATGTGTGTTATTGGAAGCATTCCATTCATAGGCTATGTGTCTAGTGATCATACTGGTTCACTTCTTCTACTTGTAGTGTTTTCATGGTTGACGCATTGAAGGGGGTCGGGCGAGTCGTAATATGTTGGTTGGATAAGGGAAGTAGCAATGATTGAGGGAAGTATCAGGCAATTATCGCAAAGTTGCGGCAAGTTTTATGCAATAATTCCAATTGTTCGCAATCGGTTGTGAGAGTTGTGATTCTCATATTGGAAATTTTTTTATGCAGTTATAAGTGATAAAGTTCCTAGCGATTGTATTGAGTGGGTGCCCAGGTGGGAGTGCACCGGAGGCCGTAGGGGTTGGATGTATCGCAAAAGTTCATGGTTTGATCGTCGTTTCTAGTCAAAGAAGTGGTTGGTGATGGCATAGCTTAGAGTCAAAGGTGTTAAGATTTTAGGTTCTTCATATGGTTTGTTTTAGGGATAAGAATCGCAGTCATTCTGTTTTAAAGGATTATTCTTCATGGTCTTGTAATGCCCCAGTTAGGGACAGGGGGTAGATTCAAATGGATGGTTCTACCATTGTGAAGGATGGGCTATTGAGGAGGTTTCAGGCTCCTAGCATCAGTGTTTCAGGCTGTATTAGTTACATGGGATTACACGTGTGTGTGTGTGTGTGTGGAGTATCTGGGAGTTTGGGAAATGATAAGTCACTCGCAGTAGGATTAAATAATCTCAAAGTAATTGGTTTGACCCTATTGCACATCTCTCCTCTGATTCTAACTGATGCATGGATGAATCTTCTACTCGAAGGATTATCTGAGCCTTCTTTCGAGTATAAGTGTTATGTCGCTATATAAGATCAGTGGCTTTGTTTCCCTCTAAAATAACAATGTGATCAGGGGTTGGAAGTATTTTGTTTGGTATGAGACTCTATGAGGTTGGCTTGGTGACAGTCCGATGGGAGAGGTCTGACAGGGAGTCAGACCATTGAGACTTTAGGTTGTGGGTCTCATGAGAGGTAAGATTGGTTAGTATTCAAAGGATTGAGGGTACGTTCTTCATCAGGCTTGAAGAACAATTTTAGGGATGGTTTTGGTAGATCCAGATGGACCGTTGTATGATCAGAGTTGGAAGTGTTATGGTGGGTCTGTTATCTGTCGAGAGCGTGGCATGGAGTTGTTTCAGTGTGGGTGGACTGTTGGGAAGTCAGACCATAATAGATTTCAGGTCTCAGAAGGGTAGAAGTGGTTTGCATGGGCTGAAGGTTTTGATTGTTGTCTTTGGGATGGAAGTTTCGGTTCGTGTTCTGGTTGCCATGAGAAGATTGTATTAGGCACTGAATTTCCGAATGTGATCATTGGGTTAGTCATTTTTTATGAGTATTATTAAGCAGCGATTTCGAGGACGAAATCTAATTTAAGTGGGGGAGAGTTGTAACACCCGGAATCTAGAAGGTTAATTGTGGTATTAGGCAAATTTCAAGTTGAACTCGGCGAGTTGGAGGATCCAACTCAGTGAGATGAAGATGAAGAATCATATGATTTAATGGGTCTACTCGACGAGTTGAGGAGCCTCAACTCGGCAAGTAGAAGTTGGTTTGACCGTGAAGTTTAATGAGGCAACTTGACGAGTTGAGGAGCCTCAACTCGGCTAGTTGGCCACTCAGAAATAAACCCTAATTTTTAGGGTTTTCCACCCTATTTGAAGGCCTTAAGTCTTTCTTTTGGCCTCCTTCTCAGCCTCCTTGTCCTCCTGAAACCCTAAATCGAGTTGTGAGCCTCTTGTTGGGAATCTTGTGGTTTCGAGTGGATTTTTGTGTGCTTTTAGTGCTTGGTGAAGGTTTGGAAGAGCTTGAAGTTGTTTAGCTTGGAGGGAAGCTTTGGGATCCATAATTTATCAAACTTTTGGCAACCATTTAAGGTAAAAAGTCTAGAACTTGGTGATTAACAGCTTAGATCTTCTCATTTGGGTTTTATTGGGATTGTGCCTCCTTTTTGAGTTATGGATAAGATTGGTGGTGTAAAGGTTCATCCTTTCAGATCTGAGTTTGTTTTGCTACCCTTGAGCTTAATGGTGCAAACTTTAAGAGGATATTGATGTCATGCATGCATTAAGTCAAGTGTTAAGTTCATTTGAAACTTAAGAGCTTCATCTAGACATACATGGAGATAAAGTTAGCAACTTTACATGGTTTTCCAGCTTAAGGAAGTCATATCTATGCTTTGTGGCCATGCCTTTATGGAATTAGTGTTGGATAAGGTGTCTAAGTCCATAACTATTTCTGGTAAGTACTTGACCCGACCCGACATGGTCCATTTGGGTTGCATGGCACCACGCAATTGGATAAACTAAATGAGAGAAATAACACATATGGTTTATTAATATATTATAAGTTCTAATATATTTAATTAGTTTTGATCAAGAATTAATTTAGAATTAATTAAGTGATCAAAAGATAACTAATTAAATATATGGATAGATTATGCAAATCTTCCATATCTTATATAGTGGGCTAAGAGGCTCCATGGATTATCAAGTTGGGTTCCACCCATAGGATGTTCCATGGAGTTAACCCATGGATCAAGAAATGAAGAGTCATGTTACATTAGGGTTTACCTAATGCAACACACTATATAAGCAATGTAACTCTCCCCAAAATCGGCTAGACTAAGAAACAAGAGGGCTTGGCCGATTTTGCATGTGTTAGAGTATTCTCTCAAGTTTATTCTTTGCATTTTGATGTTGTGTGAAGCATTTGAGGTATCACACTTGAGGTGCTAGGCTCACAAGGTTTCAAGGAACACTTTCAACAACAAGGTATGTAGTTCTATCTTTTATACAAAGAAAATTGTACCCCATGTATGCTAGATAGGTTCATAACCTTGGAAAACAACTTTGCATGATTATTAGACAAACATAGATCCAAGGTTATTAGGGTTGAATGTACACTTAGGAAGTGTTAGAATGCTCAAAACCTATCAATTAGGTGCTTAATGAATTAAGTTGATGGACTTTGAGTGAACTTGGCGAGTTTATGGATAAAATCGACGAGTTGGCTCGGTTTTCCCTGATATTTTTAGATGAATAGAGGAACTCGACGAGTTGGTGGGTAAACTCGGCAACTTGGCCTGGGTTTTCTCGATCTGTGCAGATTGATGGAGGAACTCGGCGAGTTAGGTCAACTTAGACAGTTGACTTTGACTTTCGATGTGTGTCTTTGACCAAGTTTTTCCCGAGGGGTGTTTGTGATAACCTGATTTGGATTTAAAGAAAATATGGGCTTAGGATAAGATCTATATAGGGTTGGGCCCAATTTGGATAATTGGGCCATTAGTGAGCCATTATGGATCTTTTGGTTTTAGGCCTCAGTTTTGGTGCATGTTCGGTCAGGAGTAAAATGGTTATTTTAGCCCAAGTATAAATTATAGATTTTGGCAAAGAGCCCAATTGCTAATTGGGTGTGTTGATGGTATTGATAGCTAGGAAGCCAGCAGGGCAGCAGCTAGGGATTTCTTTTGAGGAAAAGTCTCACAAAGAGCATTAACTAATTTACGCGAACTTTGACTCCACTCGTTGAATAATGGAAACCGACATTACTAGTGTAAATTTATGACGAAAGTTTTATGACATGCGTTTTACAGCTTTATGACACTCAGCTTATTATTCATGTTATAATAGCCTTATGATAGGCAAATTATGACGGCGAATCTTTCTGTCATGAATTCTGTTTTGTTCACCATTTGGTTCATTTCGTAATAAACTATTTATAATACTTTTTATAAATAATCATTAGTAAAAATATCTAGTTGTATCATAGGTTGTGAAAAATAGCATAGTATCTCCGATTTTAAGCCATCAAAATAGTGAATTCAAGTTTACGATTATTTTATGAGTAAATTCGTTTTAGTAAAATATCAAGCTTTATAATTGTTTACATATTCATAACCTGTTTGTAACTTTGGTAACACAAAATATTTTATTTATTTTGATCCTAATATGTCATGATTTTCATAATAACACACATAAAAAGTAAATCTAAACACCAATATCAACCATTTAGTGTAATGAGGAAAATTTCTAGTTTTTGACTTTTCTGTCCCAGTTTTTATAAAAATCATAGAAAAATCATCGTACATCAAAATTTGGATCCCTAAACTCTGAAATTATAGAAAATGAGTCTACTTTATTCATAATTTTTATTATAATTTTTGGTGGTTTCAATCCAGTGTGAAACTGCTTGTCTTCACAGACTGGTCCGAAATATTTTCGGAATGATAGGCAGTTTTGTAAAAATCGCCAAAAATTGTATAAAAATAATATGAACGCGTACGAGTAGTATTTAGAAAGTTATAAACCTAATCTATTTTAATATTTAACAATTTTGAGAAATATTAAGTTTAAGATAGTCAAAATAGTCCGTGAATGGACCATATTTTTTCTGTTGAAAGCTATTGGTTATGCATGTTTGAACACAACACTCATTTTTGCTATTTTGGAGTATATAACCCACATTTACAAGTTTACATGTAATATATGTGATAACACACACTTTTCTCATGATTTTTATGAGGTTGTATGAGATAAACTCCATGTTCAAGCAAATACCCAAAGGTTAAACACATAACACATTGGTCCATGCAATTATCCAACGGTTAACCGAAACTTTGACTTGTATCCCCCCCCCCCCCCCAAAGATTATGAAAAACATAAAAATAATGGGGTATGAAGCTCACCTTGGAGTTTTCGAGTGGTAGAAGAAGAAGAATAAAATTTCGAGCCTAACTTGTGTTCTTGGTGAGATTCTCGAAATGGTGGTGTTTTTAAGAGTTTAACACACAACAAAAGTGTGTAAATGGAATGTTCTTAGCATAAACATGAAAAAAAACACTTGAGTTTAACATAGAACTTACCAAGAAGCCTAAAATCCGATTTTTGATGATGATGAACTCGAGATTTTTGAGAGAAGGATGGAGGATGTTCTTGAGAGCAATGTGTGGAAATTGAAGTTGTGAAGTGTGTGTATGTGTGTGTGGCCGAATAAGAGAGGGAGGGGGAAGAGATAATTGATGTGGGACAAGAATGGATGCATAAGGGTTCTTAGCTTTCGTGTATGTTAGACAATAAGGAGGTGGCAAGGCAATTTTCCCTCATCTTTTCATTTTCATTTTCTTTTTTTTTTGTTTAAGACATAACCGATCCATGGGGTTTTCGGCCCAAAATAGTGGTGTTTGATTTTTGGCTTGTGCCCAAAAGAGTTTTCGGCCCAATAGGAGGGTCCCAATATAGGTTTTCGGCCTATTAAGGCCCACTGAAGTGTTTTCGGCCCAATAAGGCCCAATGAAGGATTCTTGGTCCAATAAGGGTTTTAGGCCGAGAATTCTTGGGCTAAGGCCGAAAATTGATTAGACTTGGCTTATTGGGTCGAGTTTTAGACTTGCATGAGGTTGTTTCAGCTTGAATCACAATGTAAGAACATGTGAACCTAAATATCATGGAAGTTTGAATTGCACTATCTTGATGAAATAAGGTTATATAGGAGGAAGGGTTTCGTACAAGAAGTCTAAATCCTAACCCTAACTTGTTGGTTGTGACATGTCTTAAATGATACGCGGATATGAAGATGGATACCACCATGCCGTGGCCAACTAAAAATCTTTAAAATGGAATTATAAAATTAATACCTAGAAAACCGAATGTTACAAAACCCTATATATATGTACATGCACTCTAATAGGTCTAGGTTTATTTTATTATATCAACCTGCTTTGAAAATTGTATATTGACTATCCTCTTGATCTTGATCTTCTTATTGATTCCTTGATTGGAATCTTGTAATAGCCATATTTTCTTGAATGATAAGACCCATAGTAGGAATCATTCTAATAGTATCATACCCAAAACACCAAAAGAGAGAAATCGACAAATCATAGAAGTGAGGATGAGGAAAATGAAAACTCTAAACTCTAAAGGTTTAATTTTCATCTACGGAAAGAATAAAGGGAATGCATAATGAAATTTGGAGTAAAGAGCACCTAGGGTTTGATTCTTATCTCCCTATTTATAGGCTCCAGTTGCTTAATCCTAAAACAAGTCCAAAACTTGGGTAATCCTTATCTAATTCGTCCATCTTAATATTTTAGAGTTCTAGAATGTTCCAATTAATTAAACATTTTAATTAGTCTTTAATTAATTAACTAATTAACTTTTAATTAATTACAAGTTAATTCCATAATATTTTCTAATTAATTTATCAAAACCATGACAAATTAACAAAATTATTTCTCTTGTCTTTTAATTCCTCAATTGGGTTATGGTGACAACTCAAAAACGACACTATTATTATCAAAAATATTACCAATAATTAATGACCTTAGACTTTATTCCAATAGTAATCAAGGTTTGTAACGTTTATTTTGCCTTCATGGCAATTTGAAAGCAATTATACAAGATTATTTTAATCTTATAAAAGAGAAATGGACTTTTAAAAAATCCCTAATTATATCATTGAACAAAAATAGTAATGGACTTTTAAAAAAATCCCCAATTATACAAGGGTATAGATCTAACAGTTCACTACATCATAAAAACATCTTATATACCAGGTTACGTAACCTACTGGTTCGGCATTGGTGCCTTCGACCCACATGTACAACGAGGAAAACTCACCTCTTAGTCTGAAAAGATAGTTGAACACAGCACCGCTTCTGAATACTAACTCTATAAGCCACCTGTACAACAAACAGTGACCTTGTCTCAAACTATTGCCCAAAGTACCCTTAAGTCAAACTTGGTCAAATGTCAAAGTCAAGAAGTCAAACTTCAAGCTGAGTACACCCAGTGTACTCAGCTCGTACGTATGGCATATTTACTATCTAGAAACAGGACCCCATACAAGTACGCACAACATACTCAAAAGTACGCGCAGCGTATTAGGTCATATAACATTTCTCCATTAAGTTATTATTCTCTTATGTCCTTTAGTCCAACACTTAGATCTAGACCCATAACATCATTCTAATTCATAAAGTTTCCACCTTTACAACTTTCCATGGCTAGATAAGGTCTGAAAGCTAAAACCCTAAATTAATAATCCATTAAGACATCATGACTCGTGCATGGAAGGGATATAAGGACCAAGAACACATTTTTATGATTCTTAATAGCTCCATAATGGATAAAGTTTTTTACTTTATCCATTTGGACAATCCAAACAACCAAGATCTAGACTTTAAGTCTCAAAGGGACCAAATGTACATCTTTCTCAACTCAATCAATTAAGTCCAAGTATCTAACCTTCACATCTGAATCAAAATGATGTTTAGATGGATAACGTTTCCAACTTTATCCATAACTAGGTCACCAACTTTCAAGATCTAAACTTTATGCATTTAAGTGACTAAAGGCTCATAACACCCAAAACAAGTTAGATCTAACAAATGCATCATCAAGATTCAAGCTTTATACCTTTAGAAGAAAGATGAACGTGAACAAGGTGATCTACAAGCTCCAATGCAACCAACACTTTTCCAATGAGTTCCTTCTTCTCCAAGATCCACCAAGCACACTCCAAAGCACTCAAAAACACCTTCTTTATCTCACAATGCTCAAATAAGGGTTAGGATTTCATGGGAGGATGTTGGAGAGGTAGAGTCTGAGAATGGTAAGGGTTTTGGGAGCTTAAGGAGCTTAAATAGGGCTCAAAACCCTCAAATTAGGGTTTAGGGTCTAATCGCATACCCCCAGAGTACTCATAGTATGCCCAACATACCAAGTTGATTCCCCACGATCCAGCTTGCCTAGTACGCCCAATGTACGCTCCTAGTATGCCTAGCATACGCGGCTTAACCCAAAACCGTCATAACTTCAAACGGTCGTAACTTCTTCATTCCAACTCCTTTTTTTGTCATTCTTTATATCCACAGAAAGGTATTGAAGAGCTCCACGGTATTATCTAGGTATCTTGGACTAAAAAACCTATAGAATAAAAATCTATATTTCATGCAAGAACCTGGTCTATGACTTTCCCCTTTCTACCCTTCGGCCCAGAACACAATTTAAAGGTTAAGATTGTGCAACCATCATTGCCTCCTTCCAAAAGGTCTAAACATTACCTCCTTATGGTCCAAAGCCTTTACCAATCGACTTCCAGCCCATGGCCCTAAAATAAGAAATGACAGGAAACAAGATGTTACATTGCCATATCATGGCAATTGCATGACCACGTCGTGGCGTCTTAAATGATACGCGGACCTGAAGATGGATGCCATGATGTGGTAATCCTTACCACCATGTCATGGCCAACTAAAAATCTCTAAAATGGAATTATAAAATTAATACCTAGAAAACCAGATGTTACAAAACCCTATGTGTACATGTACTCTAATAGATCTAGGTTTATTTTATTATATCAACCTGCTTTGAAAACTATAAATTGACTAACCCCTTGATCTTTATCTTCTTGTTGATTCCTTGATTAGGATCTTGTAATAGTCATATTTGCTTGAATGATAAGACCCATAGTAGGAATCTCTCTAATAGTATCACACCCAAAACACCAAAAAAGCAAAATTGGCAAATCCTAGAATAGAGGATGAGGAAAATGAAAACTCTAAACTCTAAAGGTTTAATTTTCATTTGCGGAAAGAATAGACAGAAGGCGGAATGCAATTTGGAGTATAGAGCACCTAGGGTTTGATCCTTATTTACCTATTTATGGACTCCAGTTGCTTAATCTTAAAGCAACTCCAAAAACTTTGGTAGTCCTTATCTAATTCGTCCATCTTAATATTTTAGGGTTCTAGAATGTTCCAATTAATTAAACATTTTAATTAACCTTTGATTAATTAACTAATTATCTTTTAATTAATCACAAGTTAATTCCATAATAGTTTCTAATTAATTTATCAAAACCATGACAAATTAATAAAATTATTTCTCCTATCTTTTAATTCCTCAATTGGATTATGGAGACAACTCAAAAAAGACATTATTAATATCACAAATATTACCAATAATTAATGGCCTTAAACAATATTCCAATAGTATTCAAGGTTTGTAACGTTATTTTCCCATCATGGTAATTTGAAAGCAATTACATAAGATTAGTTTAATCTTTTAAAACAGCAATGGACTTTTCAAAAAAAATCCCTAATTATATCATTGAACAAAAATAGCAATGGACTTTTAAAAAATCCCCAATCATACAAGGGTGTTGTGATGTTTATTGTTATGCCCCTGGTACTCACTTGTTGACAATTTTGCACCTGGCTGTTTTTTCAGGTCCTCTTTGATAGTTCGGGTTTGGGATTTGTCTTTGAGATTCAGGTTTTATATCCGCCGCGAAGGGTAAGAATCCTTCTAGTTACCAAATAAAATAAGAATATAAATACCCCTGGTTTATAATAAATCTATTTGATTTATTTTTTCATAAGTTATTAGATATACAACCTACAGATGCATGTAGCGTTACAATTGCAACAAGTCAATTTTTTTTTTATTTGAAAATCTTTTAATACAAGTTGACCATTTTAATATATTTCTTTCTTTTTCCGAGTACGTCTATGTATTCACATTTGTTCAACATATGGTCAAAGCTTTCCCATGACAATAGCATGGGACTTCTAGCATCATGAATCATGTCTACTTTTTGAATTCCTAGATACCAAGACTCCTTCAATAATGTCATCATGATCATGATGACTATTTTATTTTTTTCTTATGGACCAAGTCAAAATCTAATAATGTCATCATCTGCGACTTCCTGGGATTTTCTGAAAAGAAAAAGTTAACATCAAACTGTTATAAAAGTGACACTTATTTTCTACAATTACATCGCTAAATAATTTGAACATGGGTTCAGAAAATCATTCATCTGATCATTGTTACGATATTGTATTACCAATTTATTTTAACCGGTCTTCTTGGGGACTATCAGTAAACCTCACCAATGAAAATATTGAATCCTTGTGGGATTTTTGTGGGCAAATTTTTGATTCGGAAGTCGAAGGGAAGTACAGTGGGCCTTTGTCGTGGATTGGGATCTACATCTCAATAGCATCATTATTTTGCATTCTTGCCATGGTAGCTGATCTGTTCAATGGTTTTCAAAAAAGAAAATTTTGGTTTCCAAGTAAGTATTTCTCTCTAAATGCTGTTTCTATCACAGTGATAGCCGTTGCAATGAAACTCCCTGTGGATTTGAGTAGTCCAATGCCTGGGTGGGTGGACCAAGCAGCTAAGCAAGGAAGCTTAGTCTTTATGTGTATGATGATGGCTAACTTAATGCCTTCTTTGGCGTCCATGGACAACAAGTCACTTATTGCAAATGTCGTAGGTTTTGCTATTCTCATTATCACCATAATTGTGAATATGTTTATGGAGATTAATACTGGAGTTATTGAGAGAGAAGGTTTTAGTCTTGCTATCAATAAGTGGACGTTCATAGAGCCTCACTTCATGGATGTAGGATACATCTACGTCGCTTTTTTACTCTTCTTACTAATAATTTTGATCTCTTCTGCTATAACACTTCCAATCTCTAAGCAAATTCTAGAACTCAAGTATCAAGCAATTAGCAAAACAACTTTATATGATCATTGTCCACAAGATACATTTGATATTCAGAAGCTGCAACAGCATGTGAAAAGATACTGGATCATGGCAGAAACTGGTAGCCCTCAATTTGTGATAGCTTGTAACCCGTTATCACGTGCTTCCTGCGTAATTTGTTTAACTGGTCTAGCCATATACATATCTCTTCTGGTGTCAATTTTAAAATTTCCATTTCGGATAAGATTCCAATCAGATTACAAGTGGTCAATGGTTGCCATTGTTATCACACAGTCCATTGGAGTTGGAGTGGGTGTCATCTCCCCAATGTTTAGATGTTTTACGGTTGTGAGCTTTAAATCTTTTACAAGGTGGAATAGGAACCATTTGGAGGTCTTTAAAGTAGAGAAGTATTGGACTCAACAGTTGTATGAATGGAAAGAAAGTCATATAACTTTTCTATCAAATGGCCATAGATCAAGAAATCTTATACGTAATTTGAAAAAACCTATTCTAAGTGCTTGGATTGGATTGCAGAAGGTGATTGTGGTAACATGCAAAATTATAGGGCTCATCCCCACAGTGGTTCTACTCATTTTCATTCATTGTTCATATTATTTCAAGTCGATAAAAGAAAGGATGCTTAATCCACCCTCAAGCACTCACGATATAGATGAAGACCTTAGCAATTATGTTTTGTTACTTGAAGACAATATGGAGTTTGCTGAAAGAACACTTAAACGAATTTCAAACTCCATGAATCGCGTGATGCAAAAGGCCGAGAAGGAACAAGACAACAATCTCTTAAAGTTTCTTGAAAAATCTGTTGGATTCGAGGGAGTAGAGAATTTTGACATTTGTCGAGTTCAACCACTACTTTCTATTGAATTTCCTAACAGTTGGAGCTTACCAATTGTCACCTTAACGTGCATCGCCATTGCTCTCCCAAATATTGGTAAGGATACAACTAATAACTTGTTCAAATGTGTTGGTGAAGGTCTTTTTTACACGCATATTGTTGAGGAAAGCTTGAACAATGCACGTCAATATGTAAACATTCAAAAGGCAACTATGACTTTGTGGGATGATGTTGAAGACAAGTACAAGTGGTTAGAGAACACTTTGGAAAAAAGAGCTTATGAAGGAAAAACATCAAGAGAGATCCTTGAATGGTTTGCTAACAAAGCAGAAGAAATTGTGATAGAAGTTAGCAAAAGTACAAATACAGGAGAACCGGTGGAATGCCTTCCGTGGAAGTTGATTGTTGCTAATTCAATGTATCGAATTACACAAACAATCATGCTTACCTACCAAAGTAACATCTTAGAGATCAATGAAGAATGGTTATTTACACTATTAACTCACATGATTGCAGACATATTGGTTGCTTGCTTCACCAACATACCACGAGTCATAACAATGAAATGCCATGAAACTGCAATAGAGAAACGAGAAGCTAGTGTTGAGGCTGCAGCAAAGCTTCTTGGTAGGACTACTGAGATAATAAAAAGACTTGAAACGTATGAATTACCAAACATTCATCAGGATAAGATGGCATTTATTGATGAATGGCGTCTTCATTTGCAACGTATCCCTTAACATTTGTTGTCTTTCATATAGATCGAAAGTAATTTTCTGACTTCATAACACAATTCTTGTTTGTGTGTATACATAGGCTTAATATCTGGTTGTAATTCTTGTTTCTTTTTCACCTTAAAATATGTTGTCTATCATATAGATCGAAAGTAATTTTTCAGTTTTGTTTGTGTTCACATGCATATCTTTACATCTTTCTTTTCAGTTTTGTTTGTGATCTTGGACATTTCTTAACATCTTTCTTTTCATATATTGATTCATGTTGAGGATGTTGGATAGTGACACTTTGGATTGGGAAAAAACCGGGGCATATTTTCATATTGTTGCATATAATCTTGAGCAGTATAATATTGCATATTATATTTCACTGGATATATTCATTTTACAATGGTTGTTGAACTGAAATATGAGCAATTGGGAATGTGGTATTATATATATTAGGAAAAATGACACAAATGCCCTGCGAACTTTCTAGGTTTTATCTGTTGAGTCCCTAAAGTTTTTGTCGGGTTTTATGGGTCCCTAAACTAGGATATGACATGCTCTTTTAGTCTCTGTCAACCTGTAATAGCCGGTTCAGTGACCTTTTAGGGAAAAAAAACTCACATTGTGCCCTTATAAAGCCAAAAAAATAAGTTCGAGGATCAAATCATACAAAAAAAACTCTCTTTTTCTTGTAAAGCCAATTCACACTCAACTTATATTGATCCCCAAACTTTTTTTTGGGCTTTATAGGGGCACAATGTGAGTTTTTATGGTCTAAAGGTCACTGAACCTGCTATTACAAGTTGACAGAGACCAAAATAGATGGTCATATCCTAGTTTAGGGACCCATAAAGCCCGACAAAAACTTTAGGGACTCAACGGGTAAACCATAGAAAGTTCGTAGGGCATTTGTATCATTTTCCCTATATATTAAGGCTCAACTTTTTTGGAATGTATAACTTTGGGTTAATGACCTAGAAAGGTAACGAACTTTGGACTTTGTCCATATTTAGGTAACCATGATTTTTTCGTTCACATTTGACCATTGAACTTGTTTGACCTGTTCAAAATAAGGTAATATGACCAGTAATTAGCGGTAACATTACCCTATTATGAACAGGTCAAACAAGTTTACTGGTCAAATGTGTTCGAAAAAAACATGGTTACCTAAATATAGACAAAAACCAAAGTTCCTTACCTATTTTGGTAATATTGGGTTTATTATGTTAAGTGTGAGTAGTCATAAGATCCATTGATGTGAAATGAAATTGGGTTGTCCGGTCTTGTGTATGAGGAGATGGTTAAGTCTTGGGCCAACCCAGTTTAGGCCCAGCTAGTTAGGGGCTAGATTGTATACGCTTAAGGGGCTAGGTTGTATGTGTTTTAAAGACCGAGCAACACAACTTAGCCCATGACTAGCTGAGACTAAATTGGGTTAGACCAAGCCTAACCTAACTGTTCATTAACTGTCAGAGCCTGATCCTAGGGCACACAGTCCCTAAAACGGTTCTTTTCCAATATTACCAAAACGGGTAAGAAACTTTGGTTTTTATCCGTATTTAGGTAATCATGTTTTTTTCGTACACATTTGACCAATAAACTTGTTTAACCTATTCATAATAGGGTAATATTACCGTAATTATCGGTCATCTAACCCTATTTTGAGCAGGTCAAACAAGTTCAATGGTCAAATGTGAACAAAAAAAACATGGTTATCTAAATGTAGACAAAGATAAAAGTTTGTTACCTTTCTAGGTCATTAACCGCATAACTTTAGAGTAACATCATATTTACATGCACCATGATGGCTAATATAATGTCTTTTTCCATTCAACGTCTATAAAAAAGACATTTCCTTAAAAAGAAACTATATTAGCCGCATTATGCACAGAACTTGATGTTACTCAAGTTGAAGTTGAGTAACTTCAAGTGTTTATGAGAGGCTCATGTAGGAAAAGAAAAGTGTGCACATCTCTATTTATAAAGGGATAAACACCCAACATTCGTTTTCACTACCGATGTGGGACACAAAGATGGAAAGTGAAAAGGAAGTTAGGCATCCCAAATTGTGGTCACCATCAATTATAATTTTAGGGTTTTTGGTTTTGAATTTTATAACTATAAACTAAAACGAATTGTATAGGTTTTAAAGTTTTTCAAACCAATCCCAATATCTATCAACAACATGGCACTTCTTCCAAATTTCATAGGTTTTATTATTGCAACAATCACTCTATTACAACACTTGTGTCCGATTTAAAATAAGGAACCAAAACACAAAACCATTTACTAAATTGCACTTTTGGGCCTAATTAAGGACCCATCAACAGCTATCTTTTGGTAAGTATATAATCTATTCAAAATATTTTCTTCAGCAAATATGTAAATCAAAATTTTATGGTAATATAATAATTCTTGAAATCTGGTTATCGAGAGAACATGGATAATCGGTCATTTGGTTGATATTGCAACAAAATTATAAATATAATGACATAATTGAGAAAAAAAATCGGTGTTAAAATTAAAACTTTATGATAATATAGTGACTTCCTTGTAATTTTCCATATTAAAACTTAAAAAAAAAAAAAAAAAAAAAAAAAAAAAAAAAAGAGTTGTTTTAATTGATTAGTTACACATATAGCTTTCTATGTGTTGATTTAAATTGGATTAATATGACTGGGATGATTACTCTAATGTTTTGATATGATACTCTTATTTGATGTTGGAATACTAAGACTTATGTTTTGATGAAATGATTTAATAACTATTGTTTCTTTAATGGTTTAAAAATGAAAATTTTTTGTCATGATTTTTGGGATGTTACAGGTTGGGTGGGTAGCGAAATGGATGGCACTGACTTTGTCTTCTCCGATTGACTGCCACCTTGTAGTCTCCGGTTTTCCAGCGACTATGCTTGTAGATCTGAATCGATGTCATCGTCACATATCTGAACTCTGGAACTTGAGGGTTTCCAGATCGGACCATTGAACCCACCCCTAACGTCGTCGATATGGGTTACAACGTCCTTCGCTGGCTTGATCTATATTCGAATGACCACCGAAAAAAATCAATATGTCGTAGAACGTCCTCTGAGTCGATCTTTCGTCGAATGATCACTAGAACAGCTCCCCACCAACTCCTACAACGAACAAATTTAGAAATAACAGTCCTTTCCAGCAACAACGAAGGTTTTCGGATCGAAGGAGCTCCAGCGAAGAGCTCCATGTCGTCTTTCAGATCTTCACAGAACTAGGCAACGGAGATGGAATCTGATGACAATGGTGGTCGTTTTTGGTGGTGATAGTGGTTTCAGAGAGAGAGGGAGAGAGATAGAGAGAGAGAGAGAGAGAGAGAGATGTGGTTGGGTGGGCTTTTGGTGGGTTATGAGGGGGTAGGTTTATATTTTGTTTTTTATTTTTTATTTTTTTTTGTTTTGATTAAATAATAGTAAATGAAATAAAAAGAAAATGAAGAACAAACAGGAAGGACAAAAATGTCATTTTGAAGAGTTTTAAAAATTTTTGAACTAAATTTGCAACAAAATGAAAGTTTTTGACCAATGGTGTTAGTCCAAAACTTTTTAAACAAAAATGACAATTTTTTACATACGACAGAGACCAATTTTATAGTTTTTCACTTTTATTTTTTATTTTCCTTGTTTATTTTTATAGTTTTAATTCATTAGCGGATAACGTTTGTATTGGTTTACAAATGAATGGTATGTGTTTGTATTTGTAAAACAAAAATATTAGGTTGTCTGGTTTTTTCGATTATTTATAAATCGACACTAACAACACTAAACCGTACATCACATACTTTATGACATGATGTTAGGATTTGGAATAAAAATAAAGTCATTTATATGTTTTATAGTTGTTTTGTATGTTTTTTTAATATTTTTTTTAGTTTTTGTTCGCCTCTAGTCTCAATCTCTCTATCAGTTAAGTTGTATCTTGGAATTTAGGAAAATATATTTGATCGTATTAACGTATATTTGCCCTTCTTGGTAATTTGAAAGCAATTACACAAGATTATTTTAATCTTTTAAACAAAAGTATTTATAAAAAGAAGATTTATAAGTGCAAAAAAAACAATGAATTTTTAAAAAATCCCCAATTATAGCATTTGCAAAAATAGCAATGGACTTCAAAAAAATCCCTAATTATACAACGGTGTTGTGATATTTATCGGTATGCATCTCATATTCATTTGTTGACGACTAGTTATGAGACTCATACATTATATGGATTAATTTTAAAAAATTAAAAATAAAATTCTAAATATTTGAGAACTTTGAATTTATAAGAAAATAAATAAATTATTAAATTTGAAATGTTTTTTTATCTTTTAAATTTAAATAAATAAACAAAAGAAATAATAAGCTTTAATTTGGGAATTTTGAAATTAGTACGTAAATCCATTAATGAAATTGATATCCATTTATTACTAAATTTATTGTAATTATTATATTAATCTTATGTGGAATTTAATAAAATAAGAAAACATATAAAATGACATATGGAAAAAAATCAAAATAACTACAAAATAACATTTGACAAATTGAATGAGAGTGTGACATGTGGTAAAAAAATCTTCATTTATTATAGTAGATTTCGCACCTGACTGTTTTTTTGGGTTCTTTTTATTGGAAATAAATCATCTATGTAAATTAGTTTATTTGTTTTCTATATTTACTTTTAGATACCCTGTATATATCCCTATATTTTTGTATATAAGAGGGATTAGTAAAATCAATAAAATTGTTGGGAACATTTATCCCATCTTATATGGTATCAGCCTATACCGATCCCTAATTTTTTTCTCGCTGCTTCTGCCTCCCGCTTCTTTCTCAGCCTCTCGCTATGTCTTCTTCTTCAGAAACCTCATTCTTTCTAAACACCCTTTTTCATATGCTTACTATCAAGTTGACATCAAGCAATTACCTTCTGTGGCGAAATCAAATCACCCCTCTTCTCAATCATCATAAGTGGATGTCTCATGTCGATGGCTCCTCTACCATTCCGCCACCCAAAATCATTGTTGGCGGCAATGAAATCTCGAATCCAGCCCATGAAGCTTGGATCGATGTTGACCAGAAGGTACTCTTAATCCTTCAATTTTCTCATCCGAAGAATCAATGGAAGAGGTGTTAGGTCTTTCTTCCCCTCGAGAAGTTTGGACAGCCGTGGAATCCGCATATAGTCATGATTCTCAAGAATGGTCACAAAACCTCAAGGATTCTCTCCGTCAGCTTAAAAAGGGTACCCTTTCTGTCTCTGAATATGCTAAACAGTTCAAATCTATTTCTGATAAATTACAGGCTATTGGGCAATCGGTTCCTGAAACTGATAAAAGCCACTGGTTCTTGTGTGGTTTGGGACCTACCTTTGAAACCTTTTCAACTGCCCATATGGCTCTTCCTACACAACCAAGTTTTCGTACCCTTGTGACTCAAGCTGAAGGTCACGAGATGTTTATCTCATCATTACATGAACCGACTCCATCTCCTATTGCTTTTAATTCTTCTCGTGGGAGAGGTCGATCTGGGCAGTCTAGTAATCGGGGTGGCTCCTCTTCCCGTGGCAGGGGGAGGTCTGGTCATCGGCCTCCTCATTGTCAGTTATGTCGCCGTGATGGGCACTATGCATGCTTGTCCCGATCTTAGAAATTGTGCTCAACAATCTCCATATTCGGCTGCAAATCTTGTTTAAGCTTTCAATGTACATTGCAACATAAATGAGTCGCCTCCGGATTGGTGTGTTGATTCCGGAGCAACGGCTCACATGGCTCCATCTTCGATAGGATTTGGTTCCTCAGTTCCTTATCATGGCAAAGACAAGGTGGCTTTTGGCAATGGTAATATACTTCCCATCTCTCGTATTGGTACTTTTTCTCTTGCCCAAAATTTAAAATTACGAGATGTTCTCATTGTCCCTTATATCAAAAAGAAGCTACTCTTTGTCAGCAAATTAACTAATGACTACCCGATTGATGCTTTATTTTCTCGGTCCTCTTTTGCTATACAGGACACCCTCTACAAAATAATTTTGGCGACAGGAAAGCATAAGGATGGCTTATATGTCTTGGATCTAGCATCTTACGCATTGGTGGCATCAGTGATTTCTTCTAATATTGCATCTTTTGATTTATAGCATAAAAGACTTGGTCATGTTGCTTACAACATTATTTCTCTTCTTAATACAAATGGATTTTTACGTGTCACTTCTGTTTTGCCAAGTCCTAATTTATGCACATCTTGTCAATTATCCAAGCAACATCGTTTTCCCTTTCAATTAAATGATAAAAGATCCTTGCATGTTCTTGACTTAGTTCACTATGATTTATGGGGACCAGCTCCAGTTACATCTGTTGATGGTTACCGCTACTATGTTATATTTGTTGATGATTACTCTCGCTTCTCTTGGTTTTATCCCTTAAAACAGAAGTCAGATTTTTTTGACATTCTAGTCAATTTTTTAGTCTTTGTTCAAACTCAATTCACTTGCAAGCTGAAAGTGTTTCAAAGTGATGGAGGTACTGAATTCTTAAATCATCGAGTGAACAAATTGTTTGATGAAAATGGTACTCACCATCAAATGTCGTGTCCTTATATTCCTCAGCAAAATGGACGTGTTGAACGAAAGCATCATCATCTAACCGAAACCGGTCTTGCCATGTTGTTTGGTGCAAATGCACCTATTCACTTTTGGGTGGATGCTTTCTCTTCTGCCACATATGTTATCAATCGTCTACCCATAAAAATATTACAGAATAAATCTCCGTTTGAAGTTCTCTTCAATATTCTTCCAAATTACAGCAGCTTTAAGGTTTTTGGATGTTGGATTTTTCCATTTTTACGACCCTATGCGGAACACAAACTTGCTCCCCGGAGTATTGCATGCATCTTTCTAGGTTATTGTACTCAATATAAAGGATACAAGTGTTATGATCCTCTTACTTCCAAATCCTTTATCACCCGACATGCTAAGTTTGATGAAAACTCCTTCCCGTTTGTAAGTGATTATGACTCTACTAATGATTTTGCATTATTTTTGAGCTGCTACTCTGATGATTTACCACCTACTCTGCTCCTAAAAATTCAACACCAATAGCTACTTCACCAGAGACTGTTCCGTTACAATCTAAACTGTGCACCTCGTGCTTACATGACGACTCATCTCCGGCTTTCGCTACAACCTCGACATCATCCTCGACGCTGGTATCCTCTCCAGTTTTGACTCCAGCAGTCTCTCCGGGTCCTTCCCCACCACCTGTACCACCACCAGATTCGTCGGCCTCATCGCCACCATCATTACCTCCGGTTGCTCCAGCTCACGTTCATTCTATGTTTACCAGAAGCAAAGCTGGCATTGTTAAACCATGCCATATCTTTGATCTTCTTGCTATTTCCCCAACATTTTTGCAATGTGCCTTGTTTGCTGCCAAGGAGCCCAAGGGGTTTAAATCAACCTCCAAAATTGATCATTGGTGTCGTGCTATGTCGGATGAAATATAGGCCCTTCATGATATTAAAACCTGGACTCTTGTCCCACGACCATCACATGCGAATGTTGTTGGTTCTAAATGGGTCTAATATGAGTTCATTTGGGTTGCACGGCCCGGCATGGTCCATTTGCGTTGCACGGCATCGGGACAATTGGATAGACAAGATGAGGAAAAAGGATACTATTGATTTATATTAATTTATTATGAGTTCTAATATATTAATATGTAATCATATTATTTAATTAGTATTGATCTAGAATTAATTTATAATTAATTAAGTGATCAAAAGGAACTAATTAAATATGGACTCTTAGATATATATGTGTGATGGGCCAAGTTCATTTAGGTTGGGCTAATCTATCATGGATAGTCCATGGAGTGTTTAACCCATGGATCATATGAAATGAAGGGTCATGGGTTTAACCCTAATATCCACACTATATAAAGATGTCATTGGTTAGTGAAATGGGCACTAGTGTGTACACAAAAGGGCAAGGCCAATTTCACTAGAGAGAACCACAGTATCATTATTCTCAAGGTTATTCCAAGTGTTCATGGTGTTGTGTGAACCATTTGAGGTGTCACACTTGGGGTACTAGGCACTCAGGCTTCATGAAGACAAGCTACATCAACAAGGTATGTCTTCTAACTTGTTTTATTACCCAAATATTAAAGATTGTATGCTAGATAGGGTAATACCTTGGAATATTCATATTTGCATATATAATAGAGAAAACATAGATCCAAGGTATTTAGGGTTGCATGTACACCATAGGAGTGTTAGAATGCTCAAAACCCAACAGTGGTATCAGAGCCATGGGTTGTTTTTTGTTATATTGATGAAAATGTTTTATTTTCAAAGTTGGAAAAGAAAGGAAAAAAAACATGACGTTTATCAAATTTTAAGATAATTACTTGTTTTTATGAAAACTAAATTATTTGTAAAAGTTGAATCATTTTCTATATGAGTTGAATTAGGTCAAATTTAGTAAAAGATAAAATGATATGATTATTTTATTAGTTTTAAAAGTTTGATCTAAAGAGTGTTCTTTTTTAAACCTCCATAAGTTATGGATATGAAAAGGTTTTAATAAAAATTGATTCAAAGTTTTTATGGAGTTACAAAATTTGGTGTTAATGTTATAAATAATTTCATAACTCATTCTTAAGTTATGGAACATGAAAAGTTTCATCATAAAACAAGCATTTAACTCCATAAGTTATGGATCACAAAACGTTTTTGTGTTACCTTGTTTTATGAGTGAATTTAGATAACGAAAAAAATTATATGATAGTTGGTTTTAATCCGAATTGATCTAAAAGAAGTTCATAAAACATGTTTTTGTAACTTAAAAGTCACATTTATGAATCTTAAAACTCATAAAAGTTGTCATAGGTTACAAAATGAAGAGTCTTTTTCCTCATTAAATTGTTTTATGACTCCATAACTTGTCCTCAAGTTATGGATGTTCAAGAGTCTCTTCATTAAAGTTTTTAAAACTTTAATTAAACTCATAAGTTATGAAAATCCAAGAGTTTTGAATAGTTTCAAAATTTCCCTCAAGTTAAGCCTTTTCAATTTTAAAAGTTAAAATTCAACCCTTATACTTTATAATATTATAAGTTAATAATATTATATATATACACACACACACACACACACACACATATATATATATATATATATATATATGTGTGTGTGTGTATGTGTGTGTAAGAGCAAGTCGTCTTACCATTAGTAGGCCTCATTCACGAAGCCGGTCTATAAGGGGGGAATAAGGTTACTGCCTATAAAATGACAGTTTAATGGGTGTCCACTCTCACCCACCGCTTCCTTGACTGGTGGAGGGTCGTTAGCCGAACGGGTAGAACAAGGACTATAATTCTCCCTTAATTAAAAGTATTAATGATAAATACTAAGTAACCAAACTCTTAGTAATACCCAATCTTAGTTACTTATGTGAATTTAGTGCTAACCCATGAAATTACACTTTTCACTTTGCTTAAGTCGGTTAGTGGAGCGTGTGTGGTTAACTGGCACACTAGCTTGATTTAACAAGGTAGGAAAAGGGTAATTAATGTTTATCATAGTATCAGTGGAGCGTGTGTGGTTAACCGGCACATCAATTGAGGGGTAAAAATTAAGGGTCCCAAGTATATTTGCATGGTTATTCACACCTTGTTTTGTGATCCTCGGCATCCCAGTCACAAAACCTGAAGGGCACACTCGAGATTGAAACATGCCATTGAACTGTTCAATGAATCTCAAAAGATCTAGGAGTTTCAAATCCAATTAAAAAACCTAATTAATTATTTCATTTTTTCATGGTGGAAATTGGTGAATCGTCATTCACCTACCTTCAAATATTTTATAGCTTGGATTACGGCATCCCTCTTCCAAGTTATAAAATATTGTGTTGGTTCCTGTTATATTAAGGACTTTAGATCAACTATCTTCAATATCTCCCAAAAGATGTCTAGTTCAGACATCTATGATCTTCCCAAATCTCTTGGAACTTCACTTCCTCCACCACCTCCAATTATTCTCCCTTACCTACAAGTTCAAGGTCACTCAAGCCCTAATGGCAACCAAGGTCTATGTGTGATCGCATCTTGGAGATGAAGGAACATATTGACAAGCTGGGAGAGTTGGGTGTCAAAGTCTTAAGAAAGTTAGATGTTCAATCACTTTCTAAGTCACATAGAAAGTTACCTTTGGGACTACTATGAAATAGACTATGACATGACCCTTAATGATCTTATCTATTTGCTTGGTACTGCTGAATCAGCAATGATTTGGAGCTTTGGTAAAGCAAATTTTATTAGTAGATTAACTTTCCAAACCTTCAATGGACGTTGACAATGGTTGCATTGGATACCCAGTAAAAGCCTTCTCTTCACAATGGAAAGGGATTAGCCATAGTCAACTCGGTTGACCAAATGGTAAAGGGAAAGGCTAAGTCTGAGATTGTCTCATGTACCATTCCCAAAGGGTCCATGTGTTTCTATTTCCAAACGGAAAGGGCATTGGTTGCAAAGCTGCCAAATTTACCTGAAAGATGATAAGGTTGGTAAAGTCAATAAGTTTGACTCTACTTAGGTAAAGTCCACTATCTAACTTGATTAAGTTTCTATTCTGAGATTCTTATTACATGATGTGACTGGGTCACATGTTAATGTTTTAAGAATCAAAGGAAAAGTGAAGGAAACTTAAAGAAAGAGTAAGTTGAATCTGACCGCGAAGATGGATTTCTATTGCTTGATTGAAGATCGGATTCTTGAGCTACTCTTACGAGTTATGATAGATTGATAGGAAACATGTAATAACATAGTTTTCATTTAAAGTTGCATTGTAAGGAAAAGTTTTTCCGCATTTTATAAATAAATAAAAGTTTGTTTTACTTTATTTTATATCTCCTTGCAATGGCATTTATGAAAACTTGATGTTTGTATGTTTCTAGCAATATTGGAAATATGAATTTGATTCTTTCTTTTGTGGTAGTGTCTAAATTTACCAAATAAGGAAAGATTCTTATCACCCAAGGTTTCAGTTGGATAGAAACTTGGAATCATGCAAGTTGTATAGCATGATGAATGAGAACTTTCAAGCATTGGAAAATTAACACTAACTACTTGTTTACATGGATGTGTGAGTCAAGTAAAGGACTAAGGGATCGAGTACACATTCTTGTGCACTGGTCAAGTCCACCACAAAAGATCGATAAGACTATTCGTCATAATTTACTAAAGCTTAGTAAATATGGTTATACTTACAAGCTTAAGTGTAATTCTGAGACATTGGAAAAGGTTCCAATGTATGGCAGAGCGAATAAGAAGAATCAACTTAGGCAGAAAGTTAAAAGTTTCTCAAATCTGAAAAGATGGGAGACTACTTTAGCATCATGTTTTGTGATCATCTTAATGATTTAAAATTCATGTAACAATTAGTCCTCTAAAGTCATCTTAGTGTATTCTTATGACTAAAAAGAGGAATCTTGAATTGTTAAAATGATTAAATCAAGAAGATGAGTCATGCTTCGTTCCAAAAACAATACTTAGAGTTATACTCCAAGATTGTAACTTGATTGACACATCTTAAAGAAGGTTTATTAACACTAGTCAAATGTAAGAGTAAAAGGTTTTCTACTCTTGTACATTTGAAATTGGTAAGTTGTGATGTTTTGGATAAAACAAAGACCAACTAAGGCCAATTGTGTGAAGTTTTTGTCTTGATTAGAATCCACACTATCTCTTGAATATCTGTCAAGAAAGTCTTATATTTCAAGAGGACAGTAGGACTCTAAAAGGATCCTGAAAGGGTTTCAAGAAGTAATCAAGAAGAAAAAACTTGTATTTTATCACTAGCACACAACTAGAGGTTTATAACCTATCGTGTTGACATTTCTGTGCCCATTCCAGTTAAGTTGGCTATAAATTTGAGTTCTACATGTTCTCAATTGTTTGCATAACTACTTGGAAGCAATGGCAGGCCCTTGAGCTGCTAGGTGGCAAGAAATTAAGACTGAGTTCAGTCCATATGAGTTTGGATTTGTCATTATCCTTATCTTATAATTATGGTTTTGACAAATTCATGTGGATAAGAACACATACACCATAAAATCTAAGGGTCATAAGGCTTCTCTCCAGTTCATGAAAATGATGGTGAGGAAACACTTCCACCAAGTAGATTTGAAGCAGATAGCAAAGATCTAAAAAACCGAGATTATGATTACGGTATCCCTTTTCATAGTTCTAAAATTGTTTAAACACACCCGTGAGCTATCTAAGATAAGGTGTATGATTTTGATAAAGTCTTATCAAGGCAATCTCGTCTCAGAAATTTGAACTTTGGTAAGAAAGTCAGTAAAGTATTTACTTCTAGAATTCCAGCTGATTTTTGAGTACATGTCAAAGCTAGTAGGAGAATAAATGTTATGCTAATGATCATCATGTTAGTAGGAGCATGATAATTATGATAAAGGTTGCAAGTTAGCAATGTTAATTATAGAAAACAAAAGTTTCAATTCGTGAAGTTGCAGGGGTTGAAAAGTTGTTTTGCTATAATTAAGGGAGAGGAAATTATACTTCATTTCAATTCTAAAAGCTTAGATTGAGGTTTTAATCATCTTTAGTCAAGGATATATATGAATTTTGTGTTGGAATGGCTCAACATAAGGAAATTCTATATATGGGTCTATTATTTGCGTTCTAAAATTCGATTATGATTACGGCATCCCTTTTCATAATCTGAATTATGAGAACTTGGCAAATAGAAATATTGTAGCAAAAGGAATGGTCCAGTATCATGTCTTTATGTGATACATCATGAATCGTGTCCCATATGCTTCGGATATAGGATCGATTGCATGTGCTATAATATTTATCCTTTCTAAATTTTTCCAAATGCCTAGGGCATTAAGAGGGAAAAGGTCTAGAATTGAATATGACTAAAGTGATTAAGCAATTGCCGAGGACAATCTAAGGTTTACCAAAGATTGGTTGCTCAGGGACAGTTGGAAGTATAGTGTTAATTTTTGGAAGGACCATATTGACATATTCTGAAAAGAAGCAACTCTTGTTCAGAAGTGATAGTCAAAATGGGAATGTTTCATAGGTGGAAGTTATTAAATCTATGTAAGATTAGAAAACTTAATGCAAGAAGGATGTTTCCCATGGAATGGATCTCCATTGGAATACTCTGTAATGTCTTTTAACAAGTGTTTGTGACTTTGTACATAGCCATTACAAGAGGATCTGTGCATATAAGTTTAAAATCTAAAAGATTTCGATAAATGATAGGAATTTGGAATTCTTACATTTTCGATAAGGATTTGGGAGTGTGAAATTAGAATCATTGAAATTATGTTCAATTGGTTTATTTCACAAAGTAAGGATCATAGACAAACACACGTGCATACTTAGTGTATGGAAAAGATATTGTTTAGAAAAACATAGTGTACATGCTTGGAGCATGGGACAACTAGTGTTTTCAATTCAAGTACAAAGTTGATAAAACCGAAACAATGAATAATGATGTAACACCCCGAGTTCAGAAATGCAAGTTCAGGGTGCTTGGTGTAATTAAGGAGGATCAACTCGGCGAGTCAATGGATAGACTCAGCGAGTCGAGTCACGATTGTGGTCATCTTCTTAGTGACCAACTCGGAGAGTTGGCAGGATGGACTCAGTGAGTCCGTGCTGGAATGAGAAACCCTAATTCCTAGGGTTTGCACCCTATTTAAGGAGCCTTAAGGCTACATTTCGGCCCCTTATCACCCCTTTAAGGACCAGAAGCCCTAAAATCATAAGAGAAGAGCCTTGGGAGCATTTTGGAGCTTAGATAAGTGATTTAAGAGGGAACTCTTCAAGACTAAGGTGCTTGGATCAAGGAGGCTTGAGGAGATTTGGTTTACTCTTCAGTTGAAGGTTGTTTTGAGGTAAGGATTCGGCATCTTGGCTTTATTCCTTCTAGATCCACCTTTTTTTGAGCTTTAGGGTTTGTGTGGAAGAATTTATGTTGAGATCTTGATGCATGAGTTAGATCTGGAGTTGAAACTCCAGATCTGAGTTCCATATGTATTCTATGTGTAACGTGCCAAAAATCCGTACCAAAAATTTTCTTTAAATCATTACCAAAGCCATATTCATAAAACATACCATAAGTCATAACATGAATTCAGAGTATCATTTCCAAAACATATTTTCATTATCAGAGTAAAACATCCCAGGCTGACTAATCAATGGTGTGTGCCATGCGATCACCCCGAGCTCTACCCTCCGCTACCGGAAGCACCTGAAACCAAAACTGAAAACTATAAGCACGAAGCTTAGTGAGTTCCCCAACCTACCACATACCTTGCATAATCACATACAACATATACTAGGCCACGCCGCTATTTCGGGCCTCGCCCGCTACAACGGCCCCACCACTCTAGGCCCCGCCTGGCTTCGAGCCCCGCTCGGATACAAATCTGTTTCACTTAGGCCTCGCCTGTCACTAGGCCTCGCCCGCTAACATATAATAGCACATAAAAATATCACAACACATAAGCTAAACATATGCTAATGGATCCTGTCCTAAGGCCTCGCCTATCTTGGGCCTCGCCCTTGTCCTGTTATTTATGAGTCATGGAACCCCATCCACGCTCCTACTGATAGTGAGATACAGGCCCAGCTCACACTCACTCTTTCCCTAACTTGGGCCTCACCCCTGCTCTGCTGCTAATGAGATGTGGAACATCGTCCAACCTCTTCTATTGGTGAGATACGGGACCTCACCCACACTCACCACCCTACCAGGCACATACAAGTACCACACAGACAACAAATATACTCTATCATGCAAACCATTCCTTGGGCACCCGCCCTCTATCAATGGACCTTGGTCCTAAATATCATACTGGGATATAGTGCCTAGGCCTAACCCCTGCGTCTTCCTACTCATATCTACATGGGTCGGCATTGTGGCCTTAGACCCATTCACACAAAGGGAAACTCACCTAGTAATTCTGAACTTGCTGGTAATCCCTTTGGCCGCTGTCTGACAACTCTCTCTGAACTGCTGCTCCACTAGCTCCCCGAGCTACCAATATCAATATAGCACTTAGTCTAACTGTCCTCCGAAATTCAACTGAGTTCACTCTGGTCAAAGTCAACCTTCCAGGTCAACCCTACTCGCCGAGTTCATACGCTCAGAATCCTTTTCATTTGCAACTCGCCGAGTCAGCCCTTGACTCGTCGAGTCTACCGATTTCCGAGTCCTATCCTGTCCAACTCACTGAGTCCCCACTCAACTCACTGATCCGAGTCTTAACTCAAAGTGTTTGGGGTTTCGCGACTTGACTCGTCGAGTCCAAGAACAGACTCGCCGAGTCCAAGGCAATCTTCAACAGACTTGCCGAGTTGTTCATCCAACTCATCGAGTTCATCTCCATCTTCATACTACTCGCCGAGTCCACTCGAAGGACTCGCCGAGTCTATTCAGTCCTTCAAACATTCAGAGGCTTTTTAGTCATGCATGGACTCCAAACTACAGATCCACTCTTCTAAAGCCTATTCCTCACATAAAGTGGCAAACTTTACGTGTAGCTAAGGAGATCTAGGCTCAAAACACTATAAACTAGGGTTGAAGACAGGGAAGCTTTACAATCAACCCATAGACTGATGCTTTATGATTTTCTAGGCCAAGATACACTTAGATCTGAAGTAGCAACTTCAGATCTGGGCTTCTAACTCGAAATGGTTCTTAAACTTGCCCTTAAAGCCCCAAATCTCATGTTAAAGGTTGATCTAAGTGCAAAAGAGTGAAGGTAGCGACTCATTACCTTCAAATGCTCTGAAAAATCCCACAAACTCTGGATCTACTGCCACTCCTTGAATCCCCAATGGTTCCCTTCTACCTTCTTTCTTCAAATCACCCAAAATGGCAAGAAAGCTTGAATGTACAACAATGGAGGCTTAGGGTTTCGTATTCTGGATAAGAGAGGCTACAAGGAACCCTAAAAGAGAGAATGGGATGCTTAAATAGTGCACAAAGTCCCGGATTTAGGGTTCCCCTCTTCAGACCGGACTCGCCGATTCCTCTTTGCCGATTCGCCGAGTCGGTTACTTAATCGATCCTCTGGATCCCGCTCCGACTCGTCGCGTTCCTCCCTGGACTCGACGAGTTGACCCTTTGACTTAGGTTTTTCTTTCCTTTCTTGGCCTTTCTGATTTTGAGTGTTACAACTCTCCCCCACTTAAACTAAACTTCATCCTCGAAGTTCGCTATCGCTAACTGACCTCTGATCTGCCTCAAACACTCTGTCTGGGAGACCTAACACCCGCTGACTACCTTCGTTGGCCTTCCGCCCGATCATTCTTACTAACATTAATCCTTGCGGATAATATTCTCGGGTTAACCCTAACCCTGACTATCCTGGAAACACAACTTACTCGACTGACAAACCTTCTGGTACTCCTCGAGTACTTATGCTGGACACCCTAGGTGGTTCACCCCTTTTTCCTTATGCGCTTTCTGGCCTCCCCAAGGCAACGTTCCATAACCAACTACTTCCTTTGTCACTGTGAAGGTCCTATCCTTCAACAAATCCATTACTCCCACTTCCTCCAGTACGGGTCGTTACCACCAGTCTCCATTGGACACTTTTCACTGCTATAACTTAGTGCTAATCACCCCTCCCAGCGAATGGTCCAGATAATCCTTCGAGTAAAAGATTCATACCCGCAATGGTTAGACTCAGACGAGAGCTGTGCAACAGGGTCAAATCCTTCCCTCTGAGATTATCCAACCTGTTGTGATGTGCATAACACCCCTCGATCAACTAATTGCATTCCACCATAAACTGCTTATCATCACTGCCTCTGTTGTCCCTTTTCTGCCTTACGAATGAACCGAGCACCCTGGTCCCTACTGATCTATCAATATTTGGATTTCCGGCTCCCACCGGTCGCTAGCCCCAATACAAACTTATAGTCACTCCCAGCGACTTCCGAGGAAACTTAGGCTACCTAATACTACCCCCTCTATTCTGCCATTCTGGCACTACAAGTTCGGGGATCCTCAATCTCCTAACTTGACCCTAAGGTCCTTACCAGGTCCCACCTGTACTACCAAAACTCACGGGCCTCGCCCACGGGTCCCACCCGACTATACTACTGAGCAACCCTGCTCTCAGGTCTCACCTATACTACTACTCTTAAACAGGCCTCGCCCACGGGTCTCACCTAACTACATCCTGGAGCTGCCATTCCCAAGGTCACACCTATCTAGGGCTATGTAGGCCAGCTCCACACTATTCTCATTTACTACCTATTCCTGATTCCTTCCTGGATCACTAGGAGGTAAGGGCCTCGCCCCAACTCTGCTAACTAGGAGATACCGGCCCCCGCCCACACTCCGCTAACTAAGCTGCTAGGGAAAACTACGGCTTACTCGTATCCTTACAACACCTTCCACCTCTGGCTTGCTGACGCAAAATGTCGCGGCTCTCCCGCTGTTCTAGCATGCTCTACATGCTGACTCTGCCACTAACTATTATCACTAAATCACCCCATGCTATCGTTCTCAAAATCCTCATTCCAACTCCTTCGAGTCCTACAGACGATCCTCCATTCTGGGATTCCAACCAAATACCAACCATCTTGATTACATGATCTAACTGTTGGGAAGTTTATCAAACACCCAACCCGGAACTCATCAACCCATCCATCGCTGCTACTTTTTTCCTTCTCAGAGGTCGTGTGCTCATCCTGGATCTGCGCGCTCTTACCATTGCACATTCAGAGGGTTCTCCCCCACTTTGATCCTGCTTATACCTCACTACTCAATGCTTGAGAAGGGTTCCCAATCTTCTCTGCTATATCGCAAACAATCTGCTGATGAACCAAACTTGCCATAGCTAGAGACCTAACCGATCCATCACTCAATAATACCTTATCGAATCCAACGGGTCACTACTGATTTCCACACAAGCATGCTATAGTTACTTCATCCTAAGTAGCGTGCTTCCCTAAGGCACCACCCCCTTAACTACCACTTAATTATCAAAGGTATGCAGATGGCATATAACTAAATTGCAAGCAAGCCGCTAAATTCTAAAATACTTATACCATAAATGATGCAGAACCATAACAATATAATCATGAACAGAGAAAGCAGAAAATGGAAGACACATACCTGCAACGTTCAGAGTTGCTCGTGTCTCCATGGTAGTCATCTGAAAAGCCCTGTCTCCTACCGCAGGCGCCTCTGCTCGACTCTGACGGTCGTCTGTGATCCTCAAAGTTGCAGGGGCAGGCGCTATCACCCATCCTGCCGAAAACAAACTGGAGCACTGGGCCTTCTTGTGGCCCCGCTGACTGCAGTGGAAACATATCAAATCTGATCCCTGCATGGTGGTAGCAGTGCAATCCCTGCTAAGATGACCAGTCCGGTTGCACTTGAAGCAGCCTGAATCCCACCACTACCACTCCTACATGCACCTTCGTGCGTCTTGCCGCACCTCCCGCATCAGTCGCACCTCTGGTAATCCCTCGATCTCGAATCTGACCCCTTGGGCCTTTTGCCCGAACCTGTGGCTACCTGAACCTCATCTAGCTTCCTCTTCCGGATCTGCTCCAAATCAATCTCCCTCTCTCTAGCCCGAGAGATCATATCTTCCAGCGTCTTACAGTCGGACCTGCTCACGAACTCCCTGATGTCAGCCCTCAACATCTCGTGATATCGGGCCTTCTTCATTTCCTCATCCGCGACATACTGCAGAACAAGAAGGGCCCTCTCCCTGAACTTAGCGGTGATCTCCGCCACAGTCTCAATAGTCTGCGTCAAATCCTGAAACTCCTGTGCCAACTGCTGCACCTCAATAATCGGAGAAAACTTAGCCCTAAACCTAGCCGAGAAATCGCTCCATGTCATCGCGTCCAACGCGGCATCATAACCAATGGCATTACCAACCTCCTCCCACCAATCCCTCGCTTTGTCCTTCAGAAGACAGGAGGCGAGTTTGACCTTGTCCCCCTCGGGACACCGGCTCGTACGGAATGTGTTGGCAACATCGGCCAACCATCTGCTGCTAGCAATGGGGTCCCTAGCCCCATGATAATATAGCGCTCCGCAAGCTCTAAACTCTCGGAATGTTAAAGTATGAGCTCCCATCAAAGCCATCATCTTTGTATGGAAGGCTCCCAACGTCTCATCCAAAATCTCCAGTATACCCTCCTTGACCGTGCCAAAGATCACAGGAGTCTGATCTAGGATACTACGCGTAACCTCCACTGATATCAACTCCCTCATCTGCTCATCGAGCTTCTTGGCCCCTGAACCCAAGCCTGATCCCTCTCTGGCGCCTGATCCAACCACTGGCCTCTCTCGCAATGTCACCATGTTGAAAACATAACACAATAACCATCAGAATACTCATCACTGCTGAGGGATCATACACATACTACAAGTTTCTCGGTCTCATCTCGGCCTTTCTCAAATCGAGTACGGATCCTCTGCTTTTAGTAGTACGGGCCCATATTACCTTCCACATCTATCCGTACTTTCCTCAAGAACTGCTTCGACTCCACCAAGTCCCTTTTTCTACTACTATTGCTCCCAACACTATCTCATCCTAGGCTTACCCTAGGGAACCTCTGACTCAACTCAAACCAGTCCTCAGCTACTAAAGGCCTCCTTGTGATGACAATTAGCCATCACCTGAATACCATCACATGTGATGAGGCTCAGATAATCCTTCGAGTAAAAGACTCATCCCTACAACGGTTGGACTCAAACAAGAGTTGCGTAATAGGGCTAAATCCAACACTCTGAGATTATTCAACCCTGATCACATGTGGCGTGACGTATTCACCTAATGGCTAACTCTCATCACTCGGATTCCCACAATGCACAAAGCAAGCAGCATTCAGACAAGGGAAAATCTAACCATGACATACTCAACAATCATAATCTCATATCAAGAATCTGCACTAGCATGCGACATAAGCTCATAACTCAGGCATAACCTAAACAGGCTATCCTACTACTGTCTAATCAACACTATCATGCAGCTCAAAGCACATATAACAGGCACATAAGGCATCCTCCTTAGATCCTTAGTCCTAATCTAGCATGTTGTTCTACTAACTGATAATCATAACATAAACTTGCATGGGTATTTTGGGGTACTTACTTGAGCTCGGCTGATTGCATGCACCACACCCTTTTCTCTTATCAGAATTATTTTCTTTCTAAATTCTTTTCGCTTTACTAAAACTGTTTCATTTCTAAAAACTCTTTTTACAAAACTGTATTTTTCGTTTTGAAAACTTTTAGACCAATCCCTTAGTTTGAGTTCAGACACACCCGAGAGTATGTCCGAATCCCTCACCAAGGTTCTGATACCAACTTGTAACGTCCCAAAAATCCGTACCAAAAATTTTCTTTAAATCATTACCAAAGCCATATTCATAAAACATATCATAAGTCATAACATGAATTCAGAGTATCATTTCCAAAACATATTTTCATTATCAGAGTAAAACATCTCAGGCTGACTAATCAATGGTGTGTGCCATGCAATCAACCGAGCTCTGCCCTCCGCTACCGGAAGCACCTGAAACCAAAACTAAAAACCGTAAGCACGAAGCTTAGTGAGTTCCCCAACCTATCACATGTTGGATTAGTGTCTAAGCCCGTAACCATATTTGGTAAATTCTTGACCCGGTTGTGCATGGTCCTTTTGGGTTGCCTTCACCAAAGCAACTTGACTGGAGAAATAAATAGAGAAAGAGTTTATTATGATTTATTAATATGTTATAAGAATAATATATGAAAGGAGAAATAATATTTGTTTAATTAATATTGGTCAATAATTAATTAGGAATTAATTTTGTGATCAAGTGTAATTAATTAAACTAGAGGGGCTGAATTGTAATTATGTGATAGTTGCAAAATAGGGCAATGGTTATCCTTATTAAAGGATGGACGAATTCAAGGATAAGGATATCCTTAAAATCATCCAAGGTCCAAGAGATAAGGGTTTTTAGGGCTTATCTTTGTTGGAATAGTGTCTAAGGCTGCAACTATATTAGGCAAGTATTTGATCCGGTTGTGCATGGTCCTTTTGGGTTGCCTTCACCATAGCAACTTGATGGATGATTTGTTAAGAGAGAGTAAATATTATAAGGAATAATATATGGTTATTTGATTAATATAAGTCATAAATTAATTGGAATTAATTTGGTGACTTAAAGAGATTAATTAAATAAAGGGGTATAAACTGTCAATTGTTTGATAGTTAAACTTTAGACTATAAATCCATTGGGATATGCTTTGGACGAATTCTATGAGATATAGGATAGCTAAAATCGTCCAAAGGTTTATCTATGGAATGGATTTGGATAGCCTTAAGAGAAGATTATCCAATTAGGGTTTAGGTTGTAACCCTTAAGGAGTCTACAAGTATAAATAGACCCTAGGGGTGAGGGAATTCGACACACCATCTAAAGTAGAGATACTCTGGCCGAATTCCTCCCCTCTCCTCTCTCCTAAATCATCTTGCTTGCTATTGGTGTTTGTAAGCCATTAGAGGAGTGACATTTGTGACTCTAGAAGCTCCAAGACAACAAGATCAACAAGGAATCCAAATGTATGATTCTAGATCTATTTCAATGTTGTTATTTAACCTAATTAGCCATTAGAAGTCTTGGATTCAAAGCATGTTGAATTAGAAAGCCTAGATCCAAGCATTAGGGTTTTGCATGTGCACATAGGAAAGTTCTTATGGCTAAAACCCATCAGTGGTATCAGAGCCTAGCTTGGTTTTCTTTAAATTGTTGCTTAATTAACTGAAACAAACCTGCAAAATTCGATTTTGGGTTTATGAGTCATGAACTCGGCGAGTTCCAAAGTGGACTCGGCGAGTAGGCCTGACTCGGCGAGTCCCTTTGTGTACTCGGCGAGTCCGGGCGTCAGGATTAGGCAAAACCGGGATTTTTTCATGTTTATCTTATGGAAACTTACCTTAATCATATTAGATCAACCCTAATCCGTTTTTTTTGATATATATGACTATAATCTTGATCTAATTAAAGATATTTATCATCTAATAAAATATTTAATTTCCTTATGTGATAAATGATTAATTATTTTGATAATTATCTTAAAAGAAATCTTGGATAAATCAAATAAAGATAATTAGGATATTAATTGTTAATTGGAATTATTTGTTATTTGATCCTTCATGTTTTAAATGTTTAAAACCTACCCTAAATTTTTGAAATTTATATTTGTGATTAAAAGTTTTAATTTAGACAACTTAAATTTCAAACCCTAGATTTTGAAAAAGTTTTAAAATACAACCCTATACTAATATGATATTACTAGAATAATATATATATATATATATATATATATATATATATATATATATATATGTATAACTAAATGCTAGTCTTACCGTTAGTAGGCCTCATTCACGAAGCCGATCTATAAGGTGGGTATAAGGTTGCGGCCTATAAAATGGTGCTTAATGGGTGTACACTCACACCCACCGCTTGCTTGATTGGTGGAGGGTCGTTAGCCGAACGGGTAGGATAGGGCAACCTCATCTTCTCATTAAAAGTATAATAAGAAATACAAAGTAACTACACGTTTTAAAAATTTCCCAATCTTAGTTACTTTAGGAAAAGTGAATTGATGCAATCCCATGAAATTACACTTTGCACCTTGCTAAGAAGTTAGTGGAGCGTGTGTGGTTTACCGGCACACTAATTGGTTCTAAGCGAAGGTGACAAAGGGTGATTCATTGTTTATCATAGTTCGATGGAGCGTGTGTGGTTTACCGGCACATCGAATAGGTGATCGTTACAATGAAGTCACCATGTGAATTTGCATGGTAATTCACACCCGCTTTGTGATCCTCGGCATCCCAGTCACAAACGAGAGGGGCATATCGAGATTTAAACATGCCATTGAATAGTTTCAATGAATCTCATCCGAACCTAGGAATTCTCAAAAACACTTAGGACTAATAGTTTAAGTTTTGTAATGGAGAATTAGTGAATCGTCATTCACTTACCTTCAATTTATTTGCATATTAGATTACGGCATCCCTTTTCTAGTATGTAAATGTTATTGTTGGATCCTAGCCCTAATTTTCTTATTGGGTGAGAATTAGGGATTATTATTCTAATCTATCTTTGTCCTTTTTCTAATTGAAGATGTCGAACGCAAACAACGCTGCTGCTAGTTCTTTCACATTGATGAGCCTTTGCCAAAAGGTCACCTTCGATGGAACAAACTTTAGCGAATGGATAAGATACATTCGCACCATTGCTCGCTATGAGGATAAAGAGTATGTCCTCGATGAGAAGCTCGAGAAAATCAACCCCGAAGTTGCTACTCCCGAAGAAATCACCGCCTTTGAAACTCATGAGCGAGATGCAAAGAAGGTACATTGCATCATGATCGCCACCATGAACTCTAAATTCCAAAAGTCCTACGAGGACATGTATCCATACGAGATGCATCAAGACTTGTTGGAGAGATACCACCAAAACGCGAGACAAGAGCGTTACGAGATTTTCACTAACATGATCTCCGCTAAGATGGGTCATGGAGAATCTCTTACCGTGCACCTACAAAAGATGCAAAGGTATGTCGACCGCCTTCGCAAGTTAAATGTTGACTTCGGTGAAGACTTGGCGATCGACATGGTGCTTCACTCTTTGCCTCCAATGTACAACCAATTTAGGATGACCTACCACATGAACAAAGAAGAGGTCACCCTAAGCAAACTCCAAGGTCTCTTGAGGGTCGCTGAGAGCAACTTCAAGGACAAGTCTGTTGCACCTACTCCCAATCCGTCCGCTGCTCCTGTCTTGGCTATTGGTCAAGGGAAGGGAAAGAAGAGGAAAGCTTCATCGAATAACTATCACAAGGTGAAAGCCCGAGATGGTGCCTCTTCTAGTGGGACCAAAGTTGATCCCGCTAAGCCCTACTCTAACCCAAAGGAGGTAGAGTGCCACCACTGCCACAAGATAGGACATTGGAAGAGAAGCTGCCCGGATTACCTGCAAGCGATCAAAGAAGGAAAGATCAAGCCATCTTTCGCAGGTATATACACAATCAAATCTAACGATTCTAATCATGCTATTTCTTGGGTTCTTGATACCGGTTGTGGTTATCACATTTGTTCTAATGTGCAGGGACTAAGAAGAAGTAGGGATGTAGAGCAAGGAAGGATCAATCTAATCATGGGGAACAGAAGATCGTCGCCTGTGACCAAGATTGGAGTGTATTCTTTAGTGCTTAGGAATAGTTTGGTTTTAGATTTGAACAATTGTTGCTATTCGCCAGAAATGGCTAGAAACATCATTTAATTTCATGGTTTATATAGACAAGGATTTAGATTTTCTTTTAATAATGAGAATGGTTCTATTTTGGCTTATCTAAATGGTGTCTTTTACTTTGAAGCTACACCATGTAATGGAATATATGAAACTGTTATGATTGTTGATAACTTAGGAAATGATGTTTTGAATATTGATTCTTCCACTAGTATGGATAAAGCATCCTTGTGGCATTGTCGTCTTGGACATGTCAACAAGAAACGCATAGCACAACTCCAAAAGGATGGAGTGTTGGAGTCATTCGACCTTAGGGAAGATGACACATGCGAGTCTTGTTTACTTGGAAAGATGACTAAGTCACCCTTCACGAGTACTTGTGAAAGGGGTGAGGGGCTATTGGACCTAATACATACCGATGTATGTGGACCCTTTAGATCAACCATGAAGGATGGGAACCGCTTCTATGTGACTTTTACCGATGACTATAGTAGATATGGGTATATCTACTTAATCAAGCAAAAGTCAGACACCTTTGAAAAGTTCAAAGAGTTCAAGAATGAAGTGGAGAATCAATTGGGCAGGAAAATCAAGATGCTTCGATCCGATCGAGGAGGAGAGTACCTAAGTCTTGAATTCCACGATTATCTCAAGGAGTGTGGAATAGTTTCGCAATTGATGCCTCCTAGGACACCGCAGCTGAATGGTGTGGCAGAAAGGCGTAATCGAACCTTATTGGATATGGTTCGCTCTATGATGAGTCGTGCTTCACTACCTATCTTCTTTTGGGGGTATGCCTTAGAGACTGCCGCCCATATCCTTAACCGAGTCCCTACTAAGAAGGTTGCCAAAACACCTCACGAGATGTGGACAGGTAAAGCTCCCTCGTTGGCACATATCAAGGTTTGGGGTTGCGAGGCTTTCGTAAGACGAGATACTCACGACAAGCTTGAACCTCGAAGTGAGCGATGTATTTTCATCGGCTACCCGCAAACATCCTTTGGATATCTCTTCTATAGACCGAAAGACAATGTTGTCTTTGTTGCGAGGAGAGGAGTTTTCCAAGAGCGAGAACTCATAAGCCAAGGAGACAGTGGGAGGCAAATCGAACTTGAAGAGATTCAAGAATTGATAGATGAAGGAACCTCTACCGCTGGCATTCAACCCGAGGAGGAAACTCCGGTTGAACCGATTGACGAATCCTTACCTCTCAGACGTTCCGATAGAGTTAGAGTTCACCCCCAGTTTTATGGTTTTCATATTACTACCGAAGGGGACACGTATATTAGTGATGGTACACTAGTAAATCTTGATGAACCTAATAGCTATAAGGAAGCCATGGCAGGCCCGGAGTCTGTGAAATGGAAAGAGGCAATGGATAGCGAGATCCAATCCATGTACGATAACCAAGTTTGGAATTTGGTTGATTATGTTCCCGAACGTAAGACCGTTGGGTGAAAATGGATCTTCAAAAAGAAGACCGACGTGGATGGGAACGTACACACATATAAGGCGCGATTGGTTGTGAAGGGCTTTATTCAAACTCCCGGAGTTGACTATGATGAGACCTTCTCACCAGTTGCGAAGATTAAATCTATTAGAGTGATGCTAGCAATTGCCGCATTTCATGATTATGAGATTTGGCAAATGGATGTCAAGACCGCTTTCCTTAACGGAAAGTTGGCTGAGGATGTTTACATGGCTCAGCCAGAGGGGTTTGTGGATCCGAAGCATCCGAATAGAGTTTGTAAGCTTGAGAAGTCCATTTATGAACTTAAGCAAGCGTCTCGCAGATGGAATCTTTGCTTCGATGAGAAAGTCAAAGAGTTTGGATTTGTACGAAGCGAAGACGAATCTTGTGTATATGTCAAAGCCAGTGGGAGTATAGTAAGCTTTCTCGTTCTATATTTCGATGACATATTACTCATAGGGAACGACATCCCGACTCTGCAGGAGGTCAAGTCTGTTGGAATAGTGTCTAAGGCTGCAACTATATTAGGCAAGTATTTGATCCGGTTGTGCATGGTCCTTTTGGGTTGCCTTCACCATAGCAACTTGATGGATGATTTGTTAAGAGAGAGTAAATATTATAAGGAATAATATATGGTTATTTGATTAATATAAGTCATAGATTAATTGGAATTAATTTGGTGACTTAAAGAGATTAATTAAATAAGAGGGTATAAACTGTCAATTGTTTGATAGTTACACTTTAGACTATAAATCCTTATCCTAGATAGGATGGACGATTTCTAGGGCTTGGATAAGCCAAAATCGTCCATAGGGTTATCAAGGAAAGGATATGGATCAACTTAAAGTCTAAGTTATCCAATTAGGGTTTAGGTTGTAACCCTTAAGGAGTCTACAAGTATAAATAGACCCTAGGGGTGAGGGAATTCGACACAACCATCTAAAGTAGAGATACTCTGGCCGAATTCCTCCCCTCTCCTCTCTCCTAAATCATCTTGCTTGCTATTGGTGTTTGTAAGCCATTAGAGGAGTGACATTTGTGACTCTAGAAGCTCCAAGACAACAAGATCAACAAGGAACTCAAAGGTATGATTCTAGATCTGTTTCAATGTTGTTATTTAACCTAATTAGCCATTAGAAGTCTTGGATTCAAAGCATGTTTAATTAGAAAGCCTAGATCCAAGCATTAGGGTTTTGCATGCGCACATAGGAAAGTTCTTATGGCTAAAACCCATCAGAGTCCTGGCTCGGGAAGTGTTTCGCTATGAAGGACCTCGGAGAGGCTTCTTACATTTTGGGAATAAGGATAGTAAGAGAAAGAAGTAAGAGACTAATTGGACTTAGTCAGAATACTTACTTAGAGATGGTACTAAAACATTTTAGTATGGAAAACTCAAAGAAGGGAGAATTACCGATACAAGGAAATGCCAAGTTGAGTAAGACTCAAAGTCCAAGTACCGAAGCTGAGATAGCAGAAATGAGCCGAGTACCATACGCTTCCGCAGTTGGCTCAATCATGTACGCTATGACTTGTACTCGCCCTGATGTAGCCTTCGCTTTGAGCATGGTTAGCAGATATCAAGGGAACCCTGGCAAAGCACATTGGATTGCGGTGAAGAACATCCTTAAGTACCTTCGGAGGACGAAAGAATGGTTCTTAGTCCTTGGAGGGAGTGATGACTTGAAGGTGCAAGGGTATAGTGACGCCAGCTTTCAGACCGACAGGGACAACTACCGTTCGCAGTCGGGCTGGGTCTTTACCCTAAATGGAGGAGCAGTGACATGGAAGAGTTCCAAGCAGGAAACCGTAGCTGATTCAACGTGCGAATCAGAGTACATTGCAGCGAGCGAAGCGTCAAAGGAGGCAATATGGCTAAAGAACTTCATTGGTGATCTTGGAGTTGTGCCGGCCATAAAGGAGCCCATGGAGATTTTCTGTGATAACGAAGGTGCGGTTGCCTTGACCAAGGAACCGAGGGATCATGGTAGATCTCGACATATCGACAGAAAATATCACTTCATTAGACATCGTGTAGAAGAAGGACAACTCGTAGTGAAGAGGATATCATCAGAAGATAACCCAGTAGATCCGCTTACGAAGGGACTGAGTAGGGTTAAGCACTTGCAGCATGCTAGGAGTATTGGGCTGAAGGATGATATTAGTATAGATTAGATAGTATTAGAAACGTATAATAGATAAATGTAATTAACATTTGATGATTAAATAAAGGAGTTTTATTTATGAGTAAAGTTACTGTCACATGTTAATTGTTTAACTATTGTTTCACTTTGCATGTTTTGACTTCCAGAATAATTGAGTTTATTAGGAATAATCGAATTATTCAAATGGTCCACAATCGTTCATATGTTGGGATTAGATATGAATGAAGATTGTCATGAATTGGTGTGTAGAATGTCTAAATGGTGTTAGACATAGCAAGGGTTGCTGCAACGTTCATGAGTGCTTATGAACTGGTTTTGAGCATTGGAATAAACCCGCGCTTGCTGGAATCACTTTATGGAATACGATATAAAAGGTGATCGCAAGACGATAATATCATATAGTCTTAAAACCTAGATATATGATTTATTATTTGTTAATTGATTGTGCATTGATAATGCGAAAACGCATTAGTAACTTGGTGTTATAAAACGCATTGTTGTGTATAGTTGGTTAATGAATAAGTAAATGCATATAAGTCGAAGTTTATCTGTAAATTTTATCCTAAGAGGGTAAAAGAGATATCTTGGCCACTCGATGATTTGATTTGACTTATGTGTCGGGCCCGGTCAGAACTGAATTGATGTGTTTGATTAAGTTCTATGTCAAATAAATCAGAGATCGAGAAATAAAATGCTTGACTAACCATTCCATAGGATTGTCAGCATGATATCTAATAGAGGACTGTAAGATCCCTTATCTAAAGGACAAGATTGATTAGATCAGAGTTGACAGCGTCTTTGAGAGCTACGATTGCAAACCGAATTGTACTTGTATAGTTACTAGACTTATCCAAGTGGGAGACTGTTGGAATAGTGTCTAAGGCTGCAACTATATTAGGCAAGTATTTGATCCGGTTGTGCATGGTCCTTTTGGGTTGCCTTCACCATAGCAACTTGATGGATGATTTGTTAAGAGAGAGTAAATATTATAAGGAATAATATATGGTTATTTGATTAATATAAGTCATAAATTAATTGGAATTAATTTGGTGACTTAAAGAGATTAATTAAATAAAGGGGTATAAACTGTCAATTGTTTGATAGTTAAACTTTAGACTATAAATCCATTGGGATATGCTTTGGACGAATTCTATGAGATATAGGATAGCTAAAATCGTCCAAAGGTTTATCTATGTAATGGATTTGGATAGCCTTAAGAGAAGATTATCCAATTAGGGTTTAGGTTGTAACCCTTAAGGAGTCTACAAGTATAAATAGACCCTAGGGGTGAGGGAATTCGATACACCATCTAAAGTAGAGATACTCTGGCCGAATTCCTCCCCTCTCCTCTCTCCTAAATCATCTTGCTTGCTATAGGTGTTTGTAAGCCATTAGAGGAGTGACATTTGTGACTCTAGAAGCTCCAAGACAACAAGATCAACAAGGAATCCAAAGGTATGATTCTAGATCTATTTCAATGTTGTTATTTAACCTAATTAGCCATTAGAAGTCTTGGATTCAAAGCATGTTTAATTAGAAAGCCTAGATCCAAGCATTAGGGTTTTGCATGTGCACATAGGAAAGTTCTTATGGCTAAAACCCATCAATTTTGTGGTTGCTTGGTGGGCAAGTAACTGGATAAGGATAAGTACTGAAACCCTAATCCCAACTCTATATAAAGACCCCTAAGGCCTTAGGATTTCGTCCACTTGATCCCTAGAGCATCTAAGGATGATTTCTACCTCCTCCTCTCTCTCTCTCTCTCTCTCTATAGCCTTTCCAATTGCTTGTGGTGTTTGTGAGCCATTAGAGGCACTACACTTGTGGTGCTTGCTTTCAAGACTAAGGGTTTGAAGATTTAAGTTGTTATTGCAATATAACAACAAGAGGTATGTGATCTAACCTTATATATAAATTTCTAAAATAGCATGCTACATTAGGGTTTTATCCTTGTGTTCATAATGTTGTGTATCTAATAATGAAACATAGATCCAAATTAGGGTTGCATGCACACATAGGATTGTTTGTATAAAACCCATCATTGGTACCAGAGCCTTCGGTTAACTTGTTTTCAATTAGTATTATTCAATTGTATGAACTTGACAAATTAGGGTTTATAGCCAATAAACCCTAGGAGGCCATAGATTTCGAGATTAGGGTTTCCTAACCCTAATTTGCGAAAATCTTGAAAGGGTTTTTTAAATCCTTTCCTTTTAATCTAAGATTTCGAAATCTAGGGTTTGCAAACCCTTAGATTTCGAGATTTGCCTCTTCCCCAAGATAAGATCCTTAATTTTAGGGATTTGGATAATCCCATATCTTGTAATTATCTTTTAATAGTTTAATATGGTAATTAAAGATTTTGAATCATCCCATCCCCTTATTTTCGAAATTTAGAGGGATTTAAGGGATTAGGATAACTAAATTGTTTAAATGGTAATTATCCTTATGATTTAGATAATCCCTTATGATTTGATAATTTAAATTAATAGTTTAGTTTAAGATAATTATTAAATCAATAGTTTTAATATTTAAAATTTTAATTTAAATGGTATTAAATTCGAAAATTTTAAATTGAAGATTAAAACCCTAGTATTTTGAAATGTTTAAAATACACCCTATACTATTATATTATTACAAGCTTAATAAATATATATGTATAATTAAAATGCTAGTTTTACCGTTAGTAGGCCTCATTCACGAAGCCGGTCTATAAGGTGGGTATAAGGTTGCTGCCTATAAAATGGCGCTTAATGGGTGTACACTCACACCCACCGCTTGCTTGACTGGTGGAGGGTCGTTAGCTGAACGGGTAGGATAGGGCAATCCTCTCCTCATTAATAAGTATAATGAATCTATATAAAGTAACTAATCATGTTTTTCAAATTCCCAATTTTAGTTACTTTAGGATAAGTGAATTGATGCATCCCATGAAATCACACTTTGCACCCTTGCTAAGAAGTTAGTGGAGCGTGTGTGGTTTACCGGCACACTAATTGGTTCTAAGCATAGGTGGCAACGGGTGATTCATTGTTTATCATACTTCGATGGAGCGTGTGTGGTTTACCGGCACATCGAATAGGTGATTGTTACAATGAAGGCAACATGTACATTTGCATGGTTATTCACACCCACTTTGTGATCCTCGGTATCCCAGTCACAAACAATAGGGGCATATCGAGATTTAAACATGTCATTGAAAAGTTCAATGAATCTCATCGAAACCTAGGAATTCTCAATACATTTAGAACATAAAGTTAGGTTTTCATGGTGGAGAATTAGTGAATCGTCATTCACTTACCTTCAAATTGTTTGCATGTTGGATTACGGCATCCCTTTTCTAATATGTAAATAATGTTGTTGGATCCTAGCCTAATTTTTCTTATTGGGTGATTATTAGGGATTCAAATTCTAATCAATCTTTGTCCTTTCTATTTGTAGATGTCGAACGCGAACAATGTTGTTAGTTCATTCACATTGATGAGCCTTTGCCAAAAGGTGACTTTTGATGGAACGAACTTTAGCGAATGGATAAGATACATTCGCATGATTGCTCGCTACGAGGACAAGGAGTATGTCCTCGATAAAAAGCTCGAGAAGATCAATCCAGAAATCGCTACTCCGGCTGAAATGGATGCTTTTGAAACTCATGAACATGATGCAATGAAGGTTCATTGCATCATGATAGCCACAATGAACGTCGAATTCCAAAAGTCCTATGAGGACATGTACCCGTACGAGATGCATCAAGACTTATTGGAGATATACCATCAAAACGGGAGGCAGGAGCGTTACGAGATTTTCACTAACATGATCTCCGCAAAAATGGGACATGGAGAATCTCTAACCGTACACTTGCAAAAGATGCAAAGGTATGTCGATCGTCTTCGCAAGTTGAATGTTGACTTTGGGGAAGACTTGGCTATCGACATGGTCCTTCACTCCTTGTCTCCATGTTACAACCAATTTAGGATGACCTACCACATGAACAAGGAAGAGGTCACCCTAAGTAAGCTCCAAGGTCTCCTTAGGGTTGCTGAGAGCAACCTCAAGGATGAGTCTGTTGCACCCACTCCCAATCCACCCGCTGCTCCTGTTTTGGCCATTAGGCAAGGAAGAGGCAAGAAGAAGAAGGCTCCGTCTAAGAGCCACCACAAGGGAAAGTCCCGAGATGGTTCCTCCTCTAGTGGGACCAAATTTGATCCCACTAAGCCTACTTCTAACCCAAAGGAGGCAGAGTGCCACCATTGCCACAAAATAGGGCATTGGAAGAGAAGCTGCCCAGAGTACCTGCAAGCTATCAAGGAAGGAAAGATCAAGCCTTCTTTCGCAGGTATATATACAATTAAATCTAATGATTCATCTCATGCTATTTCTTCGGTCCTTGATACCGGGTGTGGTTACCACATTTGTTCTAAATTGCAGGGACTAAGAAGAAATACGGATGTGGAGCATGGAAGAATAAATCTAATCATGGGGAACAGAAGATCGTCGCTTGTGACCAAGATTGGAGCGTATTCTCTAGTTCTTAGGAATGGTTTATGTTTAGATTTGAATAATTGTCGCTATTCGCCAGAAATGGCAAGAAACATCATTTCATTTCATAGTTTGTTTAGACAAGGATTTAGATTTTCTTTTAATAATGAGAATGGTTCTATTTATGCTTATCTAAATGGTGTCTTATATTTTGAATCAATACCATGTAATGGAATTTATAAAACTGTTATGATTGTAGATAACCTAGGAAATGATGTTTTATACATGGATTCTTCCAATAGTATGGATAGAGCATCCTTATGGTATTGTCGTCTTGGACATGTCAACATGAAGCGCATAACCCAACTCCAAAAGGATGGAGTGTTGGAGTCATTCGACCTTAGGGAAGATGACACATGCGAATCTTGTTTACTTGGAAAGATGACCAAGTCACCCTTTACTAGCACATGTGAAAGGGGTGAGGGTTTATTGGACCTAATACATACCGATGTATGTGGACCCTTTAGATCAACCACTAAGGATGGGAACCACTTCTATGTGACTTTTACCGATGACTATAGTAGATATGGGTATATCTACTTAATCAAGCAAAAGTCAGAAACGTTTGAAAAGTTCAAAGAGTTCAAAAATGAAGTGGAGAATCAATTGGGCAGGAAAATCAAGATGCTTCGATCCGATCGAGGAGGAGAGTACCTAAGTCTTGAATTCCACGACTATCTAAAAGAGTGTGGAATAGTTTCACAATTGACGCCGCCTAGGACACCACAGTTGAATGGTGTGGCAGAAATGCGTAATCGAACCTTGTTAGACATGGTCCACTCTATGATGAGTCATACTTCACTATCTATCTCATTCTGGGGGTATGCCTTAGAGACTGTCGCTCATATGCTTAATTGAGTCCCTACAAAGAAGGTTGCCAAAACACCTCACGAGATGTGGACAGGGAAAGCTCCCTCGTTGGCACATATCAAGGTTTGGGGCTATGAGGTTTTAGTAAGACGAGAGACTCATGACAAGCTCGAACCTCGTAGTGAGCGATGTATTTTCATCGGCTACCCGCAGAGATCCTTTGGATACCTCTTCTATAGACCAAGTGACAATGTTGTCTTCGTTGCGAGGAGAGGGGTTTTCTGAGAACGAGAACTCATAAGCCAAGGAAACAGTAGGAGGCAAATTGATCTTGATGAGATTCAAGAATCGAGCGATGAAGGAACCTTTACCGCTGGCGCTCAACCCGAGGAGGAAACTCCGGTTGAACCAATTGACAAGTCCTTACCTCTTAGACGTTCCAAAAGAGTTAGAGTTCAACCCCAGTTTTATGGTTTTCATATTACTACTGAAGGGGAAACGTATATTAGTGATGGTACACTAATAAATCTAGACGAACCTAATAGCTATAAGGAAGCCATGGCAGGCCCAGAGTCTGTAAAATGGAAGGAGGCGATGGACAGCGAGATTCAGTCCATGTATGACAACCAAGTTTGGAATTTGGTTGACAATGTGCCCGGACGTAAGATGGTTGGGTGCAAATGGATCTTCAAGAAGAAGACTGACGTGGATGGGAATGTGCACACGTATAAGGCACAAATGGTGGCGAAGCGCTTTACTCAAACTCCCGGAGTTGACTATGATGAGTCCTTCTCACCAGTTGCTAAGATAAAATCTATTAGGGTGATGCTAGCCATTGCTGCATTTCATGATTATGAGATATGGAAAATGGATGTCAAGACCACTTTCCTTAATGGGAAGTTGGCTGAGGATGTTTACATGGCTCAGCCAGAGGGTTTTTTCGATCCGAAGCATCCCAATAGAGTGTGCAAGCTTGAGAAGTCCATTTATGGACTTAAGCAAGCATCTCGCAGATGGAATCTTTGCTTTGATGAGAAAGTCAAAGAGTTTGGATTTATACGAAGCAAAGATGAATCATGTGTATATGTCAAATCCAGTGGGAGTATAGTTAGCTTCCTCGTTTTGTATGTCGATGACATACTGCTCATAGGAAACGACATACCAACTCTGCAGGAGGTTAAGTCCTGGCTCGGGAAGTGCTTCGCTATGAAGGACCTCGGAGAGGCTTCCTATATTTTGGAAATAAGGATAGTAAGAGAGTGAAGTAAGAGACTAATAGGACTCAGTCAGAATACTTACTTGGATAAGGTACTAAAACGTTTTAGTATGGAAAACTCGAAGAAGGGAGAACTATCGATACAAAGTAATGCCAAGTTGAGTAAGACTCAAAGTCCGAGTACCGAAGCCGAGATAGCAGAGATGAGCCGAGTACCTTATGCTTCCGCAGTTGGCTTGATCATGTATGATATGAGTTGTACTCGCCCTGATGTGGCCTTTGCCTTGAGCATGGTCAGTAGATATCAACGGAACCCGGGCAAAGCTCATTGGATTGCGGTCAAGAATATACTTAAGTACCTTTGGAGGACCAAGGAATGGTTCTTAGTCCTCGGAGGGAGAGATGACTTAAAGGTGCGAAGGTATAGTGACGCCAGCTTTTAAACCGACAGGGACAACTACCGTTCGCAGTCGGGCTGGGTCTTTACCCTAAATGGAGGAGCAGTGACATGGAAAAGTTCCAAGCAGGAAACTGTAGCTGATTCAACGTGGAAATCAGAGTACATTGCAGCGAGTGAAGCATCAAAGGAGGCGATATGGTTGAAGAACTTCATTGGTGACCTTGGAGTTGTGCCTGCCATAAATGAGCCTATGGAAATTTTATGTGATAATGAAGGAGCGGTTGCCTTGACCAAGGAACCAAGGGATCATGGTAGATCTCGGCATATCGACAGAAAGTATCACTTTATTAGACATCGAGTAGAAGGACACCTCGTGGTTAAGAGGATATCATCAAAAGATAACCCAACAGATCCGCCTACGAAGGGACTGAGTAGGGTTAAGCACTTGCAGCACACTAGGAGCATTGGGCTGAAGGATGATACTAGTTTAGATTAGATAGTTTTAGAAACATATAATAGATAAATGTAATTGACAATTGAAGATTAAATAAAGGAGTATTATTTATAAGTAAAGTTTTGTCTTATGTTGATTGTTTAACTATTGTTTCAATTTGCATGTTTTGACTTCCTGAATAATTGAGTTATTAAGAATAATCGAATTATTCGAATGGTCCACAATCGTTCATATGTTGGAAGTAGGTATGAATGAAGATTGTCATGAATTGGTATGTAGAGTGTCTGAAAGGTGTTAGACATAGCAAAGGTTTGCTGCAACATTCATGAGTGCTTATGAACAAGTTTTGAGCATTGGAGTAAACCCGCACTTGCTAGAATCACTTTATGGAATGTGACAAAAGTGATCGCAAGACGATAATATCATATGGTCTTAAAAACTAGATATATGGTTTATTATTTACTAATTGATTGTGCATTGATAATGCGAAACCGCATCAGTAAATTGATGTTATAAAACGCATTGTTGTGAATAGTTGATTAGTGTATAAGTAAATGCATATAAGTCGAAGTTTATCTGTTACTTTTATCCTAAGAGGGTAAAATCGATATCACGGCCGCTCGATGATTTGATTTGACTTATGTACCGGACCTGGTCAGGACTGAATTGATGTGTTTAAATTAAGTTCTATGTCAAATGAATCTGAGATCGAGAAACCAACTGCTGGACAATTAGTTCCATGAGATTGTCTGCACAATATCTAAACAGAGGACTATACGATCCCTTATCTAAAGGACAGGTTACTGATGAGATCAGAGTTTGACAGCGTCTTTTAGAGCTACAATTGCTAATCGAGTTGTTCGTTACATTTGTGGTTACTAGACTTATCCAAGTGGGAGACTGTTGGATTAGTGTCTAAGCCCGTAACCATATTTGGTAAATTCTTGACCCGGTTGTGCATGGTCCTTTTGGGTTGCCTTCACCAAAGCAACTTAACTGGAGAAATAAATAGAGAAAGATTTTATTATGATTTATTAATATGTTATAAGAATAATATATTAAAGGAGAAATCATATTTATTTAATTAATATTGGTCAATAATTAATTAGGAATTAATTTTGTGATCAAGTGTAATTAATTAAACTAGAGGGGCTGAATTGTAATTATGTAATAGTTGCAAAATAGGGCAATGGTTATCCTTATTAAAGGATGGATGAATTCAAGGATAAGGATATCCTTAAAATCGTCCAAGGTCCAAGAGATAAGGGTTTTTAGGGCTTATCTTGTGGTTGCTTGGTGGGCAAGTAACTGGATAAGGATAAGTACTGAAACCCTAATCCCAACTCTATATAAAGACCCCTAAGGCCTTAGGATTTCGTCCACTTGATCCCTAGAGCATCTAAGGATGATTTCTACCTCCTCCTCCTCCTCCTCTCTCTCTCTCTATAGCCTCTCCAATTGCTTGTGGTGTTTGTGAGCCATTAGAGGCACTACACTTGTGGTGCTTGCTTTCAAGACTAAGGGTTTGAAGATTTAAGTTGTTATTGCAATATAACAACAAGAGGTATGTTATCTAACCTTATATATGAATTTCGAAAATAGTATGCTACATTATGGTTTTATCCATGTGTTCATAATGTTGTGTATCTAATAGTGAAACATAGATCCAAATTAGGGTTGCATGCACACATAGGATTGTTTGTATAAAACCCATCACCACATACCTTGCATAATCACATACAACATATACTGGACCACTCCCGCTATTTCGGGCCTCGCCCGCTACAACGGCCCCACCGCTCCAAGCCCCGCCTGGCTTCGAGCCCCGCTCGGATACAGATCTGTTTCACTTAGGCCTCGCCCGCTAACATATAATAGCACATAAACATATCACAACACATAAGCTAAACATATTCTAATGGATCCTGTCCTAAGGCCTCGCCTATCTTGGGCCTCGCCCTTGTCCTGTTATTTATGAGTCATGGAACCCCATCCACGCTCCTACTGATAGTGAGATACGGGCCCAACCGACACTCACTCTTTCCTTAACTTGGGCCTTGCCCCTGCTCTGCTGCTAATGAGATGTGGAACAACGTCCACCCTCTACTTTGGTGAGATACGGGACCTCGCCCACACTCACCACCCTACCAGGCACATACAAGTGTCACACAAACAACAACTATACTCTATCATGCAAACCATTCCTTGGGCACCCGCCCTCTATCAATGGACCTTGGTCCTAAATATCATACTGGCATATAGTGCCTAGGGCTAACCCCTGGGTCTTCCTACTCATATCTACATGGGCGGGTATTGTGGCCTTAGACCCATTCATACAAAGGGAAACTCACTTGGTACTACTGAACTTGCTGGTAATCCCTCTGCCCGCTGTCTGACAACTCTCTCTGAACTGCTGCTCCACTAGCTCCCCGAGCTACCAATATCAATATAGCACTTAGTCTAATTGTCCTCCGAAATTCAACTAAGTTCACTCTAGTCAAAGTCAAATTCCTGGTCAAAGTCAACCTTCCAGGTCCACCCTACTCGCCGAGTCTGCCTATTGACTCGCGGAGTTCATACGCTCAGAATCTTTTTCATTTGCGACTCGCCGAGTTAGCCCTTGACTCGTCGAGTCTACCGATTTCCGAGTCCTATCCTGTCTAACTCACTAACTCCCCACTCAACTCACTGATCCGAGTCTTAACTCGAAGGGTTTGGGGTTTCGTGACTTGACTCGTCGAGTCCAAGAACAGACTCGCCGAGTCCAAGGAAATCTTTAACAGACTCGCCGAGTTGTTCATCCAACTCGTCGAGTTCATCTCCATCTTCATACTACTCGCCGAGTCCACTCGAAGGACTCGCCGAGTCTATTCAGTCCTTCAAACATTCAGAGGCTTTTGAGTCATGCATGGACTCCAAACTTCAGATCCACTCTTCTAAAGCCTATTCCTCATGTAAAAGGGCAAACTTTACGTGTAGCTAAGAAGATCTAGGCTCAAAACACTATAAACTAGAGTTTAAGACAAGAAGGCTTTACAATCAACCCATAGACTGATGCTTTATGATTTTCTAGGCCAAGATACACTTAGATCTGAAGTAGCAACTTCAGATCTGGGCTTCTAACTCGAAATGGTTCTTAAACTTGCCCTTAAAGCCCCAAATCTCATGTTAAAGGTTGATCTAAGTGAAAAAGAGTGAAGGTAGCGACTCATTACCTTCAAATGCTCTGAAAAATCCCACAAACTCTGGATCTACTGCCACTCCTTGAATCCCCAATGGTTCCCTTCTACCTTCTTCCTTCAAATCACCCAAAATGGCAAGAAAGCTTGAATGTGCAACAATGGAGGCTTAGGGTTTCGTATTCTGGATAAGAGAGGCTACAAGGAACCCTAAGGGAGAGAATGAGATGCTTAAATAGTGCACAAAGTCCCGGATTTAGGGTTCCCCTCTTCAGACCGGACTCGCCGAGTCGGTTACTTAATCGATCCCCTGGATCCCGCTCCGACTCGTTAAGTTCCTCCCTGGACTCGACGAGTTGACCCTTTGACTTAGGGTTTTCTTTCCTTTCTTGGCCTTTCTGATTTTGAGTGTTACACTATGTGAAGAAAGCCTTTTGATTAGCCATGCAAAAGCCATCCCTAATGAGTTAAGTTCCATTTTAACTTGGTTTTTTATGAATGGGTCATGGAAGCACGTAAAGGTAGCAACTTTATGTTGCTAATGAACCATAGGGACCTTGATCTAGTGTTTGGAGTAAGGGAGTGGCTCTGTGACTCGAGATTATGGAACTTCACGTTGGACTCGGCGAGTCTGGGAGATGACTTGGCGGGTCGTGCTAAAGATTTGGCATGAGTTGCGTAGTAACTCGGCGAGTCACATAGGTGTACTCGACGAGTTGCATGAAGATAGGCAGAAACTCAACGAGTTGGAAGAACAACTCGGCGAGTCTATTGAAGATTGCCTTGGACTCGACGAGTTTGTTCTTGGACTCGGCGAGTCTGGTCGTGGAGTCCTAACCTTTTCTGGTTGAACGATGAGTCGGTGAGTCGAGGGACGACTAGGTGAGTTGAGCGAGAAGGGACTCAAAATTGTAGGACTCGGCGAGTAGGGTCACACAGGAAGGTGGACTTTGACTGAGGACTTTGACTTTGACCAAGAGTTGACCGGTTGACTTCCAAGGGTATTTTGGTAATTAATGGTATTTATTGAGTTTATTCTTTTGGTATTGATCAGTGGTGGAGTTCGTGTTAGAGGTTGGAGCAGTGTGATCTTATTTCTGCAGATCGGCTTTGCGAGGTGAGTTATCCTCACCATATCGACAGGGTCTAAGGGACCAAGGTTGGCCCTTTATCGAATGGAAATCCGGGTAGTTGTCATGTTATTGCTTTGTTATATGTTTGCATCCTGGTAGTTAGGATGGTATATGTTAGAGACCTGGTTAAGGTCAGAATCCTGGTATATAGGATGATGCTACGTTAGTGACCGGTTAGGTCGGTATCCTGGTTAGAGTGTGCTATGTATGTGATCTGCTAGATCGGTTGATTAGTGATGAATTGCCATATGATTATATGTTTATGTTCACATGGTTGATTGACTGGGGTTGGGTTGAGGCGGGTCCTGTTTTGTATTGTAGGCCAACATACCCAGGGCAGACCGGATATCCCGAAGGCCCATCGAGTGGTCTGGATAGGCTGAAGGCCCCACGAGGGCGGACCAGACGTGCCGAGGCTCGGAGAGTGGACCAGGCCGACTGAAGGCCCAGTACGGGAGGACCAAACACACTGTAGACTCATGTATATGGCTAAACTCAGAGGGTGGACCAGGTGGACTGAAGGCCCGGTGCGGCGGACCAGTCACGCAGTAGACCCGAAGTGCATGGCCGTTCTGTTTATGATATGATATGTTATGAGTATGGTATATGTGGTTGGTATTTTGGGGGTAACTCACTAAGCTTTCAGGCTTACAGTTTTCAGTGTATTGTTTCGGGTACTTTAGGAGATCGTGGCAAGGCGAAGGCGTGATCGTATCGCTCCTCGTGTTTTATATATTTATGATGTGGTTCTGGGAAATACTCTGATAATAAATGAATTGAAAACCTTTTTGTACTGAATTAATGAATATGGGTTGTTTTTGAAAAGTTTAAATTGGTTGAAAAATTTTGGACGTTACAAATGAGTAATCAGTATGGTGATAAATAAAAAGTGTTCTATTTATATTCATAGGTTTTGATACCATACTAGATTCAATTATTCTTGTGTTTCATTTTTCATGTTTTGACTTCCAGAATAAACTAGGTTATTCTTCCTGAATGAATAAGTTATTTAAACCATCCACAGTAGGTCATATGTTAGAAGTAGATATGAATCAAGACTGTCATGGGTTGGCTTGTATAGGTCTAAGATGTTGGACAAAGTGGTGCTACAACACTCATGAGTGCTCATAAGTTTTGAGTATTGGATTCAACCCGTGCTCATTTGAATCACTTCATGGATTTTATCACGAGTGATCATGAGACGATAATATCTTATATTCTTCAAACCTAGAGATATGAGTTGTTACTATGAGTTGGTTATACATTGATTGCATGAAACCACATTGGTAACTCGATGTTATAAAACGTGCATTTGTGTATGATTCAACAAGTAGTAGAACAAGCCATATGAGTTGAAGTTTATCCATTCCTTTTACCTTCAGGATAAAAGCGATATATGTGGGCCCCTTGATGATTTAATGATGATACATGTAAGTGTTTGGCCAAGCCAGGACTGATTTGATTTGTTCAATCAGTCAGTCATCATGAATTGGAAATCGGGAAATAACAAATGGACTGAGAGAATGATTTATAATCCATGTCTCATTCCATATGATATCTAGAATGGAGGAATATATGATCCCTTATCTAATGGACAAGTCATTGACAAGATCAGAGTTCAGTTAACACGTCAGAGTTCGATAGAAGCTTTTAAGAGCTACGATTGCTAGTCGGGTTTTGAAGTCATACCCAATAATAGTTTTAGACTTATCCAAGTGGGAGACTGTTGGATTAATGTCTAAGTCCATAACTATAATTGGTAAGACTTGACCCGACCTAGCATGGTCCATTTGGGTTGCATGGCATTGGAACAATTGGATAGACAAGATGAGGAAAAAAGGATACTAGTGATTTATATTCTTATATTATAAGTTCTAATATATTAATATGTAATCATATTATTTAATTAGTATTGATCAAGAATTAATTTATAATTAATTAAGTGATCAAAAGGAACAAATTAAATATGGACTCTTATATATATATATATATATATATATATATATATATATATATATATATATATATATATATGTGTGTGTGTGTGTGTGTGTGTGTGTGCAGTGGCGGACCTATGTGGAGAATTGGGGGTCCCGGGCCACTGCTCAATTTCTGGCTCGTAGTGTAAATGTTTTTTTTTTCTATTAGGTGCACCCGCTTGAAGTATGAGGGACAGCCCTACTAAAATAGTCTGCGTCCGCCAATGTATGTGTGATGGGCCAAGTTCATTTAGGTTGGGCTAAGCTATCATGGATAGTCCATGGAGTGTTTAACCCATGGATCATATGAAATGAAGGATCATGGATTTAACACTAATCTCCACATTATATAAAGATGTCCTTGGTTGGTGAAATGGGCACTAGTGTGTACACAAAAGGGCAAGGCCAATTTCACTAGAGAGAACCAAACTATCATTATTCTCAAGGTTATTACAAGTGTTCATGGTG